>NW_027397094.1:14603088-14603961 GCF_003265705.2 Callorhinus ursinus
AAAAAAGGGAGAGAATGTGATCAGGCAGGAGACTAGAACAAAGCCATACACTAGTGATTTAGGGTATATTTTAATCTGTTAGAAGAAACGGTATCTCAAAATTTTAAAGAGAGAACAACTTATATATATATGCCAAAAATAAGGGTAACTACTATGAAGGGATAAAATATGACTCTAAAAGTGAAAAATAAAAAATGTTTTTTTTTTAAAAAGGGATTGATAAGATGTTGGTTGAAAAAGGGAAAAAGAAAAATTAAAAAAAAAACAGTTAAAAAATTAACTTTGATGAAGTAATGAATCATGGTAAAAAAAAGCCATGAATTCTATGTGCAGTATTCCCCTAGTGCTGGAGTTCTCCCGTTCTCCTTGATCGGTAAACTTGGTCTTGGCTCGCTGGCTGTTCATGCTGATATTCTGGGGGAGGGGCCTGTTGCCGTGGTTCCCAAACGTCTTTGCTGGAGGCGGAATTGCCCCGCCCTTGTCGGTCTGGGCTAAGCAAGCTGCTCGGGTTTGCTCTCAGGAGCTTTTGTTCCCTGCAAGCTCTCAGTACAGCTTTGGAGGACCAGGGTGAAAATGGTGGCCTCCCAATCTCCACCCGGAGGAGCTGAGAACTCGGGGCCCCGCTCCTCAGTGCGCCCCCAGAGAAAAGCAGTCACTCCCGTGTCCCCGGTCTCCGGCCGCACTCCGTGCTCACCCGGCCTGTGACCGAGCGTTTCTATCTCTGGCACCCGACCCCGTGTGGCGTCTCCAAACCCAGCAGATCCCTGCGGTGCGCTCCTGCGCCGCTCCTCCCGGGGGAGGAAGGGGAGTCTCCCCGGCTCTGCCGCTTGTTGGGTCCCTGCTGGAGGAGCAGTGGCCCGACTGGGCCGCGGA
>NW_027397094.1:14603971-14626024 GCF_003265705.2 Callorhinus ursinus
AGACCAGACGAAATCTAGGTCTCCTACTCCTCCGCCATCTTGCTCCGTCCCCCCTTGTTTTCTGATGAATCTTTCCCCTTTAACGTTTATTGTATTATTATTATAAGCTGTTGGACTAGGCGGTAGCAACAGGCAGTGCTCCCCAAGCACGTATAAGGCATGTTTGGGGAGCATTGGCTTCTCCTGAGAGCTTTGCATGCATTCAGCCACCTCGTCCTCACAACCCAGAGAGGCACTGCCATTATTTCCATATTACAGTTGATGGCATTGGCACAGGGAGGGTAGTTAACATGCATAAGGATGTGTGGACAGTTGTGACATAACCAAAGTGAGAGTCCAGCTGTTGGTGCTCTTACCAGCCAGCCATGCCACCTAATGTCATTTCACAACATGGGCATTTACATCCTGCACGTTGGCATGAAGAGATACAAACTCTGAAAATGTGCACAAGACCATCTAGTGAAAAGTTAACTTGCCTCTTGTCCGAGAGGCCAGCACCACATACAGACTCTTGTGTGTTATTCCAAGGATATTTTATATACAGGTGGGGCAAGTTTGGTGTGGGGATACTGGGTTGAATCATAAAGCAGTCTTCTTTGTTCTCTGTTGCCCTTGTGGTTTGCTCTCTATAGAGGGTTTTTTCTCTACCCCTGGATAAAAGCATGTGGAAGCCCCAGGACTTTAGCTCACAAGTAATAATAGTCGTATAGTTGCTTTAAGGAACAAACCACAGACTTGACTGAGATTTCAGAATGTCCAGTTCCATACAGTAATCAAAACTCCAACCATTCAGTCATTTCTACTGGCAGGAATGGGTCTAAGGATGGCATGCTGTGTCCCACTCTCCTCCTCCCTCACATGTTGGTTGATGTTTCTGACACCTTTAGTCTTGATGAGCTGGAAAGTTCTTTGTTGACTGGCACAGTGGTAAGCTGGCTCTGGGCTCTGGAAGTATGGCATGTATTCTCAGCTGAACCTCTCTGGCAAGGCCCTTCCCCAGGTCCTTCAGAGACCCTGTTCTTGCCAGTGCTCTGTCCCTTGCAGTTCTTTGAGGAAGGCGGCTGCATGTCTTTCCTGCCTGGTTGCTAATACTTCCACAGTTTCTCAGAATTGGCAGTTCACCGAAGTGGCTTCTGCAGGGCCTCCCCACTCTGGCAGCCCTTTGGGACATTCTCTAAAGCAAACTTCTGCAGACTCACACACAGAGCCCATGTGAACACTCACATACCCTCTCCCATCATACCGTGGGAGGGAGGCCAAGCTCACACATAGCAAGCAACTTCCCCTTTGTCCCTCCATCAGAGCATTGAGCCAGCTGGTCTCACATCTTTTAGCTCTTTTGGGAAGGAGTCAGACACCACTCAAATTGTCCTTCCCACTCCCCACCCAGATTGTGGGGGGACCCATAGTAGGTCTCTGAGTGGTCCCACTGTAGCCTTTCTGTCTTGACTGGGGCAGATGCAGACACAGGACTCACTGAATACCATTGGTCCCTTCCAAAAATCTCCACAAGTCCTCTTCTTCTGGATTGTATTGCATCCTCATTTTGGGTGAGAGATTTTAGAGTCATCTAATTCATTTTCATAACCCATTTAGAAGTTTCTAGATGTGGTTTGATCCAGAAGTTGGTTGGAATCCAATTTCTATCCTATCTTGGCTTTTTGGTCAACACTTCCAAATGAATATTTTGTTATATACATATGCAGTCATTTGTACATATATTCTTATTTTGCATTTTATGGAACATCTCAGACATCAATACATAAAGAGCTACATCATTATTTTTAATGTTTACATAGTTCCACTGTAGGCATAAAGGGCAATTTATTTGACCTGACTCCTATGAAATACTTAGATTTTCATATGATCTTTACCCTAATGTGAATATTTGGCTATTTGTATTAAGTTTCATTGAGTATTTGAACATATCTGTATCAGTCAGGATGTTCTAGTTTGTGCTGATGTAACAAATAACCTTAAAATCTCTTTGGGCTTTGGGCTTTACCAAGTTTATTTTTTATTGACATTATATGTCCAACATGATTAGTAAGGGGTGGGGGCATGGTTAGCTGGGGGTCCTGCTCATTGTAGGCATGTAGGCACCTAGGCTAATAGAACCTCCATTTTGGGTTAGCTAAGGGTCTGCTCCCCATCATCCTCACCCTGGCTGATCATTGCCAGAAACTGTGATGGAGGGAGGGAAAAAGAGAAGGCCATGCAGTCACTCTTGAAGATCCCGCCTGGAAATGGCAGCTACCTCTGCACTCAGACTTCTTGGTCAGGGCAAGTTGCATGGTCATACGTAACTCCAAAGGGAGAGGAAAGGGCAGTCGTACCATGTGTCCAGGGAGTAATTGGACATATTTGTTGGACAGCACTTATGTCTATGATAGCAAACTAAGTGCCAGGTGTTCTGATAGATATCAGGGAAACAACAAACAAAAGATAGATTGGTATCTCTCCTCATGAAGTCAGCAGATAGAGGCAAATAGATATATATAAAACAATGATAATCATTATTGTACGAGAAGTACAAAGTGCTGTATAGTAATGATGGGAGACCCCATCCTGGCTTTCGTATTTAGGGAAGGTTTCCCGGAGAAAATGACTTCTGATCTGAGACCTGTCAAATGTCTAAGGAGTTAGCCAAATGAAAATGGGTAGACCATGAAGAATTTGGATCAAATTCTCAATATAGTGAGACACGCTGATGTTGGTTTTTCATTTTTGTTTTCTTTTGTGGTTTTTTTTTTTAAGATTTTATTTATTTGACAGAGACAGAGAGAGCGAGAGCAGGAACACAAGCAGGGGGCGTGGGAGAGGGAGAAGCAGGCTTCCCGCTGAGCAGGGAGCCCGATGTGGGACTCGATCCCAGGACCCTGGGATCATGACCTGAGCCGAAGGCAGCCGCTTAACGACTGAGCCACCCAGGTGCCCTTTTTTGTGTTTTTGGATCAAATTTGTAGTAGTATGTTATTTTTTTTATTCCCCAGTTTTTATTTTCAAAAAATTTCTTGTGCATAAAAAAGTTGCAAAAATACTGAATGGATACAATATGCTCTTCACTTAGATTCATCAATTCTTAATATTTTGCCACATTTGCTTCATGATTTTCTTCGTATATTTATCCATTTTTTCATTTCATGATAATTTCATGAATAAGTTGCTGTATCATTTCAGAATAACTTGCAGGCATCAGACATTCCCCGGGGCACCTGGGTGGCTCAGTTGGTTCAGCGTCCGACTCTTGATTTTGGCTCTGATCATGATCTTGGAGTCCTGGGATGGAGCCAGTGTTGGGCTTTGTACTCAGTGGGTAGTTTGTTTGAGGATTCTCTCCCTCTCCCTCTGCCCTTATCCTGCTTGTATGTGTACTCTCTCTCTGTCTTAAATAAGTGAATTTAAAAATAAACTTTTAAAAAAAGGACACTTTCTCCCTAAAAACGTCAGCAGCTGTGTCTTAAGGAGAAGGACATTCTCCCACATAATTATCACGCACAAAAGAAGTTTTATTGATCTAATGTTGTCTAATGTATAATTCCCATCCAGTTTCCTGTTTTCCCAATTGTGCCCTACATAGCTGGAGCTTTTTGTTTTGTTTTTCTGGATCCAGGATTTAATCAAGGATCATACATTGCTTCCAGTTGTCATGTCTCTAAATTGCACTTTATTCTAGAATGAGTTCTTCAAGCCTTTTTGTTTTCTTTTGTGGCATTGAAAGATATTTGTAGACTGGTCTTTAATTTAGATATTTTGGATCATTTCCTTGAGATTAGATGTGTGATTATGCTTTTTTTGGCGTGAAATCTGCGTAAGTAATGTGTCCTTGTCATGCATAACATCACTGGCATGTGACATCATCCTCCAACTGTTAGTGCTGTTAAGTTTGGTCACTGGTTAAGGGGCTGTCACCTACATTAATCTATTATAAAGGTACCTATTTGTCCTTTTGTATTTAATAAGTAATCTGTGAGGAGAAATCTAGAGGCTGTATATATTATTGTATTCACCCAAATCTTTCACTCAGTGGTGGTAATATACATTGATTTTTTCCTAAAATAATTATTGCAATGGTGGTTGCAAAATAGTGATTTCCTATTTATTGGTATTCTTCTGTAAAGAAAAGCTTTCCCCTTCTCCCTGCCCCTGTAGTTTTCTTGTGCTTGGTATTGCTCCTAGACTCGTTTTTTTAATTCAATGGGTTGAAATCTGTTCCTATGATCATTCTTTTTGATATTCAAATTACACACAATTTGGCAAGTGGGACTTTGAGCAGTTCCTGCATCCTTTGGATATGCCCCCAGCAGGTTCTGAGTACTTTTTTGCTTTCTGGCTCAGCAAGATAGTCCAGGTCTAGCTTATGCTTTTCCCAACCCAACCCTGGAAAAAGCAGCCATTTTTCTAAGGAATCTGGATCCTTTTAGTGGGGAATGACATTTGGAAACCAAGATTGAGGGCAGCAGTTGCTGTGTTCATTACTGCTAGATTTTCTTTACTTTGGGTCCTAGAGCTGGGGGAACTTACCTGCCTGTCTGTCTGTCTATCTGTGTATCTCTTTATCCATCTATCTATTGAGAGTTTATTCTGAAACCTTTAATCTAATCCAAATCAAAGGATTCTTCTTCTCCGTTACTCCTTTCACATTTGTATCCACTTTTCCCACAAGGAGAACTCTGGTTGCCAAAAATATCATTTTTTCAACCATGAAATATACACAGGAAGTACTACTCCCATACCACGACCAAAACAAAATCTTTCAGTAAAGTTCAAGCTTGCTTTGAGTTTTTATTATTATTCTTTAAGAATATATGAGTAGTGTGCTATGAGAGTATTGTGTTCTAAAATTATTTGGAATTGGACGCCTGGCTGGCTCAGACGGTTAGGTGTCTGACTTAGACTCAGTTCATGATCTCAGGGTCCTGGGATTGAGCCCCGTGTTGGGCTCCCACTCAGTGGGGATTCTGCTTGTCCCTCTGCCCCTCCCCCACCTGTGAGCACCCTCTCTTTCTCTCTCAAATAAATACTATCTTTTAAAAAAATAAAGTTAATTGGAGTAATTCTTTGAAAATTTTTTTTAATTGAGATTTAAAATTGTATTAGTTTCAGGTGTACCACATAATGATTCAGTATTTGTATAGGATTCATTCTTTACTTTTATTTTTCAATTTGTTTTTGTAGGTATATTGTCAGTTTGATGAATGTTTAGGTCCACCTGTGGGTATATAATTTTAATTTTTTTCCCTTCATCCTTGTTGATTTAATAATTTTTGGAAGTATAAAACCTTAACATGGTTCAGAAAACACATTTCAAAGATATGTTGTTTTACTTTATAAAAAATTTCCTCTGGCTGCTGGGTAGAAAGTAGATTAGATAAAGAGCAGGAATAGAAGGCGAAGTTTGGAGGCTTTTTTAGTAGTCCAGCCAAGAGACGGTGGTGGCATTAAGATGGAGACATGTGAATGTATTTTCATAAGATTTAGTGGTAAGTTTGTTTTGGGGGTGGAGGAGTGAGGATGAGGGAGGAATCAAGGTTATCTGGTTTGAGCAGCAGGTGTATGAGCTACCATTGCCTAAGACGGGGAAGGTAGGAGAGGAGAGTGGGTGGAGAGGATTGGGAAACCAAACATCTAATTTTAGATGTGTTAGTTTGGAGTTTTCTTTTAGACATCAAGGTGGAGATGTTGAGTAGATAGTCAGATACAGGTGTGGGGACCTTAAGGAAGCAATAGTAGCTAGAGATAAGAATTTGAAAATCATCCATGTAGAGGTTATATTTACTGTCAAGGGACTGAGTGAGAGCTCCTGGAGAAGATGTGTAGCAAGAGAGAAGATTTGATCTCCAAATCTTTACCTTTCTATGCAGGCAATAAAAACATTTGCCCTGTTGTTCTCTGCTTCTTCTCAAAACACCATATCTGAATTTATTATTGCATGGTATTGATGAATGATGCATAGATGATGGTGGTGGCGATGGTGATGATAAGTGATACTAACATTTGGGTGCTTATTACGTTTCAGAGAGGTCCAAGGAGCTCTCTATGCAGACATAGTGCAAAGAGGTGGTATGGGTGAGGCAAGGGAGAGATTGGAGACCATGGCGTCTTGCATTAAATATTTACTTTTAGAGACATTGACAAGAACATTTCAGTGGAGTGCTGGGGAGTTGAAGCCAGATTGCTGTGTGTTTAAGAGGCAATTGGAGGTGAAGGAATGAAGACAGCTGGTAAGGATGGTTCTTTCATGCAGGGAGCAGAGAAATGGCACAATATCTGGAGAGAAGATAGAGAGGCTTATCCCTCCACCAACTTAGCAGGAATCTTGAGGGTGGGGATGCAGTTTGACTTCCCCTTTGTACCTGGTGTAGTACTTTATACACAAGGGATGATCAAACTTCTCCTTCCACTAATGGAATCTAATTTGGTAAGAAAAGATACAGTTTTGGTAGTGCATATACAGTTTGTGGTCAGGCTTATTTCAGTATACTCACTGCAACGTTGAGGATCCAGATCATTAAAAATGGAGTTTGAAAACCCAGGTGTTATTCTTTGTATTGGATTTCCTTGAAGTTCAAATTGCTGTTGTTTCCAGGATAACTTTTGTTTTATTATTTATGTGGCAATTATGTATTTTTGTGGCATTTGTGTAATAATTATAAACCTTTTTCTGCATCATGGGACACTTGTACTTTAAAAAGACCACTGGATCAAACGAAAATGATTTTAACTCATTTATTGATATTGATTGTTCTTAAATATGGAAGTTTTGGACTGTGAGGGACCTCAGTAATTTTTTTGTATTGAGTCATGCATATGTTTTAGTTCTTCCCCCAAATCTTTACCATCTCAAAAGAAAATCAAGAGAACCAATCCTTTTTTGTCTTTGATCTTCCTCATCTTCTGATAACGTCTTCTTCCTTTCAAAAGGGCAATTAGATACTAGATAATCAGGGAAGAACAAAATCCCTGACTATAGGAAATATCCCTGACACAAATATTTTCTCAAGAAAACAACTGTGTTGGCTTATTTCAGAATTGTTTTTTCTGTTATGTATTATTATTAACACTCCTAACTGCCTATACAGACAATAAAAACATTTGCTCTTTTGCCCTTTGCTCTGTCATGAATACATCATATCTGGACTTTTTATTTCAAGGTTTGATGAATGATGCATAGCTGAGAGTGGTGATGATGGTGAGAATGAGTGACACTAACATTTGAGTGCTTATTACATTTTAGAAAATGTATTAATAAAATAATTAACGACCCTGTTAAGAACTATTATTCTCATCTCACAGAAGAAACAGATATACAGAGGTCAAATAACTTCCCCAAGTGGCAAAATTGTTAAGATGAGAAAAATTTAAAACATACAGACATGCATTGCTATAATAAATATTGATTTATTCACTAATATTTTTGAGTAACTATTTGCTGGATACCAGGCTGGGTGTTGAGAGTATAATGGAGAACAAGTTGGATCTGGCTCTTGTCCTCATGGCACTTACCATCCTTACATGGCTCTTATGAATAACTAAGAATAAATAAAAAAATATAAACGCCTTGAAAAGGGACATAAACAGAGAGTTGACACAGAGAAATATACATAGGTACATACACATATAACCAATAAACATGTGAATGATTATTTTACTAATAATCCAAGGAGTACACATTAAAATAACATGATCTTGGCATATCTAGATAGCGGAGATTTAAAAGATAACATCTAATTACTTAATTTTTTTTATAATTATTTATTATTTATTAGAGAGAGAGAGAGAACATGCACGAGTTGGGGGGAGAGGCAGAGAGAGAGAGAGACTCTCAAGCAGACTCCCTGCTGAGGGGGAACCCCATGTGAGACTTGATCTCAAGCCCCTGAGATCATGACCTGAGCTGAAATCATGAGTCGGATGCTTAACTGACCAAACCACCCAGGCAACCCCCACCTACTGTATTTCAAATAAATAGCCCTTCTCAAAAATTTAGAGGCATATCTGTACAAGGTGAATCACCAAAGCACTATTTGTTATAGCAAAAGACTAGAAACAGATCTCTGTTGATATGGAGCTGGTTGATGGAATTATGGTACGTCCACATAGCAGAGTGCTATGCAGTTTTAAAAATGTGGATGAGGAAGTAGGCCACTATAAAAATGATCTCTAGGACCCACTCTTGTGAAAAAAAAAAAAAGCAAAAGCTATGTATAGACTAAAAAGGAGGAGGGAAATATGAAGCATATATCCAGTTGCTTATGTTTCTTTCTTTTTTTTTTTTTTTAAAGATTTTATTTATTTATTTGACAGAGAGAGACAGCGAGAGCAGGAACACAAGCAGGGGGAGTGGGAGAGGGAGAAGCAGGCTTCCCGCCGAGCAGGGAGCCCGACTTGGGACTCGATCCCAGGACCCTGGGATCATGACCTGAGCCGAAGGCAGACGCTTAACGACTGAGCCACCCAGGCGCCCCAGTTGCTTATGTTTCAAGAAGACACAACAAAAGGATAAATTTTAAAAAACTAATAAAAAATAAGCAGAGGGAAAGAATGGGGGAGGGCAACAGAGCTAGAAACAAGAAATGAACTTGTTTCATAGTTTGGTGGCACACTCAAAAAATATTTCAAATGACTTTAAGCATAGAGCTTCTGGGGCACCTGGGTGGCTCAGTTGGTTAAGTGTTTGTCTTCAGCTCAGGTTGTGAACTCAGGGTCCTAGGATCGAGTCCCACATCGGGCTCCCTGCTCAGTGGGGAGTCTTCTTCTCCCTCTCCCTCTGCCCCTCACCCTTGCTCGTGCTCTCTCTCTCTCTCTCTCGATCTGCTCTCTCACTCAAATAAATAAAATCGTTAAAAAAATAAACACAGAGCTTCTAGGCTACTGGGGTATAATCTAAAATAAGAGAACCACAAAGAAATCTTAAATTGAATTTAATTTTCTTACTGCCCTCATTAAAATTTTATATTATTATTTTGAAATTTTATTATATATATATGTAAAGAAAATAAGAAATTATGTTATTATTTTGAGGAATCAAGATTTTGACAATAAAAGAAAACATACAAATCAAATCCCAAAAATTACATAGAACCTTGTAATTTTTCATTTGAACTGGAAATACCCAACTGAAATCATGATTTATTTTTTTTCCCAAAAATATGTATTTTTTAGGTCTATTAAAACACCTAGAAGCGATGATAACTCAATAAGAATGTGCGAATCTCACACTCAGATTCTGGGCTCTAAATGCCATTTCCTTCCAAAATGAACAAGGGCTCTTTGGAGAAATGGCACATCCCAGGTCTGGGCCAGAAAATGTAGAAGAGGAATCTAAAGTCAAAGAAGCTATTGTAGAATACTAGAGTTATGTTAGAAGGCTATGGGGGCTAACCTGTAGGTGCCCATCAACGATGGGTCCATTTGAGCACCCATGAGATTATAATATATTGATATGCATTTAGGAGTGGGATGCATCCTGTGGGAGGACCAGACATTAATGCTGGAATTTGGAAGCTATACAGGATGCTGAAAAGCTCATCTCTACTACCTGGAGCAGCTTCTCTGTTAGCAAGACTTGCTCCCAGACCTGCAACTGGACTGTGGTTGGCTCCAGAATGGAACAGAGTGGAGGGCATCCATGTGTCCAGCTGCAAAGAAATGGAGAAGCAGAGCTGCACCAAAGAAGAGACATACAATCCTATTCATATCTCTTGGTTGTCAGAAAACCTGCAGGTCTTAGATGTCTCCACTCCTTCTCACAGAAGCGTACCCCATAGTCCCACCACTAGGCACAATTCTTTAAGAATTCTTTCTCTCTCTGGCTCATGAGATGGGGGCCTACGTCCCCCTTTCCATCATGATAGTAAACTGCTTCTCAGGGTGCTGGTCTCCTTGATGTGCTGTCTCTGCTGCAGGATCCTTTCTCCCTCTGCATACTTGTCATCTCAGGAGGACCTTAAAGTAGTCCAGGGTGGAAGCCCCAACACCTTGCCATGAGTCAGCTGCTTCTTGTGACTTCTCCCTGCACTTGGCTTTGTCAGCTCCTGAGGAAAGCACAGTTTGTCCTTGCCATTATTTGGGAGCCTAGAACATGAGGAAGACCAGGGCCAGGCATAACTGCTGAAGCCAAGAGAGGGCGCGGTGCTGACTGAATCAGGCAGTGCAGGATGTACAGAGAGACTCAGCCCTTGCATTCAAGGAGTTTAGAATGACTGGTAAGGAGGGTCCATGAAAGTGAGATAACCTTCTGTGAGTGGCACAAGTAATAGCTGATTTGGAAGTCAGAGTGCTTAACACCCAGCGTACACTGAACCGTTTACTAACCCACTGATCAACAAAGAATGGTAAACATAACCAGGGATGGTGCAAAGAAAGATATTCTGGCATTCCTCATCCTGCACTTGTCATTCATTGCTTCTCAGTGTTCTCTGCATGGCTTCATTTCCCTCTTTTTCCTTCAGTCTAGCTCTGCAGTTCATTATCTTCTCTCTCCCTTGAGAGTCAAAGCACTCTGATGGTTTTGCCTATTGAGTCTATGTTAATGGAACGTGCCCAGCACCCCCCCTTTCCTAGACTCCTGCCCCATGTCTTGTGTTATCTATTTCTGACCTCATGGTCGAAGCCCAGCCTCCCTATGAGGCCCTTGACAACAGCTCCGCTTCTCTAACATTTTCTCCACTCCCCCTAACTGGACAGCCGCACGTGTAGGACAGTTGACTTGAGCGAGCCCTTCAGTTGTGTGCCGGTCTGTATTGTTTGTATGCCACCTTATGTCTGTTCATCTCATCTCACCATCTAGGCAGTTTACTCTTTGGGGCCAGGTTGGTTGGGGTTTTGCCTTCAGTGGAGGACCCCAGAGCACACCCTTGTTATGCAGTGATCGAGAGCCTGGAGGCTCAAGGGGGCCTTGCCGTGAAAAGGTTTGGAAGGATTCTAAGAAGTGCTGCAGAGAGTTGAGTGCCCGTGTTTGCATCGGGCAGTCATGTGGTTAAAATGGTGCTTGAGAGGGACTTTCTGGTGCACTGGGGAGCAGGGGAGGGGAGAGGAACAAGCCAGTGCCCCGGGGCCTCCCTGCAAGGCTGAGGCAGCTGTGAAGGGGCCCAGCAGTAGGCCGGCCTCTGGCTCTTCCTGGATTCCTGTCTTCATCTCACTCCTTTCTCCTCCCACCTCTCCCTAGGACTCAGCTCCACAGAGCTTCTTCATATCTCTGAGGCAGCTTTATAGCTTTTGAACCTGTTCCCATGGCCTGAAATTTCCCCACTCGCCTCTCCAAGTTACCTCTAGTTCATTTTTTAAAAAGATTTTATTTATTTATTAGAGAGAGAGAGCGCACGAACAGGGGGGAGGGACAGAGGGAGAGGGAGAAGCAGACTCCCCACTGAGCAGGGAGCCCGATGTGGGGCTCGATCCCAGGATCCCGGGATCATGACCTGAGCTGAAGGCAGACGCTTAACCAACTGAGCCACCCAGGCGCCCCACCTCTAGTTCATTCTTTTCTTTTTTTTTTTTTTTTAAAGATTTATTTATTTGAGAGAGCGAGAATGAGAGCGCGTACATGAGAGGGGAGAGGGTCAGAGGGAGAAGCAGGCTCCTCACTGAGCAGGGAGCCCGATGCGGGACTCGATCCTGGGACTCCGGGATCATGACCTGAGCCGAAGGCAGTCGCTTAACCAACTGAGCCACCCAGGTGCCCTAGTTCAATCTTCAGTGCTCAAGTTAAATACCAGTTTCATATAGGATTATTCCCTGGTACTCCAAACTAGGTTAGGTCCCCTTGTTGGACCAAAATAATTAATTTTGTAATTAGCTGTAATTAGTCCGTGCTGTAACAGAAGCTCCTTGCAGACAGACGTTTGCATGTTTTGTTCACGGCTCCCTCCCCCAGGCCAAACATAGCACCTGGCAAAGAATGTGTATTCAGCATGTACCTGTGAGAGGCTGAGTGAATAGGGAGGCAGCTTGGTTACTTCTGTGGTCCAGCTAACTATGTGGGGCTTTTACCTCTACCTTGCTCTGAGTGGATGCAATTTGATCTTGAAGAGATCTTCTGGGAGAATCAGCAGGCATTCCGAGGAACTGGTCCCGCTGACCCTCTATTTTTAGGCAGAGGGAGCTCATGTGTTCATATTTTCCAGGTGGAAAATGTTATACATAATCTCAAGTGCTATAAAATAATAATTACTTTTAAAAATTGTGGTGAAACACACATAACTTAAAATTTACCATTTTCATCATTTCTTTTCTTCTTTTTAAGATTTTATTTATTCGTTTGAGAGAAAGAGAGAGAGAGCACAAGCCAGGGGGTAGGGAGGTGTAGAGGAAGGGGGAGAAGTAGACTCCCTGCTGAGCAGGGAGCCCAATGGATCCCAGGACCCTGCGATCATGACCTGAGCCGAAGGCAGACACCTAACTGACTGAGCCACCCAGGCGCCCCAACCATCTTTATCATTTCTGAGTGTACGGTTCAGTAGTGTTAAGTATATTCACATGGTTGTGCAACCAATCTCCAGAATGTTTTCATCTTGCAAAACTGAAACTCTTGTGTTCCTTAAACAACAACTCCCTCTTCCCCTCTGCTGAGTCCCTGGTAATCACCGTGTTACTTTCCCTTCCTATGAATTTGATTACCATGGATCCGTCACGTAAGTGTAATCACACAGTACTTGGGGGCTTGTCACGACTGGCTTACTTCCCTTAGCATAATGTCCTCAAGATTCATCTGTGCTGTAGCATGTATCAAAATTTCCTTCCTTTTTAAGGCTGAATGATAGTTCATTGTGTGTGTATATATATATATATATATATATATATATGCGCCATATTTTGTTTATTCATTTTTGGATGGACACTTGGGTGGCTTCCGCCTCTTGCTATTGTGAATAATGCTGCTATGATCATGGGTGCACAAAAATCTCTTGGAGACCTTGCTTTCACTTCTTTTGGGTTGAAGTGGAATTGCTGGATCATATGGTTATCCTATTTTTAATTTTTGGAGGAACTGCCATACTGTTTTCCATAAATAATAACTGTTTAAAATAAAAATGTGACAACTTACCATATGGTAGCTCCTTCCCAGTAGTTACCTTACAAGATAATTCATTTATTCCAACAATCCTGCCATTGATGCTGGTGGCCCTAGATGTTTCTTCTAGAGATGTCTTTGGAGTTTCTAATGCTGACATAGGAGAGCAGAGATAATGGTTTATACTTTAGATTGTACTTTACAGTTTTTGCAGTGATTCTGTGGAAAATCACAGTTTATGCTGTACAGCAGGCATGCACACAGATGATTTCATTAAACTCTCCAACAGTTCTGAAGTAGGTCAGCCCCTGTCTGGTCTCTCCATGGTTAGTACTGCTCCTCCATCCAGCCTGCCATGCACTCTGATGACTCTGTAGACTACAGACGGCAACTTTTGGCTTCCATGCTGAAACAGTCTTCTACGCTCTTTGTTTCATGGTGATGATGGAATTCCTAAGCACGGGGTGTGTGAGACTCTTCAAGTGTTATCACTGTGCACGCACTGGAGTGCTCCACGTGTCTTATTCTGGAATGTGTATTCTTCCTGGAAGGCTCTGTGCTCCCATGTGGTATGCCTTCTGCCTGCTTTGTCTCAGGGTCCTTCAAGTTCTCATAGATGACCGCTTGCTCTGGAATGATCTCCTTGGCCTCTTACCCTCACCTCTCAGTCTGAGTTAGACACACCTCAGTGGACCAGGATGACGCGTTTCCTGCTCTGTCTTGTAGCTGTCTCCTCATCTCTCCTGACTTTGAACTCTGTGAATAGAGGGGCAGTGTTTTTTATCTCTGTGTTTGGCACAAGGTAATCACATATACATTTATGGGCTAAGTAGTGGTTTCCAGTGAGGACGTCAAGTCTGTACCCCCCGCAGGGACACTTGGCAATGTGTGGAGATGATTTGGGCTGCCACACTGGAGGGGCTGCTACTGATGCCTGGTGTGTCCAGGCCAGGGAAGCTTCCACATCCTCCGGGGCCAGGATAGCCCGCAGGACAGGGCATTACTCAGCCTGAGATGTCACTAGTACTGGGGTTGAGAAACTCTGGGCTAAAAGGATGAGGTGGGTCATTGTGGAATATCAGTGGGTGATGTCCGTGACTTCAGTGGCCCTCACTGCAGTGTGATAATAGCTACTCCTTAGGTTATAGTTCAGTAGGCAAAATGGTCCTAGATTGGGAAAGTCACTGCCCCCGAGAAGCATTGGCAGTTTTTGTAAGGAGCATTTGGAAGTTCATCTCGATGACTTTATCACAGTGGCATTTCAAGTAAATGTACCAATAGCATTTAAAGAGTGGGGGCCTGACATGCCCGACATATTGTGCAATGAGAAATTGCTGGACCTCAGATGCCAGTAGAACTTCCATTCGATTGAAAAACACCATTGCACAAGGAAGGAGCAGAAGCGCACTGGGCAGTCCCTGGTAGCTATGGGCTATGGAAGAATCAAACTGAAGACACTTGCCATTGGGTAGAAGGAAAGGATTCTGAGGCATACCAATGCCCAGTGTCTGCCTAGCATGCAAAAAAGTAGCCTGAGCAAGGGAAGGTATGCAAAATCTGCGGGTGGGCTTGGAGCCTGCGCAGGGATCCCTTCTAACTCAGCCTCTCACCTGGAGCTCTGAGCTCCCCCGCTTCTGTGATTCAGACAGCATTGCAGTTTCTGCGTGTTTGTGAAGCACAGGGCATAAAGAAAAGGTTTATAAATTCAATTCATTTTTGTCTTGCTATTCCCTTTAAAAAGCCATATTACTGACTGATTTTAATCTTTTCATATAATTGATGTTGAAGATTATTGCTTGAGAATTAAGAGATGTAATATTTTGATTCATTAAATTTAAATATTAACTGAAACACATTTGAAATTTCATGACACTAAACATTTTCTCTGTCATTTGGGTTTTGCGGGTACTTAAAAACTCAGAGGAATCTAAAATTCCTTATGAAAACTGAATGTGTAAGCTTAGATTTATCTATCAAATATAGAATTGATCAGGTATAGTTTATATTGCATTATTAAATCTCATTGTAAATTTGAAATCACACTTTTCTTTCTATTTGGAAACACACGGCATTGATAGTCAATGATATTCAAACTCACTATCCGTACAGATTCCTGGTTGAGCTTTATCACTGCATCGAGACTGACATCACTTTGCCTTCCGTGAGTTTACTGATTGGTTCATCCTGTTTAACTCAGTGAACATTAAATATGGAAATGAAGTGTCACCTCTTACTGTGACCATCTGAAATGGAAAAGACAACGTGCATCTAGATTTCTTGACTGGGCTAGGCATCCATTGACTGAGCCGTCCACCATAAATATTCTTTATGAGAAGAGGAGAGAGAGAAAGGAGTAGGCACTTGCAGGTGCCAGCTTTCTAAATGGTTTTCAAAGCATTCAGGCCCACAGAGATTCTCATTTTAATGCCCCTGCCTCAAATCTGCCTCTGCAATCTTTGGCTGTTTTTCCCTCTTACTGTTCTCCATAGCACTGCCTTGTCAATCCAAACATTTGCCACTTCTGTACCCAGCACACTGCCCTCGTGAAAGCTGCACACAAAGAAGGAGGCCCAGGAGCTCAGAGAAATCGGAGCGGATCTGATAAACAGGCAAGCAGACCCCAAAGCGGTCAAGTAGCAGGCCCGAGAGAACGTGTGACATTCTCCTTTTTGTGCCTCTTACTCAGCAAGATGGAGGCATGAGGAGGGCTGTCTTTTGAGAACCAGTCAGATTTCTCAATTCTACTCACCTCACCATTTTTCGGCAAGTATTTATTTGCAAGGGTGGCCTACTTCTGAGGGTACTGCTCGGAGGGCCCTCCCCACCTCCCCTGAAATTCTGTCAGGAGTTTGTGACACCAGCATGCCTTCTCACAGGTCTGCCTCCTGTACCTGGTATCCACAAGAATGTGGAGCTCATTCTGGTTTCAGGATAAAATCCTAAGTTCCAGATTTTCTGAGATAGTATTAAATGTGTTTTTTGTTCTTTTTTCAGAACGGAACTTTATGAAATAGGTAATGAATTGTTATTTAGGATGTGAAAACCGGTACATTCCTTCACGTGTAGAAGTGCGGAGAAATGACTGTGCTTCTCTATCTTGTGGCCTGATTTTCCCTCTTCCGAGGGAGTTATAGTTTACTTCAGTAGGACTCAAAAATCCTACCTGAATGAAGTCATTGGAACTAATGCCTTGACACAACACTCCACATGTGTCTATTGAATGAATGAGTGAATGAATGAATGAAGAATGGATGGTTGGACGGACAAAGCTCTTTTCTCCTAATTTGACAAAATGGATGAACAAGAGGGGGATCTCTCTTACCTCTGAAGCAGGTAAGACAGTTCAGTTGTTAAGTCTGCACCCTGTCTTTTTAGAATAACCTAGGATCTTCTAATAGTCGAGAGCTGGTTAGGCTTCCAGAAACATGAAGGAGGAGGTTCTACCCCAGATGGCACAGACACCCACACGGGGCAGTTCCTCACAGCCGGAGGGAATACAGCGGCACACGGCAGAACCATCTGAACACTCCTTGATGGCGGATCCCTGTCAGCGACAGCGTGTTATGTTTAGCGGGTTAACGCCTTATTCATTAGGCCACATACGCTGAGTAAAAACATTTTCTAAATTACTTGAAGCTTAACCTAACAGCAGGAAAATTCAATTTACTTTAACCACACTGATAGTTTTACGTTTCCCTGCCTTCTCTGATAGGATATTGAATACCATTGAACATTTTATTTGTACTCCTGGACATTATGTTTTTGTAGTGGTGTCCTCAGGGAATGACTGAAGCGTGTTTGTGTCTCAGAAAATGACCACACAAGTGACTTGCTTTTTCATAGGTTTTTTTTTTTTTTTGTACTTTCCCAACACTATTTACACAGTCATTTAGCATGTCTTGTTACATTATTGTGGTTACTTATACTCATTCCTCATTTCCCCTTCTAATTTCTGCTATGGGCTAGGATACCATTAGGCATATTATGTGCCATATAAATGAATTATGCCTACAGTAAGACCACAAAGCTTCCAAATGATGCTCTGAGTGACTACCCTTCCACTCAAGGTCATAACCTTTGTGCATAGACTTGGCAGTCCAGTAAGTAGCACCTCCTTTTTCTGAGCCACTCCAGGGAGACCGTAGTCAAGCAGAAGGAGTTCGGGTATCACCGTTATTGCAAATTAAGCTATTTGGAAATGTGTTATATCTGCGGGTAGGTGGGCTTCCCAATTGTGAGCCCTAGAGTCATGGAGCCTTACCTCGCTGGTCAGGGGCAGTGTGGGAAGCACTGAGCCTCTCTGACTTAGGAACCGTGGTGGAACCGCGCAGTACGGAGAGATGCCACCCAGACACAGATCTCCTCGATCAGGGCTTAGTTCTGAGACAGAAGGGATAGCATGCCCAGTTCCTGCTCCCCAAAACACTGGTCAGAAACCACTGAGGAAGGAGCCAGAAGCACAGAGGCCAGCATGTAGAGGGAACGGTTCCCTTTCCTGGAAACCACAGGAGTGGAGAGGAGTTTCTCTCTAACAGTGATGTGTTTTGACTGCCCAGAAGACATTTAACATTTTTTTCTTCTGAGTCCTTGGTTCTCTGTCAGGTCATGGAAGGGGCTAGGCAAGTAACTTCCAGGTGAGAGGAGGTACATGTTCTTACCAGCTTGGAAGTATGACTCACTTACGCTTTAGCTTCCTCATTTTTTTTTTTTTTAAGATGAAAAAAGCATTTCCCGAAGTCTTCTTCAAAATTAGTTTGTGAAAGTACATTGATGAGGTACCTTTATGAAATACACACTGATAAAGGTTGAATCCTCAAGAGTGCCCTTCTTTATGTCTGCACACAGAAACCCTCAGAAGTGGTTTATTCTCACTGGATACCAGCATTATCTGGTTAAGTCCTCACTTAGCCAGATTATCGATCTCTCCAGGCTACTCAAGAGATGGACAGTAATAACCCATTAACCTGAAGTGAAAAACCAGAGTGGTGTAAAATGGCACAGCTGCTATGGAAGACGGCATGGAGGTTCCTCAAAAAATTAAACATAGAATTGCTGTTTAATCCAGCAATTCCAGTTCTGGATATATATCCAAAAGGATTAAAAGCTGGGTCTTGAAGAGGTATTTGCACACTCATGTTCATAGCAGCACTATTCACAATAACCGAAGGGTGGAAATAATCCAAATGTCCATCAACAGATGAATGGATAAGCAAAATGTGTAATGAATGAATGCAATATTATTCAGCCTTATAAAGGAAAGAAATTCTGACCCATGCTACAATATGGCTGGACCCTGAGAACGTTATGCTAAGGGAAATAATCCAGTCAGTCACAAAAGGACAAATACTGTATGATTCCAATGATATGTCGTACCTAGAAGAGTCAAATTCATAGAGACAGAAAATAGAATGTGGGTTGCCAGTGGCTGGGGGAGGAGGAAATGGGGAGTTACTATTTAATGGGTATAAACTTTCAGTTTGGAAAGATGAAGAAGTTCCGCAGATGGATGGTACAGATGGTTGCACAACAATGTGAATGTACTAAATGCCACTGAACGGTACCCTTAAAAAAAACTAAGGTGGTAAGTTTTATGTTATATATATTTTACCACAATAAAATTTTTTAAAAAAAGAGTGGGTACACTCTCTGAGAGAGCCTGAGCTATGAACCTCAAGGAACAGAGGTGGGTTCCATCTGAGGGGACTGCAGATGGTATGGGTGTTCACGCAGACAGATTCTTCTAGATGGCGCCAAATCCCAAGAAATCCAGTTTTGTGAGACTGTGCAAATATATTTGTAATTGCTTAATTGGTAACAGCATGTTGTTTTTTTCATGAAATTTTGTCAGAAAAAGTTTGGTAAAATGAGTTATTATACCACTAGTTATCTTAATAATGTGTCAGAGAACAACATACAGCTTTTCTTTGGCCAAGGATATAATTTCGAAAAACTATTGCCTCCTATTATTAATTAGAATGTGTTAAAATGATAAGTTCATGGAAACAAAGAAAAAAACCTGTGATTTCCCTGAAACAAATAAACCTCTATTCAAAATCTGAATATACCTAATATGGGGGTGTGTGTGGAATCTGTGATATAAATTAAAAGAGAGCTAAAAGCTGCTCATCCATGACATATTTCTTCCTAAATCTTCCTCCTCTCCTCGCATTCATACTTATAAGGACAGAAAATCCTAGGAGCTGGGGATCGTTTGTTGACTGAGCATGATGATGTCAGCAGTAAAATGACCTTGAAAGTCATTTTCAGTGATGTCTCTGGAAATGTACAATTGGAGAAGCCTGAGCAGAGCTTAAGTACATGACATTAAAAAAGGGATATTTGGGAGGATTCTAGATTCTGTTTGCAGGGTCTTCTGAAGGGAGAGGTTTTAAAGGAGATCAGGGAATTTTGGGAGGAATAATGTGCCATCTCTAGCATGTTATAAAACTTTTCCTCTCTCCCTGGAAATTTTCAGTAAAATTGCTGTCTTTTGCTATGGCCTGGTGAGGTCTATGGGCTTTTGGGGATGTGACAGTGCCAGTGGTCCTTCATAAAGGAGACAAGGGCCTTTTCTCACCTGGTTGCAAACTAGATACTAAACTTCATTGTAATTTCTTGCCTTCTCTCTCTCTTTTTTTAAATTTATTTTATTTATATCTACCTTTTTTTATTATGTTATGTTAATCACCATACATTACATCATTAGTTTTGGATGTAGTGTTCCATGATTCATTGTTTGCGTATGACACCCAGTGCTCCACGCAGAACGTGCCCTCTTTAATACCCATCACCAGGCTAACCCATCCCCCCACCCTCCTCCCCTATAGAAGCCTCATTTTTTTTTTTTTTCAGAGTCCATCGTCTCTCATGGTTCATCTCCCCCTCCGATTTCCCCCCTTCATTCTTCCCCTCCTGCTGTCTTCTTCTTCTTCTTCTTTTATATATTGCATTATTTGTTTCATAGGTACAGGTCTGTGATTCAACAGTCTTGCACAATTCACAGCACTCACCATAGCGCATACCCTCCCCAATGTCTGTCACCCAGCCACCCCATCCCTCCCACCCCCCGACCACTCCAGTAACCCTCAGTTTGTTTCCTGAGATTAAGAATTCCTCATATCAGTGAGGTCATATGATACACGTCTTTCTCTGATTGACTTATTTCACTCAGCATAACACCCTCCAGTTCCATCCACGTCGTCTTGCCTTCTCTTAATTTCAACACTACCAAGCTGGTGCTACCTCCATATTTATGAGGGTGAACTGAAAAGTAATACCTCTTATTGTGGCAAGTCAGTTTCTTTCCAAATGAATTATCCCAATATCCATATTTAATCTTTCCTCTCTCACCTTCCCTAGCATTCTCTTCCCAATACCTGAGGGTTTTCCCCCATTTATTTCTACTATAATTTGAATGGAAGCTTCCTCATGGAAATGGAACCCCCAGTATTGCGTTAATCAGTGCTAGCTGCCACAGCAGGCAACCCCCCCAAATCTCAATGGTTTAATGAATCGAAGGATTAGTTCTCACTTCTAGGACATGTCTGTCTCAGGTCTGTAAGGGCCTTGTTCCAGTGTCACCCAGGTACCCAGGCTGAAGGAAGCTCTGTCATCTTGCAGATGGAATATCTTAAAAATGCAGCCTCTGATATTGCCAACTAAAGAGAAGAGTGAGATGGAGGAGGCACCCAGCTCCTAATTGTCTAGGCTTAGAAGTGACCCCAGCCACTGCTCCTCATAGTCCATTGGCCAAAAGTAGTCATGTGACCCCAGCCTGACTGCAAGGGAGGCTGGGAAATGCATGGGGCCACATGGAATATTTAGTGAGTACGAATTCTCTCTGTGGCCCCCGCTAATCAGAGTATTAGGAATCCCAATTATATTTAAAATTATAATTTAAACAACTTTTGAATATAATTTGTGTATGATAGGATGCTAATCTATTCTCTGGACATTTGCTGGCTTTTATTCTTCTTCAAACTCACTCTCTAGCTTTAGCCTGAAATTTTTAGACCTGAAATATATAGACATGTTAAGAAAAAGTGTTGGGGACTATTAGTGGCCCCATCACTCTTTCTCTTTTAGTTTCTCTCTGTATTGCTTGAAGTTCATCACAGCTTCTCCTCAGGAGGCATGTGTGTCAATGGGAAACTTAATCTGCTTCCAGGTAGGGAATCTGACTTTATTTCTCTCTCTCTCTCTCATATCTATCTATCTATCTATCTATCTATCTATCTATCTATCTATCTAATTTGTTTTATTTAATCAATCTTTCATTCACTTATTTATTAATTTATATTTATTAGTGGACCTTTATCCCATGAAGTAAAAGCAAGTCAGTAATGGTGAAAATTCTTCACTCCGGCTTTTACTTGTTGGTGACAGTTTTCTTTTTTCTTTATTTTTTTTGTTTGGCCATGTTGTTTTTGGAATGGTCTTACCTCGATGATGGATTATCATGGGGCCATGATGGGAGCAGACTTGGGCTGGGCTATGTTGTTCACAGGCCCAGCAGGTTCAGGTTGAAGGAGGGACTGCACCTATCACTGGATTTCTTGAGATCCTTTAGTGAGGTGCATTGATAAAAGGGTCTTGCTTTTTATCGAGGCTGTCCTTCATATCATCTTGAGACCCTGGGATCTATTTCAATCTCCAAAGATAAGAATTTAGTTTAGGAAGGACTAGAGAACTTGCACTCGTCCATGGTCCCGGAAGAGAACTAGGAAGGTGTGTGGGGGATCCTACAGAGTACAACAGTTTCATGGACGCTAGTGATTCTTTTTGTTTCTTGAGGGGCTTGGACAGAATTGAACTGACCTTCACCATGACCTCCATGTTCAGATCCTTTTACACTAATGTAACTATCTTCCTTTTAGAAGCAGTGTGCCCTTTTGTGGCCCCTTGCCTACATCAAACCACTAGGGAAATACATGTCCTGATGGTGTTAACCCAACAGGAGAGTGGGGAAAGAAGGAACGAAGGAAGAAGGAAGGAAGGAAGGAAGGAAGGAAGGAAGGAAGGAAGGAAGGAAGGAAGGA
>NW_027397094.1:14626034-14692477 GCF_003265705.2 Callorhinus ursinus
GGAAGGAAGGAAGGAAGGAAGGAAGGAAGGAAGGAAGGAAGGAAGGAGGGAGGGAGGGAGGGAGGGAGGGAAGGAAGGAAGGAGGGAGGGAGGGAAGAGATGTAACATTAACCTTTTTCCTTCCTTCTTTCCTCTGTTCTCAACAAGGCGTTTTGTGCTTTGTTGAAGGAAACGGCATCTCAAAGGCCTTTCTTCCCTATGTGCTACAAGCAGGCATGCAGGAAGGCCAGATCGGGTTCTGGAAAAGAATTAGAAGAACATGGAAAGGCTGAATATAAAACACCTTTTGTTCTGCGGGGTTCCTGCCTGCAAATGAATTGTTGCTCATCAACTCAACTAGTACCAGAACCTGAGAAACAAGAAAGATGTTTTTAAGATAAAAAAGATAGCAGCTCTTTCTTTCTCCTCAGGTATCACAACCAGGAAAAGTTGTAAAGCCAATAAAATTTGAAACCTTGCCCAATTTGTATTCAATAAATAGTCCAACAATGCTTTCAGATTTAAAACAAAAGATCGTCCTGCAAACAAATGAATTTTTTTCTTTCTTTTCTCCTCTTTAGGCTTTTCCTCCAAATGCTATCACTGCATTTTTTTACTGCAGTTCAGTGACTATATTCTTCACAATAATCAAACTGGTCAGTTATCGCCTACACCTCATGTTTGATAAAGGAGAAGTAATTCAGCAGAGGCCCTCCGGAAAGAAAGAAAAGCCAAATAAAGACAAAGAGGCCAACAAGGAACATATAACTAATCACAAAATTCCAAGGTAACATGTCTATTAATGTGTCAGTTCATAGTTTAAATGTTTTAGTTTTGGTTAAATTTTTTTTTCATTTATGAGTTGTTTATGAAAACACACCAGTATAGGCAGAGACTAATATGTACATTTTTCTTCTCTTGAAGCATACACTTAAGCATAAAATTGATACTGATAATCAAGATGGTTTAACTATTCATTTGACCTTATACCATGCTCTGGAATTCATTTGCATTAGGCTTAACACAGCCAAATATTTGACTTCAGTGTTTTTATCTTGTCATCTAAGTGCTTCGTGCATGCCAGAGTGTTTTCAAAAAGAACATTTGTGTTTGTTATTATAGAAGTAATACATTGCACAGACTGAAAAATTAAAAGTGATTCTTGAGTGTCACTGTCACTATTCTTGTCCTTATTTCTGATAGTTCCCTTAGAAAGCATGTCTTATTTTAAAAGAATATTTATTATCCTCCCTTAAGAACAAAATTTGTGTACCTTGAATATTACAAAATAGAATCTAGGAAAAGGAGTTGGTTAAGGACTAATACAAAGTCATAGTTCTATTTGCTAATATCACTGCTGTTGTGTTTCTTCTGTGCATTAGCAGTAACAGGCAGATTAACAATGGCAAAAAGGAAGAGCCTCATCGAAGCCTCTCCACGCCTCCCCTCCGCTGCAGCTCCAGAGGGCAAAGCATAAACTCTCATCACTCATCTGGGCCACTGGTCAGTGTGTGTTTTTCTGTTTCATGCTGTTCTCGTCACGTAGTGTTGATCATGCCTAAAATGGGAACGTGCAAGGGGAGCAATTCTAGTTGTCGATACTGCCCTTGTGCTGGTGGTGTACCACATCTCAGAGTGTGGAAGTGACCTCAGGGGAGCCCTTGGACCATGAGATAAACACCCAGTCAGGTGCTGGACACACCGCCCCGGCCTACCCCTGCTGGGCTTGCCACCCTGGCCCGAAGAACCTATCAGCAGACCTTGACTTCCTTCTCCCCTCTCCTGTCATTCATTGTCTTCCCCTGGAATCAACTGCACCACTCCACATTGAACCACAGCTGTCTCTTGGCAAGTCAATAAACCCCTTTGCTGTAGATGAACCTTATTGGGCTTTATTTCCGGTCGTGCACGGTAGCACATTCTTCTCTCTCCTTTTTACTTTCTTAATTATCAAACGCCTTTTATCACAGTACAGTGGTCTTGCTTGAATATCTGCACTTACCTATATTCTGTATTCGTTTTTGCTCTCCGTTTTATTAGAGGCTTACGCAGCGTGGACACTGTATAGTCTCTTCCCCACGTGCCATTGGGAAAACGAGTAGCTTGCCGCTCCGCGTCTGCTGACTGCCTGGAAATGGGCACTGAGCTGAGTCACATATTGATTTTTGTTCTTCCATTTGTTTAGGAGTTGCCGGCACAGGAGACAGTGGAAGATCTCAAAGGTAGAGTGTTTATTATCACCATTTAATAATTGATCACAGCATTATCTTCAGTGAAGTGAAAAAGAACTTTTGGAAAACAGAATGCCAGTGAATTAATTCAAAATAAGAACCATACTTAAGACTGCATAGTTTTATTTCAACTTCATTTCTTCAACTCTTAATTTTAATTATTTCTCATCGGATTTTGTACACTGCGTCTACTTTTAAATTGAATGTTTTATTGGATCCTATGTCATTTTCCTTTCTCCAGTTTGTGCTTATTTCATGTGGCTCAGAATAGCAGATAGAAAACAGGATTAATTCACCATTGATGTACAAACTTCTTATCTTAGTACTTGCATTGAAAAATGACAGAGGAAATGATACTGCATTCCGTATACTGCATCTGCTTCAAGTTACGAATTTTGTTTCTGGGAACTTTCTTTTAAGCCTCCAGATTTTTATTTTCCATTTTCACAAAGATTTCATTTTATTATCTTTTGATTGCCTTCAGAAGACTCAGAAAAGAGC
Source organism: Callorhinus ursinus (assembly GCF_003265705.2). Taxonomy (NCBI): domain Eukaryota; kingdom Metazoa; phylum Chordata; class Mammalia; order Carnivora; family Otariidae; genus Callorhinus; species Callorhinus ursinus. The sequence continues at coordinate 14,628,746 of NW_027397094.1, forward strand.
TTTTGGAGGCCTGAATTAACTACTTCCTTTCTCTGCGTTTTTATTTTTTTGTAGTGCTACTGTAAAGAGAAATGTATGCTTTATTTAAGTTTTGAAAGTAGTGTAAAATTTTATCTTCAGGAAAACAGCTGAAATTAGCACTTGGGTCTGAAAACCTAAAATGAAGTTTCTTTTGTTATCACTCAGCTAATTTCCCTGATAATGATGTGTAAAGGATTATTCAGATTCTTTTTTCTATATTACTACTATGAAAAAAATGAACTTTAGTTAGGTTTCAGCTATTAGTTACACACAAAGTTTCATAACACACACACACACACACACACACACACACATTGTTTTGTCTATTAGACTACTTATTCCAGATCAAGCTATTAACAGTATTACTCTACATCCTTTCAATGTCTGTTCTGGGCTTTTGACTTCACCATTCCAATTGAAACAATTCCTTCCTTCCTTCCTTGTACTAGGAATTACAGTAGAGGCTCTGCATATATCATTTCATTCTGAGTCATAACAAGTCAACTGTAGAGGTGGCATTTAGACCCACAACTGACTGCTAAGTCCAATGTTTTTTCAACAACACTGCACTAGAGCAATTTTTTTTCCTTAGACCGATCTCATAATACACCATCCTAGTATTCAGTTCTTTTCGTTGTTAAAAGGCACAATGGTGTTCTTTTTTTAACAGGTCTATTGAGATGTAATTCAGATGCCATACAATTCACCCATTCAAAGTATATAATTCAATGACTTTTAGTATATTCACAGAGTTGTATATCTGTCATCACAATCAATTTCAGAATATTTTCATTACCTGGAAAAAAACCCCCAGACTGCTTAGCCATACTCCTCAATCTCCCTGTCTTCTCCAGCCCCAGGCAACTACTAATGTACTTCCTGTCTCTATGGATTTGTCCATTCTGGACATTTCATATAATGTGTGATCTCTTGTGACTGGCTCCCTTCAATTAGCATAGTGTTTTCAAGGTTTCAAGGTTTATATATGTTGTAGCTTGTATCAGTGCTTCATTTCACTTTATTGCCAAATAATATTCCGTTAAATGACTATACCATGTTTTATTTATCTATTCATCAGTTGATGAACTTTGGGTTCTTTGCACTTTTTTTTGCTATTATAAATAATGCTTCAGTGAACATTCATTGTGCAAGTTTATGTGTGGACATGTGTTTTCATTTTCTTGGATATATACCTAAGAATGGGATTGCTGGATCATGTAGTAACTCTGTTTCCCCATTTGAGGACCTACCAGACTGTTTTAGAAGGCAGGTGCATCATTTTACATTCCTATCATCAATATATGAAGGTCACAATATCTCCATGTCTTTGATGATACTTGTTACTGACTATGTGTTCGAATATAGCCATTCTAGTGGGTGCGAAATGGTATCTCACTGTGACTTTGATTTGCATGAAATTAGTCACTTTTTTAATGACTAATGATATTGATGTTTCATCATCATCATTATCTTTAGAGAAATGTCTGTTCAAGTATTTTGCCCAGTTTTTAATCACGTTGTCTTTTTATTGGTGAGTTGTAACAGTTCTTTATATGTTTTTGATACAAGTCCCTGATCAGATATATTTGCAAATATTTTCTCCCACTCTGTGGTTTGTCTTGTCACTTTCTTATTGGGGTCCTTTAAAGTATAAAAGTTTTTAATTTTCATGAAGTCCACTTTATTGTTTTTTGTTATCGTTGTTGCTTGGGCTTTTGGTGTCATATATAAGAAACCATTGCTGAATGCGAGGTCATAAAGATTTATCCCTATGTTTTATTCTAAGAGTTTTATAGTGTTAATTCTTATAATCAGGTCTATGATCCATTTTGAATTAATTTTTGTGAATGATGTGGGGTCGGGGTTCAACTTAATTCTTTTGCATAATGTTTATTAGTTGTCCTAGGATCATTTATTGAACAGACTATTCCCCCCCCCCCCATTAACTTGTCCTGGCATCCTATTGAAAATCAATTGACCATACAATAAGGGTTTATTGTTGGACTTTCAGTTCTGTTCTTTTGGTTTATATATCTACCATTATGCCATCATCGTACCATATTGATTGCAGTTGCTGTGTGATAAGTTTTGAAATTGGGAACTGTGAGTCCTCTAACTTATTTTAGCTATCCTGGGTCTTGTACATTTCCATGTGAACTATCAATTTCTTAAAAAAAAATCTGGGCTATTATAAGGATTGTATTAAATCTGTAGAAAAATTTGGGGAGAATTGCCATCTTAACAATATTATGTTTTCCAATCCATGAACTTGGGATGTCTTTCCATTTATTTGGATCTTTGAATTCTTTTGATGATGTTTTGTAGTCTTCAGTGCACAAGTCTTGTACTCTTGTTAAATTTATTCCTAAGTATTTTATTTTTTTTAGATGCTGTTATAAATGGGATTGTATTCTTAATTTCATTTTAGCTTGTCTATTGCTAGTATATGGAAATAGAATTGATTTTTGCACATTGATTTTCTATTGTACAAACTTCCTGAATGTTTATTAGTTCTAAGTTTTTTAGTGGATTCCTTAGGATTTTCTATGTACAGAATGATTATCATCTGTGAATAGAAATCTTTTGCTTTTCCCTTTCTAATCTAGTTGCCTTTTCTTTCTTTTTCTTGACTAATTGCCCTGTGTACAATTTCCATTACAATGTTTATTGAATGTTGTAAGAGTGGATATCATTGTCTGTTTCTGATCTTATGGGAAAAGCATTCAGTCTTTCACCATTACATATGATGTTAGTTTTCAAGTATTTCATAAATAGCCTCTATCAGGTTGAGAAAATTCTCTTCTATCTCAGTTTGTTGAATATTTTTGTCATGAGAGGGTACTGGATTTTGTCAGAGGCTTTTCTGCATCTAGTGACATAATCATATAGTTTTGCCATAGTGTCTTTCTTGACATATATTTTTAGTAATATAGTATGTTTTTACAGTTGAAGTGTCAAGGATAGAAAACAAATGACTACATTTGGTTGGATTTCATTGCTAAGCAGTATCTTGGTGAAGTCATTTTGGGCAACTATTTTACTTGGTTTTCCGGGTAGGAAATTCATTATTGAATTTTTACTTAGGGTTAAGCAGGTACTGAGGTATGATGTGCTAATGTATTCACAAAAGACCCACTTATAGGCCACAGTATGACTTTATTTATGTATATGCAATAAGTTGTAGTTGACCAACTTTCTTCTCTTGGTTTTCTTTTCTTGGCTTTTTACATTTTCCTGATTGGCTTCCCTCTCAGTGTCCTTTGATTGATCCTCCTCTGTTGTTTGACATATAAAGGCTGGAGTATCCTTGGTCTTGGTCTTGGGCCCCTTTCTCTTCTCTAGATACTAGGTCTCCCTTGGCGATCTCATATCTAGCTTTAAGTACCATCTATGTGATGATGGTGAGTAAACCTGTTTCTCCAGTTTTGACCTCTGTCTGGACTTCAGTCTCATGCATCCAGCTGCTTACACCTATTTCCTCCTGGATAAGATGTCTAATAGTCATATTAAATGGATCACCGCTTGATCTCTCCATTGCTGTCTCTAAATCTGTACTTCCTCTGGTTTTCTCCGTATCAATAAATAGTCCCAGCACCAATCCCATTATCAAAACTTTAAAATCAAGGAGTTTTCCTTGGTTTGTCTTTCCCTCACTACCTTTAGCTTTAATTCATCAGCAAGTTCTGTCAATTTTACTCCAAAACATATTTCAAATTTGTCTATTTCTCTCCATGTCCACCACTACTGCCCTAGTCCAAAACACCATTATTCATCAACTGCAACAGCTTCTTCCCTGGTCTCTTCTTCCATTTTTTTTTTTTTTTCCTTTATGAAGAAGAGGTCTTGTAGCGCCCTTCTCTTCTAACAGTTTTGTCATACTTCCCACAGTCTACCTCTCACGCAGTAGGCAGGGTTATTTTTAACAACCTAATTCAGATCATGTGCTCCTTTGAAAAACTCCTGCTAGGTTCACATTATTCTTAGCATAAAATCCAAGCTCCACACTTTGGCTTATATTTTGGACGCTGCCGGCCTTGTTGATCTCTCTTGCTCTCATTCTCCCTTTGCTTTTTCTACTCCAGCTTCACGGACTTTTTTCTTCTTCCCCAAACATGCCAAGCGAGTTCCCATCACAGGGTCTTTGCATTAAGTCCTTATTTGTTTTAAAACCTGGGGTGCTCTTTTCTCTCATCTTTATGTCAAGAAATGGTCCTATTGGCTTATTAATCTGTACAATCATAATTGTGTGGTGTGGGAGGTAATGAAGCAATAAAAATGCATTATGAATGTGTTCTATAGACCCAACCCAATACCTGAGGCCCTGCCTGGGGGTTTGGATTTCTCATGCAATATTCTGAACAAATGCACTTGATATTGGTCAGTCAAGGACAACCACTTTGATGAGACAATATTCAAGTTGAGATCTGAATGGCAAAGTAAAGGAGGCATACGCATAGGTAGAGAGAGAGAGGCCATGTGAGGGTCAGATCAAGACTCAGAGGATCTGGGCTCTACACTCAGCTCCATCAGTAGTGTGGTAAACTTGGACAAGTTTTTTGACCCTTCTGTTCTTCTATTTCCATGAAAAGGTATCTACTCTGTATAGTAGGAAAACCTGCATAGGGGTTGCTACAAAGTAAAATGATCTTCACTGTTATCATCAGCTAACATTCTTGAGTGTGGATAAAATAATAGGCTAGTTTCTTTGGAGGATTCAATGAGTACGGACTATGGTTGTTTTTCTAGAACTCTGTACGATCCAGTTAAGATGATAATTTATATAAATAAAGCTATAGCTTAAAAAGTATATGGTAAGTAAAGTTTAGTTCCATAGACATTAATTGCTTAAGGAGTTCAGAAGAGAGCTTATTTCTGGTTAAGGTGATCAGGGGAAGTTACATGTTGAAGGAGGGATATGGAAAAAGCCTTGAGTGGGGTCTTCAGTGGGTGAAGAAAAAGAGCATTCCAGGTAGGAGAGCTATGTCCAGAGTTTATACTCAATTCTTTCTACAAAGTGCACCTGGTGGCAGAGGAGTGTAAGTAAGCCCCCAGAGAACAGTCTTTATGATAGAAGTGAACGAAAATTGAGGGTATTTATTGATTGAATGACCATAAGGCTAAGCAAGAAGGAACAACCAAAAGATTACCCCAAGATTTCAAGCTCAAGAGACTTAGGGAATGGCAGGGTCATTAACAGATTGAGGGAAATTGGGAGAAGGACAGAGCTCACTTTCAGCCAGCATCAGAAGTATGTATTATTGCAGATACAATTTAGAAATGTTTTGAAAATCTATGAACCACATCGGAAATGTGAGGTTATTATTTTCCTCAGGTCAAGGCCCCAGCAAGCCCATTGCTAAGCCCTTGGCCTGGTGCTTTCCATGTCTTTCCTTATAGATCCTCTTGAGAGCATTCAGAAGTTGGTATAATTATTCCTATTTTACAGAGAGGAGGTTAAAGATTAGAACAGTGGTTCTCAACTGGGGGTTTCTCCCTAGGGAACGTTCGATAATTTCCAAAGACATTTTCCATTGTCATGATTGAGGACAGAGTTGCCACTGGTATCAAGTAGGTAGAGGCTAGGGATGCTGCTAAACATCTTGCAATGCGTGGGACAGCTCCCCACAGCAAAGATTTATCCGGTCCAAAATGTCAGTAGCTCTGCAGTAGCTCTGCAGTTGAGGATCTTGGTTTAGAGGGATTAGGTAATTTGCCCAAGGTAACGCAGCTAGTAAGTAGCAGAGCCAGGACCTTTCCAATAGGGCGTCCCAAACACGGTATTGAAACCCGCCCCGCCTCCTGAGGCCGCAAACCAGCAAAATCTAAAAGCCTGAATTAGTATTTTAAATGCAGAGATTTTAAGAGTAATTTCGCAGTGGAGGTGATATTTAAAAAATAAGCATCCAATCACAGTGGTGGCCGGAGCTCCTCCTAGCCTTGTTATTAGGAGATCTTGCGCGGCCGTTACTCATCCAGTTCCGGAGCTAATGCAGTTCCTGCTGTCCATTTCAGGTGTCATTCTCTCAGAAGACCAAGCGGTAGGACCAGGGTCCTCTACCTCACCTGCTGTTAAAATGGAAAGCTCCCCTGCTTGTAAAGCGTCCGGCCCGGAAACCAGGACCGCACCAGCAGTACCCACGGAGCCAGCTGTGGCAGAACGTGGAATCGGTGACAAAGGGAAGGAGAGAGGAGGCCAGGGGCAGCCCCCTCTCCGCCACAGATCCGAGGGCGGCTTAGTGGAGAAGGAGGCCTTGAAGAAGTCCCCGCAGCTGTCCTTGTCTCAGTACGACCCACTAGAAACGGACGTTTCCTTCCAGCCCTGGGGCAGTGAGAATTCCGTCCGGAGTCCGGAACCTGTGGTTTATGCCCAGGGCTCCTTAAGGGAACAGTGGCAAAGCCGGCCAGCCGAGGACAGCCTGAGCAGCAGCGGCCCCCAGTGCAGCACGGTGATCGCCAGAGCTGCGCGCCCGGCGCCCGGCGCCTCCGGCCGCGGGGACCCGCCGCCGACCCAGGAAGTGGACTGCTCGGACAGTGAGGTGGCTGTCACTCTTATTGACACTTCGCAACCTGGAGACCCGCTGAGTCTGCGGGAGCCCATTAAAATCGTCATCACCATGAGCAGCAGCCCGAACTCCCTGACGGACTTGGAAAGCTCGCTCCCCCTGAAGGTGATCGGCGCCGAGAGAGCCGGCTTGAAGTCGGACGCCGAGCCGGCTGCCCCGGGGGTGGCCAGTCCTCCCAGCCCAGAGCAGATAAGAATTCCTGTCATCACCCTTGAGCTCTCCGAGGACGGGGGAGGAGGCGCTATGTGTCCCGAAGGCAACGGAAGTGACAGGACCCCGGAGAGATTGATGGTGGAGGCGTCATCCAATCAGTGTTCTGGCTATGAATCCGGGGAGGGGGGAAATGCCACAAAGGATGGCAGTCCGTCCCCGGGAGACCGCTCTGACACAACGCCCCCCTTCACACCTCACGAGGTCCCCGAGTCTGGGGGGGGAAAGGAAGGCCAGGCTAACCTTGACCCGTCATCCTGTAAAACTAGCCACGAAAAGAGACACACCCGGGTTCTCAGTGTGGACAGTGGGACGGATGTCTTCCTGAGCAAAACTTCCACAGACATGATCAGCGATAAAGAAAAAACAATGCCAACTTCCAAATCTGATCTAGAGGCTAAGGAAGGACAGATACCAAATGAATCCAACTTCCTGGAATTTGTCTCCCTCTTAGAATCAATCAATACTTCCAAGCTGGCGGCATCCAGCCAAAGGAATGGCCCAGGAGAGCAGGACAAAGACAGTGGGCTTCTCGGAGGTACGAGTCCACATCAGTTCTGTCGTGATGACACAGAGAAGGCAATCCATATCGTAATGAGCTTCTGTGATGTGGTTTTACAAATATTGGGTCACTGCTGCTTTGGCGATTTTTTTTTTTTTAAAGATTTTATTTATTTATTTGAGAGAGAATGAGAGATAGAGAGCACGTGAGGGAAGAGGGTCAGAGGGAGAAGCAGACTCCCCGCTGAGCAGGGAGCCCGATGCGGGACTCGATCCCGGGACTCCAGGATCATGACCTGAGCCGAAGGCCGTCGCTTAACCAACTGAGCCCTCCAGGCGCCCTGCTTTGGCAATATTATTGGTAATTGCCAGATGTGCCAATACTAAGCTGTGTGTTGAGCATATATTATTAACATTGGCTTACTCCAGCAGGAAATTTGAGGCAGAGTAGTGAATGTTTGGCTTCCCTAGGAGGCAACAATATTTATTTCCAAGGAAATGAGCAATTATATTTTATCACTGTGACAAGAACTCACAGGAGATTTCTCTCCCTTTATGGAACTGATGCATTCTGGGAAAGCTGATTGTAAAGCACATTTCTGTGAGGTGAACCCACTTTTCTGTTGAATTCCATTATGAAATCCTTGTATGAAGAACTCCCTAATTATCCCGACTTGTAAACATAATGATAACAAACACGCAGCTTCTAATGTGTGCCAGGCACTGTCCTAAGCACTTCATGTGTATCAACAGGGATGACTGTACATTGTGCTTTGCCCCAGAGGGTCCTCAGTCACACCATTTTGCCACCATAGTTAGTAATAGCACTGCCTTTCACCCTCAGAGGTGTTCCCAGTTTGAACAATAAATTATACAGTTACTTTCATCTTAACTCATTTACTCCTCATAGAACCTTATGTTATGGGTACTATTATTTCTCTTTTGCAGATGAAGCTCAGAGATTTTCACTAACTTTCCCAAGTGAGTCTAGTAAGTCTAGGAGAAGTACCAGAACTGAGCTTTTATCCCAGGCAGTCTCGATCCAGAGCCAATGCTCCTACAAACTATATTTCCTTTATGAATGTTAAGATTCATTTCTTTTCCACTTGCTTAATATCTCGGGGCTCCATATCCTCACTGGCAAAAGGATATTACTGGACTAGAGTTTTCACAAAATCTTTTAACTTTAAGTGTCCATGTTCCTGTGATTGTTCAGTACATTTCTGCCTGTGTATCTGATAAAATAGTGTCTGTGTGGTAGGCTTGCTTACTGGCCGTTTTATTTGCACGTGCAGGCTCCTTTCCTTTGCTCCTTTCCTTTCTCTGCTACTCCCAGAATGCGTAGTACTTAGTGCCAGAATTGTCCTTTTGCCCGTGGATGTTCCCCGCTCTCTGGGACAGTCAGGGGCCCCTCTGGCTCCATGTTGGCAATGACCAGCAATTTGCTTGTTTCTTTTGCTTTTCCGGTGTTCTGCCAAAAGGATTGCTGTGCTTGCCATTTGGCCCACCTTTACTTAAAAACACATTAAGCTTGGGTATTTAACTTATGTAAGGCGAATGTATTCTTCATTTTACTATGTCTCTATATCTAAGAGTCTGCATATAGAGTGATAAGAACAGGAAAGATTCAGGTAGATATTTTAACAACCCAGGCAGTACGAGAAAGCATTGATTACTTTGAGATAAAAATCTTTCAGATACAGGATTTGGGGGTTCATCTGTTTTATATAAATATTCATGCATCTAGATTAGCACTGTCCAATGCAACTTTCTGCAGTGATGGAAATAGCCCATGTCTGCTTGTCCAGTACAGTAGCCATTAGCCACAGGTAGCTGTTAAACACTTGAAATGGGGATTGTGCAGCTGAACAACTGAATTTTTAATGTTATTAAATTTAAATAGCTCCACGTGGCTGCTGGCTACCATATCGGACAGTGTTGATCCGTACATGTGTGTCTGCCCAGGATGCAGTGTGTATGGTGGATGGAGCACCAGTTTTGGCACCTCTGAGCCCAGGGCCAAATTTTGGTTTTACGGTACCAGCTGGGGGAGGTTGGACAACTTATTAAATCCATCTGAGTCACAGTTTCTTCAGAAAAGCAGGAATAACAAACGATATGTTACAGATTTACTGTGAGGATCCAATTAGGAAAATATGTAAAGTTTTGCTCCTTGATCAATTTCAGCCTGTTATTCTAAATTTCCCCTCAGGCCATACGTAAAGTTTATTTTATTTGTCCGCTTAAGTTTCTGCTCTTCTTGAATTTTTCAGCCAACCACATTCAATCCAAACAGTATAAAGTTGGAAATCTAGGGGTGTGCAAAGAAATATGGATGCTATAAGGTTTTCTGTGGAAAGGAACAGGCCTGCAGATACAGCAGGGAGTGAGGAACTGGAGTGGATTATATGCCTCTTCCAGGAGAGGACAGAGGTTTTTAGACCTCTGTCTAAAAAGACTAAGTCTTTTAGTTCTTGGAAGGCAAGAACGAAAGGTGGCAAATTAGATGCTGTTTCAGTGGTGCCTTATGACTTTGAGATCGGTAATAACATCTTCTTGCTCCTCTATCACTACATAATAACTTGTTATGTGTTGCAATCTAAAAACCCATTTCAGAGTGTATTTCTAAAACAACATGACAGTGTTGAATGATATCAGCAGCCTAGGCAATGTGCCCTCATCTTTCCCCTGCTTGGTAGTGAAATAATGCTTGACCTTTACACGATTGTAAGATACATGATTTCTCAGTTCTCTCGAAGGTTTTCTTATATTTCCAACCCAGGTCCTTTCCGCAAAGGGCTTTATGATTATCTTCAGGCCTTGGGTATATACTAAGGTTCCAGGCTATGAAAAACCACACTCTTATCTCTGGTTGGAAGCAGGGACAAAAATTAGGAAAGCTCTCAGTAATTAATCAAGTCCTGGCCATTTGGGGCCAGTTATTATGGGGGTTATTGTTTGGCTTCCAGGACTCTTTGCTAGAAATAATGATCTGACTTCCTACAAGTCTGACTTACACATAGTATATTGGCTTCCTGGGCTGGTTGCTGTACACTGTCAGTCAGAGTTCTATTTTCGTAGAGATCCTATTTCATATTCAGTCTCTTCTAGAATTTCTAAGAAGATAATCCTAAATGAAGGTAGAGATGCTTTTTGAAGAATTATCCAAAGTATGGAAGAATTGAAACAACTTAATAATTTACAACAATAGGGGTCTAGTTCAGTAAATTATGCTGTATCAATGTAATATTACATAACTACCATTTTTAGATGATGTAGAAGAATATCTAACCTCATTAAATATTTATACTTTAACATAATCATTAAATATCTATATTGTGACTTAACTTTTATAAAACAAAAAAGCATATATACCAAAAAAAAGGTCATGATCCTGGAGTTCCGGGATTGAGTCCCGCATCGGGCTCCCTGCTCAGCGGGGAGTCTGCTTCTCCCTCTGACCCTCTTCCCTCTCGTGCTCTCTGTCTCTCATTCTCTCTCTCTCAAATAAATAAATAAAATCTTTAAAAAAAAAATAAACAACTTGTCTCCAACATATATGCGCTTATGTTTTTCAAATATATTTAGGTACTTCCATAATTAGTAAAATTAAAATTTATTTAAACACATTCTGAATTCATAGGTGCTATAGAGATTTTCTGTCTATTCTTGTTTCAGTTTTGGTAACTTATTTTCAAGTGCTTTCACATTAATTTCTTTATTTAATATTATGTTCACACACAAAGCAATGTTTTTCAGATAACTGCTCCCATGAGAAAAAGGAGGAAATCCAAGAAAGTGAAAAGCCTAATGGACACAGTTCCAAGCAAGGAAAACCAGACCTGCAAAGTCAAGACCACACTAGCACCAGCCCCGTGCTCACTGAGCCTGCCAAGATCACGACCCTGTGAGCATAACTTACTTACTTAGCTTCGTGTTGGTACGAAGTGTGAAGCAGCTTCATTTTGGTGGCTGCTTCTTTTAATGATTTGTTAAGAATATGGAGGAGTTGCAAATAGTTTTTGAAACTTTTATATATGTTAAGTTTCCAGGGCAATAGACAAAGACAAATAATCTACAGAGTAACTTCCCAGCAAGATAGTTCTGTCTTGCAAGTCATCAGTGGGCCTGAAACATCTGTGCAAGATGAGATGTCTGTGGATGCTATGCATGTCTTCATTGATGAACATGGTAAGTCTTTAGAGCTCTTTGCTAATGAGGAAGGGATAAAGCTGGTGGCTTTCTCACGCCCACGTGGTCTCTTAGCCTCAGTACTAGACTTTGGAACAGGAAGACTTAGTCCTGTGATTGCTCGCATATAATGTTCTTAGAGCAGAGTGTGCCCCCTCCTGCCTCAGGGCCTTTGCACATAGCATATGTTGGTGCCCACAATGTGCTATTTATCCTTCATATCTTAATTCTAAAAACGGTTCTTCAGGAAAACCTTTCCTGGACTCCCCAGACTTAATCAGGTTCCTATGCTTTTTGCTCTCTGAACACCCTGTCCTTTTTCCTTCTTTGATACTGTTATAGCTTCTGATTATTTATTGACTTATAATTTGATTAATGATGTTGCCCACCTCACAGTTGTGAACTTTAGGAAAGCAGTGCCTGGCACCTAGTAAATATTTCTTGGATGTAAGTTGAAAATCTGACTTTGATATATATATTTTAGTGCCTTGTTATAAAAAGGATTTAAGATAGAAAAAGAAAGAAAAAAAGGAGAAGGAAGGAAGGGAAGAAAGAAAGGGAGAAAGAAAAAGAAAGAATTTTAAGTGGCAAGTTCAAAGTTCTGTAGATAAGGGACATAGGTCCTTGTTTTTTGAGGATGGGTCTTTGGCTTAAGTCCCTTATATCAATTAATGTTTGTTATTTTACTCTGAAAAGGATCCTGGTTTGGATAATAAATTATATGTTTACCCTATCTACAGATGAGTAGCTTAAGGTTTGAAGTGCTTTTGCATCTGCAGAAATACAAAGAAGTCTTTTACATTATAAAGAACAACATTAACCCTTCTATCAAAGCCTCCAGGGGGGCTTCGGTTTGTCCTTATTAATGTATCTCTCCGTGGGCAGCCTCTCCAGGTTGAGGTCCAGTCCTTCAGTCTCCATTCCAGCTACTTGTCACCAACAGGGTTAATTACACTCCCGTGTCACCAGCAGGGTTAATTACGCTCCCGTGTCACCTGAAGAAGGTGTTCCTAAAACCTCTTCTCCGGGGAGACCACTGACATTTACAAAGTGAACTGATTTTCACACCGCAATACCCTGAACCTCTTTAGCAAGCTAATTTAACTCTGCAAATTAATTCCATCTCTTGGTTTTCCTCATTACCAGCGCGCTCCGCCACTGCTCATCTGCAGATTCCGAGGTGGGGATGGTCTCATGTGTGCCACCAATCAGAGCCGCACCCCGATAAGCCTTTTTTTGCACAGGATACAAAAAACTCCAGTCATGGCTTACGCTGATCATACTGACACATGATGAAAACACGCAGAACAGCGAACTGAAGGGAATACAGTTGACCCTTGAACAACATGGGGTTGAACCGTGCGGGTCCACTTGTACACAGGGATTTTTTTGGATAAATACAGTGCAGTATTGTAAATGTATTTTCTCTTCCTTATGACTTTCTTAATAACATTTTCTTTTCTCTGGCTTACTTTATTATAAGAAAACAATATGTAAAACATGTAACATTCGGGGGCGCCTGGGTGGCTCAGTCGTTAAGCGTCTGCCTTCGGCTCAGGTCATGATCCCAGGGTTCTGGGATCAAGCCCCGCATCGGGCTCCCTGCTCCGTGGGAGGCCTGCTTCTCCCTCTCCCACTGCCCCCTTTCCCTCTCTCACTGTGTCTCTCTCTGTCAAATAAATAAATAAAATCTTAAACAAACAAACAAACAAAAAACATAACATTCGAACTGTGTGTGAACTGACTTTATGTTAGGGGTAAGGCTTTTGGTCACCAGCAGGCTATTAGTAGTTAAGTTTTGGGGGAGTCAAAAGTTATATGTGGACTTTCAACTGTGTGGGTGGTCGGTGCCTTTAACCTCCACGTTGTCCCAGGGTCAAATGTATATAAAAGTGAGTTAAGAGATGGTGCAAATTAATCGATAAAAAGCAATTAAGTAATAGGTAACTGAGGCAAACTTGTCTAAGTATATTATTACAGGGGTATGTCAAGATGATTTTCTTAGTTAAGTTACACATCCTGTGGAAAAATATAAAGAATGGACCTAGATTACTGATTATTATTAAAACAGTCTAAAATGAGGTCCCTCTAACTTGAAAAAAGTGTAAGCTGCAATGATCAGATACCAATAATTTCTAATATTCTTTGCTGAAATTTTGATTTTCCAGGGGAAATTAGATCCTGCTACTTAAAGTCTGGAAATCAGAGAGAAGGCCCTTTACAGCATCTGCCGTCAAATTATGGCAGTCTCTCTCATGCTCGGTAAGTGGAGATTTGGTTTCAGGTTTGGGAGCTGTCACGTTGCTGGGGGACATGCAAATTACTCTGACTGTAAATGAAGTGAGGATCCTGGTTTAGAGTCAATGTGTTAATCCGTTCGTAGGTGTCAAAGCATGTGGGTTTTGTGTGCGAGAAAGAAAATCTGATGTTGTAGAAAAATAAAAAATAAATTGAACTGTTTTCATAGTAGCTAGGTCCAAAAATGAATATAAACATGTAAATATGAATAGGAATCCTGTGCAGACAACAGTGCTACCTTCAGTTAAGACGGTGATGCAGCTTGAGAACACGTTCTTAAATTTGTCCCGAGGAAGGGACCAGAACCATAGTTAGTTCTCATCTGCACTAGTGAAGGCTAGCTCTTTTGTAGATAGGTGATCTAAACATTTGTTCTATTTTCCCTCCTTCAGAATGTATTGAGTAACTTTCTAAATTTGTTAATTAAGTTGATATTAAATTAGCTTATGTATCTGGAATATACCTGGATTCATGGCAGCATTGGGCAAGCTGTAAAGCTTACTAGTGGTGGATTGAATTCATTGTTCATTCTGGACTTCAAGATTCTTTTTTTTTTTTTTAAGATTTATTTATTTATTTTGGGAGAAGCTCAAGCATGTGTCTGAGCAGCAGAGGGGGGTGTGGGTGTGGGGGAGGGAAGGGGAGAGGGAAAGAATCTCAAGCGGACTCCCTGCTGAGCGCAGAGCCCGCTGGGGCTCACTCTCATGACCCTGTGATCGTGACCTGAGCCAAAAATGAATGCTCAACTGACTGAGCCACCCAGGCACCCCTGGGCTTCAAGATTCTTTGAGGATAATCCATGTGGACGGACTCAGTTGCTTGCTTTAAGTGTGGAAGTACATTTTTCATGTACATTTCGTTAGAATTGTATGTATATTTGAAGATTTATGGGAGTCCTTTGTGGTGTGATTGGAATGCCTTAGGCTTCATGCCTGCAGAGTACAAAGGGAGTTACAGGAACCTCAATTCCAGATCCTGTGGTTGAGTGCTCCTTCCCAAGGTCAAGTTTCCCTGAACGGGTGTGCCCAGGAAATTCAAGGAGGAGCCTCCCAAGGGCCTCAAAGAAAGTTCCTCTTAGACCTTGCAGTCTGGTCTCCAGCTGGGATTTTGTTGTATGCCAGCCTTCTACGGCGTTCCCTCCCTGTGTCACTGCTGCAGAAGAAGCTGGTGTCGGCTGTTCCGGAGATCTGATGGGCGCTGTGGGCGGTGGCTCCCCCCAGGCCACACCGTCCCACCTGGGCCCCGACCCTGAAGCAGGGTACTGTGTCCAGAGTCACTCCTGTGGGGAAACGGGCATGTTCTCCTTCCCTTCATCCTCTGTCTCCTTCAGGTGCCCACATTCCAGTCAAAACAGAAAACAAAATTCTTCTCTAGCCAAGAAACACGCAAAGTCTCCATGCAGAAGTCTCCCAAGAGGAGAGGGAGCTTTGCTGTCCACACCTCGGCCCCAGCCCCCAGGACAATTTGTGACAGGGGCTCGATGGATTTAGGGGTCTAAGACGGCAGCTTTCTTGGGCCAAGTATTTAATTCCGTGTGAACACAGCTTTGAAAGCTGTCTCATTTTTCTGCAGTCCTCAGTTGGAAGCGGTAGTGTTTTTAAAGTAAATTTAGAACAATTATAAGACCCTTATCTTATCCCAAAGTAAAGTTACAAGACTTTGTTATTTTTATTTTCCTGGACAAATGTGCTTCACTTTCCCCCTTGATAGATACTTCAATTGCATTTGCCAGGAAGGCCTGTTAGCATAAGGTCACGTATCCAGAGCCTGAAGAGACTAAAAAATGTGGTGTGCAAATCAGAATCAGAGACAATGTCTACAGGGTTTCCGTAGGCCCCGCCTCCTCAGACCATGCCTCTTGTGGAGCTACCCTCCAACTTTTCTTCTCCCCTAAGCGCTCTCTCTTTATTAAATTCCCCCGAAGTCTTGTTTCTTTCATTTCCCCTGCATTTCCTCCCCAGATTCGAGCTCTTTTGTAATCTGTCCTCCATTCCCAGAGCTGCTTGGATTTTGCCACAGGGCATTTCCTCGGAGGAGTTGAGCGCTCTCTGCCAGGTGAGGCCGTGGCTCCGCATGTCTGCTGGGGGCTGCTGAATGTTTTTGTGCTGAGCACCCCTGCGAAGCCATGTGGAGAGTCTCGGGTCAGTCCTTCCCGAGCTCTGCCTTTTCACGTGCATACCACAGATAGACCCCCTTCCTGTTGCACATGAGAGAATCCAAGTCTAATAGGCCTCATCACTGTGGAGATTTTGGGTCATGGTAACAGACATCTTGTAGATGTTTTCAAGGGTGTGGTTTCTCTTTCTCCATCACTCTCCCATTCCCGTTGCTGTGTTTTGACACCACTCTCGAAACACCCTGCTCTGGTGGTCAGAAGATGCCTATCATAGACCCAGGCCTATGTCTTCTCTCATTTAAGTCCAGTGAGGACAGCATACTGCTTTCCCATAAACCCCAATGGAAGTCTCATCGAGTCTGATTGGTTCTGACTGGGCCATGTTCCCTGAGCCCAGTCACCAAGGCAAGTACTTGACTTAGCTCTACGTTCAGATGCAGAGCTGGATTGTAGGTTCCCCCTGAGAAAGTATGGGGGTGGCTCTTCAGAGGGACATTTGGAGTAAGGTGGATGGATGCAGGGCAGCAAAATCAACAGATGACCCCTGAGGACTCTCTGTTTCTGGTAAAATGGATCGATTAGATTAATTACTGAACTGCTCTAAAGAGAAAAAGGATCAAGTTTTGTAAAAGCAGCTTTCCCTTTCAAGAAAAGCTTTATATAACGTCCCTAGTCATCACTAACATTTCTTGGGTGTGAACATGCCGATGGAGAGTTCTTGGCCCACCACCTCACATGCCAAGTTCTGTCTTTGTCCACCTGCCCTCTCCCCAAGGTAATTTAACAGGGCATTGGTTTTAAGAGCTCTAGGAAAGAATGGCACACAGCCGTGCATATCTTCTCCTCGTCGTGCTTCACAGACAAAATGGAATAATATACATGTTTGCTATCACACGGACAGACTGTTGCTTGAGATTATTCATGTTCTCTAGACTGTCTATGCGCTAAAATAAGTTCGTCGTTTAAAGGGGACTTTGTTATGGGGTGTTGCGGCAATTCGGTGGCTCATTTGGGCATAGGAGATGTAGAGTGTGCTTCTTGCTTAATGCGTGAGAACAAAACTCAAGTCACTTCACTTAGCAAAATTATAGTGTTGAAGCGGTTCCCTCGGTAGTTCTGGGAAAGTGGTTAAGGGGGTGCCATATGTTTAACTCATGCTCAGGAAAAATGGCTCAGTTCTCTTAGAGTCAGATGATCTTCTGGATTTAAACTGTTGTCTGACAGGCTTATGCTGGATTTTCCAACAGTCTCAAAGTCCTCCCCAGGTCTGGGGACATTGAAAGCTATGCCACCCATCATGGGAGGCTGATTTCTTTGGATTCGTAGTAAGCCTTGGCTTTCATGGCAGTTCATGATATAATGATGATTTGGGTATCTTTGAATTGGTTGTATGAAGGAAAAACTGTTGTAAATAGGATAAAAGCAAGCGGGCTGGTTCAACTGAAATATTTTAACCCCTGCATTAACATACTGCTGTGTGAGGGGTGTGCATGGGGGAGAGCATCCTCTCTATCTCTAAGGTAAAGAATGATACCAGAGCGGAAGGCAGTGGACCGAGTGCAAGGCCACAGGTTAGGATTTTGCCACTTAGAAGGGCCAGGTCCCTTACGCCTCACACCCGTGTCCAAGACGCCTCTGGTTTTTCTGTGGGAAGCAATGTTATGGCAGTTCCTGGCCCTGGAGGAAGCATTTCCGTGTAATAATTCTGGCAGTGGTGACCACCACTTGTGAAATATGTATTATGTGCGAAGCACTCTGCTAAGTCATAAATTATCTAATTTCACCTGCATGACAGAACGGAGGCAGGTGATATTTGCTCCATTTCACAGCAAAGGAAGTAAGACCGTCTAAGAAACATGCTCGACCTCCGTGGCTAGTAAGCGGCCTCTGGACACGTAAATCTCCCTCCCTGCTCCTCTCCCCCAGCATGGGCCACAAACTCAGAGCTCTGTGGCTCCCAGGCAGGGTGGCTACTGCAGTCCACTGGAGGGCATTGATCCTTTCTGCAGAGGGCCTGCTGCTGCTTCTCTTCCGTCTACTTAAGCCTGGTCCACTAAGCCTGGCCTGACCGGATTTTCCAGTATTTTCTCCAAGGGGCTAAAAATACACATTTATTTGTAAAATTCTATTTTGTCTCATGTTATCAGTTTTATTTATTTATTTATTTATTTTGGGGGGGAACTACCGCAGGCCACAGATGATGTGTGTGCTTGGCTGTGTGTGGCCTGTGGACTCCTGGTTGTCCACTCCTGCTCTGAAGCCTGGGCCTTCACCCCGCAACCTGAGTCCTCCTGGGGAGCAGCCCTTCCTGCAGATACATGCCCTAGGGAGATGCCCCAGTGCACGTCTGGGCAGGTGTGCAGTGAGCCTGCTCCTCCACACCCCTGCGCAGCCCTGTCCCTCATCCCTCCTCTCTGCGAGGCCCACACGAGCCCACTGTCAGCCCTTCCTCTAAACATCTGCTCTTCTTTGCCTTGAATGCCCTTCTCCATTCAGTCCTACCTTTTGGAATAATCATCTCTCAAAGCACAAATTACAACCTGCCTCCTTATGCTTCTTTATCTGATCAGTCCCTACTGCGAAAATAAAACGAATTTTCCGTGTCACCATCAGAGGAGGGCTCATCGCATTCTCTCTGGTGCTTCATTTATTTGTGTAGGACTCCTATCTCTCCGGACTGTTCTTGTCTGGAGAAAAGTGTGCCTTTAGAGCCCTCACTTAGCCCTCTGCAGATAGATGTTCAGTAAGTATTGAATTGAATCAAATTGAATCACTGGACATGACACAGGTAGGCCAGTTGGAGTTCTGGACCGTGAGCAGACCAGCTGGGCATTTAGGGGGAGCGGGTGAGGAGCTGAATAGGAGGAGTTGAGTCGGGCCCCGGGGGCCATGAAGACTGGTTAGGCAGTTCACGCTTTGTTCTACTTATAGCAGAAGCAATCTGACCTATTTGTGGACAGAAACAATCCCATGAAGATGGGATTGATTATCAAGACAACATCAACAAATGAGGCCCTCAACTTGTGATGGGTTAGAATGAGAGAGCCAGAAGCAGTAGCAGTTTGCCTGGTCATTTGAATACAGAATGTTATCTTCTTTTTGTAAGTGGGAAAATGGACCCCAAAAGCCCCCAAACTAAAACTAAAACAAACAGACAATCCTGCAAAATGGCTCTGTTTAAACCCACTGTACGTAGAAATCAGAGATTGCAGCTGAGGTTAGATTTTCCCATCTTGTATTCCATTCATCCCTGAGGCAGCAGTTCTCTGTGTCCGCATGGACGGGGGCTGTGATGGAACACTAGGACCCATAGTACCCCCAGAGCATGCACACGAGCGTCAGTCTTAGGCTCATCCAGGTTTCGGCTCCTACACTCCTACGAAGTTTCCGGTTGACACTGAGCAACTTGCTCAGCCATCTTAGGTATTAGTTTCCTAATCCATAAACGGAAATAATATAGTAATCAATTCACTGGCTGGCTTTACTAGTTAAATATAGTAGATATCGACAGTGCTTAGGACGGTACCTACTATAAGGACGTTGTTGTTATTATCTGCAAACACAGGCAGCAGGCCAGGGGCTCAAGTTCACTAATGGCCTTGTAGAGCAAAGCATCCTGACTTAACCTCGGTGAAAGCCTTCCCTCTTGGGCTTTTTTGAGTCACTTTATGAGTTTTTAAGGTGGTTAAGTACTTTGCATTCTCCCTGTCAACCTGTTGTGTTCCAACATTTGGGCCTCTGTCCTAATTTTAGAGCAGGTACTTTAATATTGTATCCCTGGCTTCTCATGCCATTAAATGTTGAGTTCTCCCACTATAGTAAATATAAACTTGGATTTTGAACTTGGAAGGATTCCTAGTTAGGGCTGTTGCTAAGCTATTCAGCCATGGAAGATATTGGAAAAGCAGCTTTTTCCCTGTAAGGCAGCTTCAGTGGCTGGGATGGCCTCCAACTAGGCCATTAAACCACTGATTCTTATTATTGGCAAGCAAACCACTCCTCTTTGCCATTGTTCATTCCAGTTGCCATGTGACAGTTTTATATCCTTGACTCCCAAGCATGAATAGGGAATTGTTTGCAGTGCAACGTCCATGTCTCTTTGGGGATTCCTGGAGGAAACCAGGGGAGGAAACAAATTTCCCTCCTTGCTCTCACTGTCATTGTGCGAACCGATGCATTTCTCATTAACTGCCAAAGAAATTTAAGCAGCATTTTCCGGTTGTACAATAACTGTCCATAAAGCAGGTACCTTTGGTTACGCTCTCTAACATAGTTCTGTTTTCCCCAGATACTAGAAGGAGGGAACTATGGCTTGAACTGCAGCATTTGGAATTGCTGCTTAAAAAAACTTGCAGAGGATAAATTCATTACCCAGCACATAGGACTGATTTTGTAGCTCAGCCCAAAATGAGCTAATCTACCTAGAAAGGTAGAGTCACTGGTTTGCCCAGAAAATCAAAGTTGATGTAGGCTATCTGCTTGGAAAGTGTGTCTTGTATCTAAAAGGTTCATTGCAGACTGGACTTTTGTTTATTTCCTCTGTAGGTCTTGCAATTAAAGCTTGATAGTTTCTTTGCCTTGTTCAGCAGAGATTTACCTTTCTTTTGTCTATAAATTCTTCCAAGTTAACATCGCAGAGCTTTCTTGTGTGAAACATGTATAACCATGCTTCAGTATCAATCTGACTTTTCCAGTGTCATAAACAATCTAATGAAAATGCATACAAAATGCATATTGTTTGCTCTCCAGTGAAATCTGATGGAAAGACATAGTATTTACATTCATTTTGAACATCCATTATTCAAAAAGTAGGCATAATAGTCTACTGAATGGAAGCTCATTCGGGAGAATACTAGTTTAGATTTTATTTATTTATTTGAGAGAGAGTGAGAGAGCACGCCTGTGCACACAGGCGTGCAGGGGCAAAGGGAGGGCCAGAGGGGGAGGAGAGGGACAAGCTGACTCTGAGTGGAGTGCTGGGCTCCATCCCACGACCCTGAGATTATGACCTAAACCTAAGCCAAGATCCGATGCTTAACCGACTGAGCCACCCAGGCGCCTCTGGAGCGTCCTAGTTTATCGGATTTTTATTGAGGGATTTTTGTACCTCAACTTGTTTTTAATTGAAAACATAGAGTAGGTTGGGTAATAGTGTAGTGATTTATCCAAATTCACTTATTTTTGGCTTTTATTTGCTTTTGAATCATTGTAGTACATATCGAAGCAGATATTGTTCTGGTTATAAACTAGGCTTATTTTTGGACACTGCTATATCTCCAAACCCATCGAGTACTACACTCCAAAGGTGGATCAAAGCCCTGCACTTACTCTTTGTTGCCTCTTTAGAATTCTTACTCTTTAGTTGACATTACCAACCTTTCTGACCCTTATCTTAGTTAAACTTTCCTTTTTGTTGGGATCAGCTCTCAGGAAAGCCCTTTCAAGCCACAATGATATGTCCCTGGTTTCCAAAGAAGTCAAGTAGCAGGAAGTTGCAAAAAATAATTCTCTCTTTTAGACCTCTTTTTTTTTTTTTTCATTAGTCAAAAGAAATAGCGATCCCTGGTTTGGACTAGCTGAACTAGAGTATGCGGTATTGAAGTTAGTCAATTAGGTCTTCAAAATGTGGAGAAAAATGTGAATTCTCCCAATATTGGATAAGCTCAGTTCTGTGTCCCATTCAGGTTTAAGTTGGGAAAATGTGAACTCTAGTTGTAAGTATTTCAGAGTTTGCATATAGCTACATTACTATGTTGACTTGCAAAGTGGAGAGTTATATGTGTACTGCTTTAAATTAAAAAAAAAAACTTTCGGGGATCTGGGTGCTTTTGATCACACAGGTGGAAGTGATCTGGAAGAAGCCCAGGAACATCCAGGGGCTTGCCTTTGAAGAGTTTCTGTCATTCCAAATGTCTGTGGTTTCTGTCTTACTGTCTGATCCTTCCACTGTGGCCCTTATTTCGGTTTCTTGGACACAGGAGAGAGAGATTAAGTTTTCATCCAGGCACAGAGTCATAAGGATGGAAGGTTTGTGAGGTTGATTCTAGAAAGACCTCTGTTCTGAGGCCCCTTCTCTGCATCACTGGGAAGGTCTGCTGCACCAGGGGCTTCTGTTTTGGTGGTCATACCCCCGACTGCCACACGGTGGCAGCAGACCCCGTGCTGGAGGCCCTGTCCCTCGCCTTCCTTTTGCTCAAGGGCACGGGTGAATTTTACCTGTGAAAGGAGAGTTGTTTCACAGACTTTAAATCTAGAACTCATGTTAAAATTCAGTAATACAGGTTATCGTTTTCAAAATAGTGTTGCTTTACTTAAATATCCTACATATTGAACACATTGCTTGCTGTGACTTGCATTTTTAGGCTGCGCCCCCCCCCCCCATACCCCCCCCCGCTCCTGGCTGTTAGTTCCCGTGTCCCCTGAGGAAGCCTGAAAAACAAAAGGGACCAGCAGAAAGAGAGGCCCTCCTTCTCTAGATGGTGGGTAGGCCACAGTTTTGAGATTTGGGGAAGACGAAGAATTTCAGGATTTTTTTCCCCCACATTAATGGGAAAATATAGAAGAAGCATATGTTTTTTGACTGTTCCTTGTAGAAGCCTAGACAAATGGAATGAAAACCGGGAGGTACAATATGGTGGAACGCTGTTGCCATTAATCTGAGGCCCAGCTCTGCCCATACAGGAGTCACCATTCTGGCCCAGACCAGCTTCTAGATCCTGGCCCATCTTGATTTCCTTCTAGTGGCTGCTTCTTTAGTAACTTCTGTCATTAGCCACTATTTTTGCTATTGCTTTGAGCTCACTGTCTAGTTTAAATCAATTTATTGATGCCATCACCCTGAACCAAACTAGTTTACCAGAGATGAACCAGAGAGAGGGTAATCAAGACCAGATGCACAAGTGTTGTTCTGTGGTAGCTCAGAGTGTAGTTTTACTACAGGGTTGGAATATTACTGTTTTAGAGAAGGAACTCTCTCTTAAAACTCAGCTCTTTCATATTATATTTATTAATGCGAGGGGAAATCTCTGGCCTTAAGTTAGTAAAACAGAGACTTTTTATTTTTTATGTATTTATTTTTATTTTTTAAAAAAGATTTATTTGTTTATTTTAGAGAGAGAGAGGAGAGGAGCATGAGCGGGAGGGGCAGAGGGAGAGTGAGAATCTCCAGCAGACTCCATGCTGAGTGTAGAGCCTGACGCGGGGCTCGAGCCAAGCCAGCCCCAAGATGACGACCCGAGCAGAAACCAAGAGTCAGAAGCCCAACCGACTGTGCCACCCAGGCGCCCCAAACAGAGACTTTTTAGATCCTTGTGTGGCCATAGTGCACAGCTAAAAAAGGGAATGAGCAGCAGGTAGTCTGGGAACAGCTGTAGGTAGAAGATGGACAGGCGTTCTTTAAGGATTGGTAGGAAGACTCCTGTCCACTCCGTGAGTTTTGTAACATCACCGCCTCTTTGGTTCTTGAGTGGGCTAGCTGGTGCACAGAGGTTACAGCCATATCAGGACCCCAAGAACAACATCTAAGTACAGGGGGAAATCTCTTCCGGTTGACCAGTGCTGACTGTCACATCGAATCATCTGCTGGCCAAAGAGGAAGCCACTGCAGGCTTTCTGTGGCGGACCTACCAGTCATAGAGCTAGGACAAGGCTGGGCTTTCTTAATATTGTCACACTTTGTTTAGAATATTCAACTTTCATGAAAGAGGTTGAATAAGAGAGAACTTAATAAGCTACCTTAATAAGCTTAAGTTTGGGTCTCTTTTTATAAAATAAAGAGGATTAGGTGCGAGTTGAGCTCGTGACACTCTCTCCCCATTCATGCTAATAGAGACAACTAGAAGTAATGTAGGAAAAGCAGAGGAATCGTGTTGGTATTTAATATGAGAATAAACAAAGTCGGGTCCTATATCAATACAGGGAAACAAAACGGTGAGGTGTGGTTATTAAGCGTCTACAATAGGGGAGACGCCATTTGGTGGTTTACATACCTAGTCCGATTGAATTCTCGCAACCTCTATGCAGGAGATATCTTCCCTGTTTTACGGGTGAGGATTTGAGCTCGGACAATGAATGCTTATAGTCACAGATAGTAATTGGGAGAGCAATGATTCACGCCTCGTTTGGTTTAATTCTAGAACTTATCCAGAAGATTTTGAAAAGAAACCAAACCCTAGAGTTTTACATGGGACTTTTAAACGGCTTCAATAAGAAAATAAAGTTATTTATTGTTATGATTATTTTACTATCAGACACATGCTAAGTAATATGCAGATATTAACGGAGGTGTGTTAACACTTCCTTTGTATCACGTTTCCTGGCAGGAAGCACCAGCAGGGGGAGGCTGGCTTTAACAGCTGTCCTGTACACCCTTACACAACAGCCAGTTCTTAGTTTTTGGTTGGCAATAGAGGGCGCTATTCACTTTCTAGATTTTTCTCACAGAAGCACACGTTTCCATCCCCTGCCTGCCTGGTTCGAGTCCTCACTTACATCACTGACAGCGAAGTCAGATTAATCTCTTGGTTTTAGTGAAGTTCTGGCATTTGCTGAGATTTAGATTTCCCTGAGTTTGTTTGAGCAAGGCACTTTCAGCCCTATTGTATTTAGCGATGGAACAACAGAATTACAGGGCGCGCAGTTTCTGGACACAGCAAAAAAGTCTGAATGGACATTGCCTTTGTAAATCTAACTGGTTCTTTTCTCTGTCAGCAGAAGATGTTATACCACTACTACAGACAGGAAGCAAAAGCACGGTTTGTGGCACAGTCATCCAAGTAACGGAAGGATAGGATTTTTAAGTTTGCAAACTCCATGGACTTCTTGATTTGCTTCTTAAATCCTGACCTTAACATATGATGTTTCCTGAATGGTTCTTTACAGGGACGCCTTTACTGAATGTATCATCAAATAGTCATGAATTATGTCTGAAAGATGTAGGGAAGTGTGTATGTGTGCACATGTGTGTGTATAGTGGAAGTATTTTAAACACTGTTCTGTTTATGTGTTTGTGAATACGGTAGTAAGGAGTAAGGAAAAAGAAAGATCCAAAAACCTGTCAGAGACTTTACAATGAAGTGTGAGGCTAGAAATCAGAAAGCCATTACGTTACTGTAGCATCTACATTCTTGAGGCAGTTTGGGCTGCAAGTTTCATAAGACCCAAAATCACAGTGACTTAGACAGGAAGTCCAAAGACATGATCAGTACAAGGTTGGTTAATTCAGACACTCAATGTTGTCATCAGGAAATGAATTTCTCTCAGCTCTGCTGTCCTTAGGCTGGTTCCTCATGGTGACAGTGTGGCTGCCAGAGCCCCGAATGTTTCTTATTCACATAGCATCTGAAGGCCAGGAATAAGAGTGTCTTACTTTGGTTACCTTTTAAGAAATAGAAAAACTCGTGCGCAAGCTCCCTGTTACCCTTAGCCATCTCCCCTTTGCTCCATGGTGGCCTCTTAGGATGCGTTCTCTCCTCCTAAAGCCAGGCACTGGCCTAGAGTAAATGGGGTTAAAGCGATGCACGTAAAATGACCAGGATTGACCCCTGGGACTAGGGAGGGACCTAGTCTCTCTTCTGAAGCCATAGTCTTGGATGAGTGAATAAAATTGGAGTTATGTTTTTTTTTTAAAGATTTATTTATTTGAGAGAGCGAGAATGAGAGAGAGAGAGAGTACATGAGAGGGGGGAGGGTCAGAGGGAGAAGCAGGCTCCTCGCTGAGCAGGGAGCCCGATGTGGGACTCGATCCCGGGACTCCGGGATCATGACCTGAGCCAAAGGCAGCCGCTTAACCAACTGAGCCACCCAGGCGCCCAAAATTGGAGTTATGTTAGCAGCAATTCTATTAGAAATGACTGTAGGGTAGGCAGTCAATATTGCCCCCTCAAGGTTGTCGGCACCCCGCTAGAAAAGCAGATGGAGAAGCGTGTCCTAGTTTTTGCTTTCTGAGCCAAAGGAAAGATGCCAGGCTTGAGATTTCTGGAAGAGTTTTATTAATTTACATCCTGTCAAACTATATGTGATTAAAGACAATAGAACTACTTAAATATTGACTACAACTAATTTAGTAATGTCCTCTTTTCCAATTACCTGAGGCGTTTCTTGGACCTCCTGTGCACTTTCTTTGCTTTGGGTGGGGGTGGGGGGCGAGGAGGGGATGCGGAGTGTGTTGGGGGTTGGGGGCGGTAGCGGAGATGGTAGATAGTCAGCGTTTCGTCCTGATTGCTGTCTTTGGAATTATCCAGACTGTTATTTATTGTTTTCATGAACTATGAAGCTAGAAACGATTGCTTTCACCTCCCCATCCATTAACTATGTAGAAAATTAAGGTTGTCATCTCTAGAACACCAACCATCTACTTACCTGCCCCTGCCCACGGCACCTCTGGACAACCTGAGTAATTTGAATGTGTGCAGGGTGATTGCCCACCTGCCTGCAGATAGTGTCGCATATGCAGACTGTCAGCCCCTAACGGCGCGTGTAAGGCAGTAATGGTTGCAAAGGCCTAGCCGCTCCCTGCACTGGGGCTCCCTAGTGTCCTGTGTTCGTGTGTAACGAACAGACGACGTCCATACGCCCGCGTAACCAGAGCTTGTCTCTTGCCCCTCCCCAGAGAGATGCAGATCAGTTCCTCCAGCACCACCACATCCGAGAGTCAGGATCCTTCTTCTGGAGACCCAGCGGTCAGCGCGCTTCAACAAGAGCTGCTACTCATGGTGGCCCGGAGGACCCCGACAGAAGCCCCACGGGTACGTTCCGGCCGCACTGTGAATGTTGCAGGAGCGGGGATCTTGAAACCGGTTTTGTGGTCAGATTGCCTGACAAAATTAGTCAGGTCTTACCCCGACGTTTACCCTGCTGCTGGGTTGTGGCTGTATCACTGCATGGTAGCCTACTGAATGAATGTGGGGGAAAAAAAGACATTTATATAACAGGTATCCTTCATTGACACTAACAGCATTGTCATTGTCTTACTGCTCTTCCAAGCACATTAGAAATTCATGTACGTCGATCTTTGGTTGCCAGGCTGCACAGATCCCACAAGGGCTTCCTTGGCTGGGATGCCTTTTGCTCACCACGGTTGGAAAACACCTGGATTCTTTTTTTATTAATTTATGACAGCCTTATATACTAAACATTCAGAGATTCTTGAAGAGAATCTTGACTTGAAGAGAGATTTTATTCTTAGAGCAAATGACATCGTCAAGGGGCTTAAAAGATGAAGGCTTCTGTGATTTTACCAAGAGGTAACTTACTAATGCTCATTCACTTATATGGTACACCTTTATGAGGATGACTTTGGGAGAGGCAGAGCAAAGAACTCAGAGCAAAGGATTACACGGGAGGTAAGAAGTAGCACTGGACATGAACTTGGAGCTACAGATTCAAGCAGGGCATTTCGGACAGAGAGGCTGGAGAAGGCTCCTTAGAAGAGGGGACGCCGGGCTAGACCTTGGAGAGAGATGGCCTCAGCTGGTGCAGGCAGAGGGGTGCTCGCAAGTTAGTGTGAGGTTTTCCTGTTGCTGTATTTATCTTCCTCCCGGCGATGTTGTGATTTCTTCTAGACAACCTCGCTTACAAAAAAAATACAGTGTTATACTTGTTTTTATGATTTCTTAACTAAGGTTTTCCACAAGGTGCCTGAGGACACTGTGGGTTGAAATTGGTCAGATGTGTGAAGAAACGGTCATGTTATCTTGTGACCGACCGCACGTTGCTCTGGGATCCCGCTGACCGGGTAGAGAGGACTGAGAAGGGCCAGTGGAGCGGAACCAGCCCTTCCAGTCATGAAGGAGTTTCTGTGGGAACCAGCATCCAGCGAATCCAAAAACTCAGTCTTTAGGGCATCTCTCCCCTTCCATGTATTCAGTCTCACCTCCCTGTCCTCCTTTCCAGGGCTTCTGGGTACAGGAAGGAGTTTTCCTAGGTGCAGGGGAGACACTTCTGGTCATGGCTCAGATGCCTGACCCCATCCTGGTCACCAGGTATGCTGGTGGCGCCTATAGGGGAATGGCTCTTCCTGCCCGGTTAGGGTGCACTCCTCGGGGTCTGCCGACCCTGCCATCAGCCCGCTGGCTCTGAGGACCCCACATTCTGTGGCCTCTTCGTCTCCACCCACTCTCTTTGGTTCACTGGTCCCTTCTGTACCTCCATGTGTTCCAGGGGGCCTGGACCTCAGCTGCACCCTCACACGCTGTGCCCTGTGCCCAGCCCTCCCTCAGCCGTCAGCACTAGCTCCCACCACAAGTTGAAGTACACGGGGGCGGGGGTGTGGGCAGAATGTGGGTTTTCTCTGAGACACTGACATTTTCCCTGACACAGGCCTGGGGAGGCTCCAGCTCCCTGCAATGCTTCCCTGCCTCCCAGAATGTCAGTGTTGGATCTCCAAGGAGAGCAAAGTTACATAAAAATACCCACATCGTTTGGGAAGATGTGAATGTCACTGATGCTATGAATGGTGGAGCCACAGGGGACCTGGGAACTTTGGATGATCAGAGATGCAAACCCACACACTTCATATCTCAAAAACAGCCCAGGTAGAGCAGAAACTTGGAAATAACTAAATATTGCATGGAAAAATCAGAAAGAGTCACGCTATTCTTTACATTTAAAATTCTCTAAGTGGCGTGATTATGTATGTGAGCGTATAAAAAACTGAATTCATATTTAGCGTTTCATTGGCAATTACTTAACCAGATTATTGACAAACTCCAGTCTTTTTAACTTTATTTAAATTTTTAAGGAAAATTTAAAAACTTTAAACTTTCACTCTATGTAGGTGTGGAAATAGAAGGATGAGTACTGCTATCCAGGCTCGTATTTAGACGCTGAGGAGATATTTACAAAGGTCTCACACCAGAAACAATTCTTTACTTCTCCTGCTTGGCTTTCCAAATTCAGCTGGTATCACCAATTAGGTTTTGGCCACAAAAGAAGAATGAAGTTAGTTTCCTGCTCATTCTCCCAGTCTATTTAGTGAAGGCTTATGTACTGGTAGCTCTGTGCCAGGGAAAGGAGCACAGCGGCAAAAGGACTCAGCCCCTGCCTCCAAGCACTGGTCAGCCGATTCAGCTCGGTATGATGGAGGTTATGGTCGGGTGCCATCGGACACAGGAAGCCCCAGGTCGGGATGCAGGAGATCGGGGAGGCTTCCTCGGTGAGGTGACAACTCAGCTAAAATGTGGAAGATGAGCTGACTTGAGGCAGAAAAACCGCCTGGACAAAGGCTGGGTGGTGAGACAGAAAGCAGGTGTCCTGCTCACGGTCCTGGCATGTGGAGGCATCTCGGCAATGACACGAGGAGTTGTCCTGAAGACAAGTTCAGCAAAAACAAGCAGGAAATTGAGCTCTGAAGACAAGACTCTTTAGTGACTTCCTTTCCTCCCTCCACCTTCCCTCTGTCCTTCACGGCTGCTTGAGTGCAGCTTGTGGAGTGGGAGTCCCCCCCCCACCATAACCTTATGCAAACTCCTCTCAGTGCAACAGAGGACCATATCCTACAGGCTCTGGTGGTGACCAGGAGGCTGGCCCACACCAGAGAAAAGACTTTGAAATTCTTCCCTGGCACATATAAAAATGAATGAAGTAGCCTTGCAGGGGGAGTTCCCAGTAGGACTGGTCAGCTTCTTTTTATAGGAGGCAGATGAGTGGGAGAGGTTCTGTTTCATCACCATGGCCCCAGAGCTTAGCACCCGAGCACCGAAAGAAGGACAAAGCTTGGGGCGCACGTGGGGTTGGTGGAATCTGTCCTCTGAACTCCAGATTAGCATGGAGGGGCTTTTGAGTATTATCAGTCACAGTGTCCCATGCATCCGTGTCATAAACTGGTACTTCTCTGTGCCTCAGTTTCTCCATGATGTATTTCTAAGCTCGTTGGGTATAGTCTGTCCATTCATAATCATGACTTTAAAATTTTACATTGTACCATTATGTAGTATTTGAGTAATCACCTTAAAACATCTTTATTACACTACTGGTTGAGAGGCAGGCCCAGGCCACTGAAAGACAGTGTCGGATCCTTGGGAGTACAACAATTTCTGCTTCCGTTTACCCTCACCTTGAGCTGGCTTCAAACCCCTTCACCCTGCCCACATTAAGAAATGGGATAGTATTGTTTGTGAAAGTACTCTGTAAACTGAGGCTTTCTGTGAATCTATAGGAGTGGTATTATTGTTATCAGGGGTAGCATGAAAGCCGGTGGTTCATCGGTCCTAAAACGATCAGTGAGCATTGCAAAGATGCGCACAGCACTGGGTCTGGCTGATGGTTGCTCTAGGTTAATGTAAAGGTAGCATTTCCATCATAATTTACTATCATTAAAGGATTCATGAAAACGGAGACTTTCACCTTTTACCCTGTATACCATTTGTGTTTTTTCTCCCGTGATGATGTGTTCATGAATTGCTATTTTTAAATTTAAAACATTTTTAAAAGGTAAAAGCATATTCCTGGATCTCTAATTTGCATGAAGTCATATATATAGTGTTTTTTTTAAAAGATTTTATTTATTTATTTACTTGAGAGACATAGTGGGAGAGAGCATGGAGTGGGAGGCGGAGAGAGAGAGAAGCAGGCTCGCCACTGAACAGGGAACCTGATGCAGGGCTCCATCCCAGGACCCTGAGATCATGACCTGGGCCAAGGACAGATGCTTAACCGACTGAGCCACCCAGGTGCCCCCATATATATAATGTTTTATAAACAATGCTGTCTACAAGAATATTGACATTTACTAGCAGTTGAAACAGATGAGATATCAATTATAATACCTTAACAGAGTCACTGATCATTTTACATATTCATTTACTGGAAAGTATATTTTGACTTAAAAAATGAATGTATGCATACTTTTCATTTATCATGTTTGGAAGTTTATTTTTTTTTTTAAACATGAGATTTGTTATGATTCCTGAAATTTCGCAAACTCCTTTTTTTTTCTTTCTGCAAAATTTTGCAAAACTGGAGTTTTGGCTGCTAAATAGAGCCACTGTTATAATAGTATCCCATGTGTGCTTTGTTTTTTATCCTTCAAAGTGTTGTTGATATCCAGATTTAACCAGCATTCCATTAGCAGATTAGGAACACTAGTTATGTGCAGGGCATGTGTTTGGTGTCTCATTACATCTCATACTTGGCATCACATTATCTTTATAGGAAATCTTGGAGGTGAGGTATTATTTTCCCTTGGATTTACCATCTAAGGAAACCAGAGCAGAAGGCACTGGTGTTTGGGGCATTGGCTGGACTCTTCCCAGCCCAGCGTTCCTTTTACTTTGTCCTTTGGTCACTACTGGGATTCAGTTCTGCTCACCTCCTTCTCAGATGCTTCTGCCATGATGTCTCATGAGCCCACTTCTGACACCAAATAGTCCCTTTCAACTCCACCTCCCCTGCACTGGATTTGACAGCTCTTGGGAAGGACATGTAGTGCCACACAGGACGGCTATCTGTACTGTGTCCTCTTCACTCCTCTACCTCTCCCTTCAGGAGTTTTCAAGACACTTCTGCCCTTCACAGGAGGCCTACAACTTAAATCCACCCGTGTCTGTTCTGACTTTGAGGGTTCTGTAGACCTGGTCGCTTGCTCTTCTCCGCGTAACAGGCCCTCCTTTATATTTTAGCTTTTATTAGGTACAGTTCATGCTTCAAGTCTTAAGTCTGACTTTAAAATTCTTTGAAATAACATATTATTGGATCTCCATTATTGCCCGTCCTAATTATTTTTGTCAGTGTCCGTTTTCTGATGTTTCCTTTTCAAATTTGTGTTTTTAATTTGTTTCTCTACAATTGGACTCATTCATATTGTGTCTTGAAGTGTTTTGCTGTGCAGGTGGCTTTCGCCTTACCCAGTGAGCACTGTCTAAGCTGTGGATTCTCCTGGGTTCCCCTGAGACTGCAGAAGGAAACCAGGCTTCAGTGTCCCACAGGCCTCTTCCTAGAGTAGGGCCTCGGGGGAAGCAACGTGACCTCTTAGAGCCTCAGTTCCTCACATTTTAAACTGGGATAATAGCACCTATGCGGAGGAGTTCTTGTAAGGTTTTGAGGATTAGAGATACTATATGACAAAATTATGCCATATAATCAGTGGTAATGGTTAACACCATCAAAAAAAATTTTTTTTTAAGAGAGAGAGAGAATGTTTGAGTTGAGGGGGCAGAGGGGCAGAGGGAAGAGAGATAATCTCAAGCAGGCTCATGCCCAGCAAAGGACCCAACTCGGGACTCCGTCTCACAACCTTAAGATCATGACCTGAGCTGAAGTCAAGAGTTGGATGCAACCCAGGCACTCCCAAATTCTTATTAGTTATATGGAGCTCTTGAAGGCACCATTATTTTGAACAGTAGAACTTTTCAGGTAGCTTGGGGGAGAGGGATGGACCTTTACATTCTTATATTACCAAAAAATATTTCTGAAATATACCATATATATACACACACACATATATATACATATATGTATATATACATAAGAAGATGTATATATGTATATATACATATATATGTATGTATGTATATATGTATATATACATATATATGTATATGTATGTATGTGTATATATACACATATATGTATGTGTATGTATGTATATATGTATGTATGTATATATATGTATATATGTATGTATAGATGTATAGATGTATATATACATAAGAAGGTAGGCAAATGCCTACCTTCTTAAGCTGAATATGCTAATCATCATTTAAATTGTTACAGATAATTTAGATTCATGAAGGGAGCCTTGAATATTATGCTGTAAATACAGATCCTTATGGGGAGTGTGAGCAATGCATTTATCTTGTTTCTTCAAAAGAACTTGTGTTCAACTTACACCCTGTCACTCTGTTTTTGCGAATCTCTTTTTTGAAACAGGAGAATAAAATTTGCGAGCCTGGCCTACTGGGCAAGGTGACATGGTGGTTCTTCGGTAAGGCTTAATTAATGAGTCAGAGACAGAAAGAGCGTTTTGGCCAGTGTGTCTGTGCATTCACAACAGAGACTGGGTCTCTGTTGTGAGTCCTACCTCTGCCAGCCCTGTCATTGCTGATGCTGTCTGGGAGCTCTGCCCTAGACCCCTTACTCCCAACTCCCTCCAGTGTTATCTAACTTACACACTCCCATGGCTCACCTCCCTCTCTTTTTCTAGATATATAGGCATCAATATATTTATACTTGTGTATGTGCATCACCATGTTCTCATGGTTAGTTTGCTTGTCTACCCCCTTGGAGTTGTTAAACCCCTTTAAGCTAGAAACTCTGTCTTATTATCCTTTGAATTCTCAGCATATAGTTCTTACAGCATCTGGCTTAGATAATCTGTACAAAAAATATTTGTTGGATGAGAGAATAAATGAATGATTGAAATGATGAGAAAAATTTCAATTTGAAATTTGTACTAGAAAACAGGCTATGAATAATTGCTATAATCCACTGAAACATTTAGCTCTGAAGTGCCTTGGTAGCTAAGACAAAAACTGAAATTCCATGAACCTTATTTTCTCATCAAGGAAGTTAAGTTATGGGCTGATTTGTACCTCAGAATGTGGCTGTATTTGGAGAGAGGATCTTTAAAGAGGTAACTGAGTTAAAAAGAGGTCATTAGGGTTGGCTCTAACCCAATATTGCTGTCACCCCTCTAAGAAGAGGGCATCGGGATGCAGATACGCACGGGGGAAAGACCACGAGAGGACACAGAGAAGACAGCCATTGACAAGCAAAGCAGAAAGGCCTCAGAAGACAGACTTCCAGCCTTCAGAACATTTGTGTTGTTTCAGCCACCCACTCTGAAACTGATATAGAAGCCAAGTTCTTTTTCCTTTGCGTTAAATGCTGAGATTTTTTTTTTAAACAAGGATTTTTATTTAAGGAGCAATAAATAGCACAATTTACCAGAATCTTTAATAACTTTTGCAAACGATGTTGATGTGATCTTCATGTGATTTTGTTTATTTTTCTTATAATCCCGAAGAATGCTCTCATCTTCGCTGCTGCTTACCCTTGACCTATTTATGCACCCTAGGTGAATTCCCACATCACAAAACAGTAAACTGTGGTGGCCCTGGCCCTCTTTGTCCATGGAACATAAAGGAAAAAGATCCCTTCTGTTGGGGGGAGGTTTACTATAAACCACGAATTCCTTGTCATTAACAGAAGATGCTCTTCTTGCTGACATGACACAGTTTCCGCTACGCTCTCTTTCATGCTGGAATAGAATCCCAGACACAAGCAGCACTTACCATCTCAACTTTCCTGCAATAATACAGCCAATCCATCCTGCATATGGCCGTCCTGTATACTGCCGTCATGGTGGAACAACTGTCCCTTGAAATGCCTTTTGCATTAATATTTTATAATCTGAATAATAACTTCATGTTCCATAGCTGAGTCAGTGCATTGGTATCTGGGAACAAAGAGGTGGTAAAATGGGCCTCCTTGGAGGGCTCTGCCACGGTGTCCAGTGAAGGAGGTGTACCGCCCTGATGCAAGCCAGGCATTCTGACACCAGTGACTTTCACTGAATCTGCCCAAATCTAACCTTCTGCTGTCTAAGTCAGGGAGAAATGTGATGCGACCTTTAAAAGGCAGCAACCACCCCCTCCCCCATGGCTGCTCTTCTGTACTGTTCTCATCCCTTTTCTGGTCTTGGCCCTTCTTACTGGTCTCCCGTGTTTTGTGTGCTTCAGCCTACAGGAAATTACAGCCTATCTTACATCCTTTTTGGAAAAATACAGGGCCCAAGCAAACAAGTAAAAGTACAGATTAGAATGATCTGGCACTTCCACGTCTGGGTATATATCCAGAAGAATCTAAAGCTGGGACTCAAACAGGTATCTACATGCCCGTGGTCATAGCAGCATTATTTGCACTAGCCAAGGGGTGGAAGCAACCCAAGCGTCCATAGACCGATGAACGCATGAACAGAATGTGGTGCATCCTTAAATGGAGTATTCAGCCTTAAAAAGGAAGGAAGTCTGACACCTGCTACAACATGGATAAACCTTGAGGTCACTATGCTAGAGGAAATAAGCCAGTCACAAAAAGACAAATACCCTATGATTCCACTTATAGGAGGTACCTAGAGTCGTCAAAACTTAAAGAGAGAAAGTAGAAATGTGGTTGCCAGGGGCCGGGGGCAGAATGGAGAGTTAGTATTTAATGGAGACAGAGTTTCAGTTTTGGGAAGATGAAGAAGTTCTAGAGATCTATTTTACAACAATATGGATATAGTTAATACACTGAACTGTACACTTCAAAATGGTTAAGATGGTAAATTCTGTGTTGTTTTTTAAAGCACAATGGCAAAAAAAAAAATACAGGTTAGAAATAGAAGATCTACAGAGGGCTGGGGCATCTAGAGAAGTCTCACCGATAGTAGCAAAAAGTGACAAATAATGGCCAACAGCAAAAGAGGAACATGGGGGCTTTGACTTTTTTTAAATTCAATTTAGTTAACATATACTATATTATTAGTTTCAGAGGTAGAATTTAGTGATTCATCAGTTGCATATAACACCCAGTGCTCATTACATCGTATGCCCTCCTTCATGCCCAGCACCCAGTTACCCCATCCCCTGACCCACCTCCCCTCCAGCAGCCCTGTTTGTTGCCTATGATTAAGAGTCTCTTATGGCTTGTCTCCCTCTCTGGTTTCATCTTATTTTATTTTTCCCTCCCTTCCCCTATGTTCATGTTATGTTTCTTAAATTCCACATATGAGTGAAATCATATGATAATTGTCTTTCTCTAACTGAATTATTTCGCTTAGCATAATACCCTGTAGCTCCATCCACGTCGTTGCAAATGACAAGATTTCATTCTTTGTGATGGCTGAGTAATATTCCATTACACACACACACACACACACACACACGCACATCTTCTTTATCCATTCATCTGTCAGTGGACATCTGGGCTCTTTCCAAAGTTTGGCTATTGTGGACATTGCTGCTATACACATGGGTGTGCATGTGGGGTTCTTTGTCTTTAATGGTCTCTGTGCACAGAGAATGGCAGACAGAGTACAATGTGGGAAGTCTAACGGGAGCCTCTCCACTTAATCTGGGACTTCAAGAAACCACATCTTCCTCTTAGGATTAACTAACCACACTCAATCAACACCATCCCCACTAAGGGGACTGCACAGAGAACTCCTGCCTCAAACCTCGGTGTGGCTTTGCAGCCCTTCTTCACCTTGGATCACATGGATGATCCAAGCACCTCACACAAATAATTTATTTTAAAATGGTGCCAGGTTGGTATTGCATTCCAGTGCCTAGCAGAAACAAAGGTAAATTTTAATCCGGAAGAACAGAGCTTTATTATTGCTGTCAAAGAATTCATATTAATAAGGATCCAAGGAAAAGTGACCAGAAAACATACTCCCATGAATAAGAGCCAGCAAAGTCAAACAGAAAGCAGAAACAGACTCTCAAAGGATTTAGAAATGATAATGATTAGATTCCAAATATGGATTAAGTATGTCTAATGTATTATAAAGAGATAAAAGAAGTGATGGAAATCTAAGTAAGAAGCAAAAGGCCATGTAATGACCAAGCAAATCTGAAAAAAGCACCGGATACTAGAAATGAACAATATAATAATAAAAATAAAACTTTAAGGGATTTAATAGGAGATTTGGTACTTAACGGCAGATTTGAACAAATTATTTAGCTGTAGCATGGAGAGAGAGAGAGGAAAAGAGGGAAGAAGGTTAAGAAGGATGGAGCTCTGGGCCAGAAGGGCTATCGTACTCCTTGTCAGAGTTCCAGAGGAGATGAAGGAAGAGCGACATAGCCAAAGCAATTTAAAATTTAAAGTTTAAGATGACACACCGATACAGGCATTTGTGTCCTGGCAAACTGATGAGGAAAGGATGAACGTTTTATTTTTTATTTCTTTTAAAGAGTTTTTATTTATTTCAGAGAGAGAACATGAGAAGGGGTGAGTGGCAGAGGGAGAGGGAGAAGCAGACTCCCCACTGAGCAGGGAGCCCAACATGGGACTCAGTCCCAGGACCCCGGGATCATGACCTGAGCCAAAGGAAGACACTTAACCGACTGAGCCACCCAGGTGCCCCAAGGATGAACATTTTAATAAATGGCACTGGGACAATAGTTTTCTTTATGGGAAAGAAAATGGACCCTTATATCATGAACAGACCCTCGGTAGACCAATAACACAAATGTGAAAGGCCAAAGTATATAACTTTAAGTAAAATGATATAATCAAATATCCTTACAAGCCTGGGGTAGAAAGGGATTTGATAAACAAGGCACAAAAAGTGCAAAACTTTTGCACTTTATAGGAGAAAATGGATAAATTATATTTCGCTTAAATTAAGAACACCAATTTATCAATAATGCCATAAGGAAAGTGAAAAAACAAGCCATAAACGGTGAAAATATCTAACATATCATTAATAAAGCTCTTGATCATATATGTGCATAATGTACAGATACCCACACATGTACATAGACACCTATAACTAATGAAAGACAAACAAGCATCCCAACGGAGAAAAGGGTAAATGATTTCACGAAGAAAACTAAAAGTGGACAAAGATGCTCAACTCCGTTAGTGATGAAGGAAATGCAAATTAGAATAAAACTGAAATATTTTATACGGCAAATTAGCCAAAATAAAAAATTACCTGACGCTATCACATGGTGAGGTGAGGATGTGGAGCAACACGACATTTACCTGCTGTGGGTGGGATTATAAACTAGTAGAATCGGTTTAGAAATCTTATTTTTCCAAAGTGTTTCCTAAAGGGCGCCTGGGTGGCTCAGTTGGTTAAGCGACTGCCTTCGGCTCAGGTCATGATCCTGGAGTCCCTGGATCGAGTCCCGCATCAGGCTCCGTGCTCGGCAGGGAGTCTGCTTCTCCCTGTGACCCTCCCCCCCTCTCATGTGCTTTCTCTCTCTCATTCTCTCTCTCTCTCAAATAAATAAAATCTTAAAAAAAAAAGTGTTTCCTAGTAAATTGAACATTCCCCATTCCCAGTAATTGCATTTGTGATAGATTTGTGCATTTTCTGGAAAAGTCCATTTGTTTCCTAGTAAAGTTGAACACGTGGTACAGTTGAACATTTGCATTCTTAGCAATTCCATTTCTAAGTGTATGTTAGGTCTATGTTCCACAGAATCCTTGCACCTATGTACCAGGAGACATTCCCAAGAATGTCCATAGCAGTGTAATGCTAAAAAAAAAAAAAAAAAAAAAAAAAAAAAAAACCCCAAAAAACCAAAAAAAAAAATGAAAAAGAAAATTTTGCATGTCCACATAATGGAACATTATTCTGTGAAAATGGATGCTACAGCTGTAAAACAGCACAGATAAGTCTCAGGAAGATAATGTGGAATGGAGGGAAAAAGGGAAAAAGCAAGTTGCAAAAGGATACATATGCTGTGATTTCCTATCTACGAAGTTCAAAAACATAAAGCTAAACGGTATGGAAGTTGTGGATGTAAGCATCGTAAGGCCGAAGAGAAGAGAGGGCATGATAAACACATCATTCAGGACAGTGATGATCCCTGAAGGAAGAGGGAAAAGAATGGGACCCAGCAGTGGTCCACAGGGAATTTCTATGCTAACGGCAAGGCTTTTTTTCTTATACTGGGTGATAGCCACACAGCTAGTCACTGAATTGGGTTTTTTTGTTTTAATACCCTACATACATTTAAAAGATGTGTATTTGCATTGACTCCATATTTAATAAAACTATTTTTAAAAAGCATGGTACCTAGTGTTATTCAATGTAGGGAACAACACCCCAAGGTGCCCCAGAGTCTTGGGCTTTCACTGATGCTATGGCAGGGTGAGCATGGAATGCACCTGAGCTTGACAATGAGAAGGTGTGCAGGTGTGCCCTATAGGTTCTATTTAACAGCACAAGAAGGGAAAAACGCATATTTTTTGAAGATGGTTATGACAGAGGTCAATATTTTTTTTTAAATTATTCTCTTCAATCTTTTATTTCATTAATATCTCTATGTGTACATTAAACAATCATAGTTTCCACGAGGTAACAAGAAAGAAGAGAATAAAAATAATTCTAACATGCAATGTAATGTAGCATTTAATTGGAGAGGTGAGTCAGACAAATCTGAAATGGAAACAAAATGATAACTTAGAGATTAAAAAGTAAAATAAAAGTACCAAGTGAATTTAAAGTGGATGTGTATAAAATCAATCAGAGAACTGATCATCCGGGCATGCATATGTACTCCTAAAGAAGATAGGAGAATCCCAATAGTTAATACTGCATAGTAATTTTACAATGATGCACAAACCTAGAAGGACCCCAGTCGATCTCATGATAAATCGACAGAGGTCAATATTAAATTCATTAGATTTGAAAGGCCTAACCTTTAGTTTTCTGAGAAATTTAGAAATATGGAGCATTTTATTCCTCCTTGCTAATGAATAAATGAGACAACTATAAACCGGTATTTAATTGCAAGTGTAGTCCCTGGAAATGCCATCGTAACAGGCTGCTTTCGCTGCTTATGTTTCAGAGATGGTATCGGGTGTCAGAGGAAATAAATTTTGATTTTTGCCCTCACAAGTTTTTCTTCCTTCTTGCTGTCCTGCAGATCCCTCAGCTTCACCTCATCAAGTGCTGCATCCCCTTGGCTTTTCTGGTGGGGAGTCCAGCTCTTGTTTTGTATGTGCAGTGCTGGCCCTGGTGTGCATTCAGTGTCTGGTTTTGAGTTTGCATGACTGTTAGATGTCCAAGGGGTGTTTTCTTACAGGCAGGAGGATGCCACGGACTGCGTCTGCTTATATTCCCGTGCCCAACCTTGTGCCAGGCTCCTAAGGGTTACTCATTATGAATGTTAGACAAATCCATGAAGACTATTTATTTTTTTCAAAATTAAATTCTTCCCCACAAGATTAGAGCCATCCGGAGATGAATTTGGGGCTAATACATTTTAAACCTGGAATTAAATTTTCCCGTTTGTTTCCCATTTGTTTTATTGGTTTAGATTTTTTTCTACAGATAGCTCAGTGTTTCTTATATCAGGCCTCACCAACGATCTACAAAATTGGCAATGAAAATGTTTTTACTCTTGGTAAAATTCAAATATTTATTTCAACATTACATTAAATAACATACCTTTCAAAAATTAAGCCGTTTCAGATCTTTTGTTGAATTCTGATCTTTTATGAGAATTCACGGCAGTTTTTGGCCTTAATTAGCAGCAGTGTTTTGATAGGAGTAAATTTAATGGTACATTATAATGGAATTGAAGTGTGTTGGTAAGAAAGACTCTTTTTGTTCATCATTATCTTTCTCTGAGAGTACCCATTTTTATGAAATATGTTGGTTTACGTTTCAGAATTGGAACATCTGCTTTTTGTACTTTTGTTATTAGGAGGTATATTTATGATAATAACATGTCAGTATGAAACCCTTTCTCTGTTGTTTCTTTTGGTACCTAAAAGCATCTGAGTCAGGATCTGGAAGACTCGTCATGTTCTTCAACACAAGGAAAATTTAACCGAGAGCAGTTTTACAAGTTTATCATTTTCCCTGGCAAGTGGATTAAAGTGTGGTACGATCGACTTACCTTGTTGGCGTTACTTGATCGGTAAGCTGCCGAGCACACAAATGCATGGATGAAAGACACAATGGGGGCATAAGAGTGCACTCGCATGCTTGTAAAAAGAAATTGCCACTTGCTCATGTTCTCTGGAACATTTTCAAGACGTATACCTTTTGTGCTGCAAACCCAAAGGCGAAGCGGTGAGATCCTGAAAACTGGAGACAGTGGGAGATATGAGAATTGGGGAACATGGTATAGACTCAAGGTTAGCCCTGGGGACGGGGTCATGCATTGGTCTCCTCGTGGCTTCCCACGTTTTTGTAGGAAGGCTTGAGGTTCCATGGGTAGCACAGAGCCTGGCCGACTGGACGTGGGCGGGGGGCGGGGCGGTGAGGGGGGGACAAGGGCAAATGAAGAGATCCACCAGTTGGAATGTTAGTCTTTCCTTTTAAACCCTTTTACTATTTCTCGCCTCTTCTTTCCATTGATCCATTGTGGGGTTGGAGAAGTAGTCAGTGGACGGGGAGGGAGATGGGAGAGGGTCCAGTTAGTTAAGGCATGGTGGAGGTGGGGGCCAGGTCAGAGTCTTCCCATTTCCACCTCTGCCCCCACCCCCCACCCCCATCTCACAGTCTACAAAGGACAGGATTTTGATCTTCAGGGGCCATGCAGTTCTGATGGGAGTGTTGGTTTGAAAATCCAAGATACCTTTACTGACCCCGTCATCAGCCAATGCAGAGTTTCACGGTTAAATGCCAGCCAGTGGGGGCAGTGGGAAGGCTGATTCCCTGCCTTGCTGTAGTAGGTCCCCCAGTGACTACTTGTTATAGTAATGTCTTAAATGGTGTGATCACACACTAAAAAACTATAGTCATGCAAAATTACAATAGTAAATTTCAGGACCCACAAGTCAGGGAATGGAGTTTTAATGGCTTTTCTAACAATGCTATGTCACCCCAGGGGCGCACACTTAAGACGAACATTTCAAACGTGACTGAACTAGTCCAAGATAATACATCCTGTTAGATAAGGCAGGTTTTTTTTT
This sequence comes from Callorhinus ursinus, assembly GCF_003265705.2. Classification (NCBI taxonomy): domain Eukaryota; kingdom Metazoa; phylum Chordata; class Mammalia; order Carnivora; family Otariidae; genus Callorhinus; species Callorhinus ursinus. Next base: position 14,670,233 of record NW_027397094.1, read on the forward strand.
TCTGAAATATTAATTTTATTTTCTGTTAAAAAGGAATTCTTGAAAGTTGGATTACCTTGTGTTAACCCTTTATATTAGAAACAAATATTTCTACAGATTTCTAGGTGTGTTACTTAAATCCACTCAGTGGCAACACATTAACCGAAAATTTAATTAAGGTCTAAGAAAGGTTGATGAAGATTATTGCAGTTTTTAAAAGTTTAGAGTTTTATAGTTTTAATCACTTCTGTTGCAGGTCACCCTGGGTTGCAAGGCAGTGTTCGGGGATGTGTAGAGACAGCACCACTCCCTTACTCATGGGTCCCCCAACTGGTGTGGGAAGACCTTGGGGATCAGGCCCAGTGTCCACCACTTACTAGTGCTGTGATCTAAGGATGGGGGTGAAACCTCCCTGCGCCTCAGTTTCCTGTCTGTTAAATGGGGATAATTTATATACGGAGAGATTTCAAGGATTAAATCAAGTTAGCCATAGAAAGCGTTCTTTAAATATTAGCTGCTGTTATTGTTATTATGACCTGGAATGTGTCCCAGAACCCAGAAAGAAGAGAAATAAATAAAAATAAAATGAAATTACGGCAGCCAAAGTAGCTTTTGTCAAGCCCAGACACTAAAATTTAGGCCCTTAATTCATAGGAGAAATCACCTCATCTTCAGAGCCCATATAAGCCAACTTTCAGGCATCTATTAGCACATGAGGGGATCTGGTTTTCTAGTTCATGGCCAGTTAAGAGGGGAAATAAGACAGCATGAACCCTGAGCTAACAGCAAGGAGAGAGGAAGAAAAACCCAAACACTAACCTGGAAAAACCTAGCAGCGGACCTTTGCAAGGAGAGTGTTTTCCCCAAACAAGGCTGTGGATCAGAATCACCTGGGAGCTTTGTAAAAATACAGATTCCAGGCATGAGAAGTCAGCCCTTCAGCCTGGCCTTGAGTACAGTGTAGGGCTGTATTACGGCACACCTCCGTACCTCGCCTTCTTAGTTAGGACAGCGATGATCTGAAAGGTCTGTTTAAGAAAACAGGAATTTACACAATAAATTTTACATTTTTTTACTCTGATAGTAAAATTTCAAAAGGCATAAATAAATTACCTTTGATATTCATTGGGGGGCATTTGTATTTAAAGCTCCACATGGATTAATGAACTTGAATTGCCAAATTAAGGTTTATAAAGGGAAAGCATGCATAATAAAAAAACAAACAGTAAGGGTTGGGCAGGAAGTAGAAGAAATTGGTGAATTACAAGCACCAAAATTGAGCAAATCATCGCTATAAACTCCCATAGCTTAAGGCCTTCTGCCTGATAATTTTCAACTTTATTCTGGAATTCAGGCTGATCTTCCTTGAAAATACTTCCTTCTCTGATCATACCTTCATGGTTCTTATAATTGCAGACTTTACAGTTTGCTTTCGGTTCGGCATTCATTCTCCTCATATATTTTTGAACTTGTCCTAATGCTCTTTCATTTTCTCTCTCCCTTTCTAAAAAAGGATCTGTTTATTCATTTGAGAGGCAGCACACAGCAGGGAGGGGCAGAGGGAGAGCGAGAATCTCAAGCAGACTCCCTGCTAAGTGCAGAGCTGACGTGGGGCTCAACTCCAGGACCCCGAGATCCTGACCTGAGCCGAAATCAAGAGTTGGACGCTTAATGGACTGAGCCACCCAGGCGCCCCTCCTTCATTTTCTCTTGTTTTTTATTCTGCTATTACCTCATCTTGCAAAACACATCAGTTTTATTTTCATTTATCTAGTTTTCCGGGTTGGCCTCTAAAAGAAAAAGCTGCCCATCTGAGCATCATTTCGTTCCTTTGTTCATTCATTCAACAAATTAAAAAGCCCCCAAAGCCAAGCACCTGCTCCGTGCGAGGCTCCTCCGCAGTGGGCACTGAGGATTAGAGCCCTACCCTCACGGAGCTCGAATTCTGCCGCACGAGGGAGACACATGAAAGACACACACAAAGGCCTGAGGTAGAGAAATTTGGGGACGAAGGGACACTCATGTCAGAACGGGGGGTTCCAGAAGCCTTTCCTGAGGTGACGCATGCAGACGGAGATAGAAACGAGAAGACAAGTCAGCCACGTGACAAGCTGCGGGGAAGAGCGTTCCTGCTCCTCGAATGATCTCGCGGTCATCGTCCTCGTCTTGAGAACGTGCTTGCATTCTCCCATCCTTAGAAGTCCTCTCAACCCACTCTCCCACCAGCCACTGTCCGGTTTCTCTGTGCTGTTTTGCAGCAGAACTCCGTGAAGAGCTGCCCGTGCTCGTTTGCGGTCTCTCTTCTCCCATTTTCTCATAAGCCCATTCCATTCACTCCCCGGACAGACTCCAGGCCTGCCCGTGTCAAGGTCATCGTTGACCTCACCATTCTGCCGTCATTTTACTAGACCCATGTGCAGCCTCTGACAGAGTCGATTCTCTTCCTTGGTATGCTTTTCCTTTCCTGGCTTCCAGGACTCAGCCCCCTCTTGGTTTTCCTCCTGTCTTGCTGGTCACTCTTTCATACCATAGTCACCTTGGCAGGTAACCTGTGCCTCCTGACCCCTTCATGTAGGAGTCCCCAGGTGCTGCACACTTGAGAAGTGACCCTTCTCGGTGGGGCTTAGCCTGACCTCCCTGCTGAAAATTACGACAGTGCCCTACTGAGACGCTCGTACTTCTTCTCACCTTGTTCTATTTTATTTTCTGATTGCACTAATCATCTCCAAACGCTGTATAATATACTTATTTTTTGTGCATATTACATATTTTATGCCACTGCCCATTGGAAAGAAAACTCCAGAAGTTTCATTCACTGACGTATTCCAAGTATCTAGAGCGGTGCCGAGCAGTCTTGCGTGAACAAACAAATCAGCGTCCCTTTGCAAACCAGCTCCCCTTCCCAACTTCTGCCATTGACTCTGCCACGATCTTTCTTCCCCAGACTGAAATCTTGAAATCATCTTTATTCTTTCAGTCAACCCTTCACTGTACACAGTCCATTCAAAGTCCTTTCCCCTCTGGTCTGTGTTGTGTCTCAAAGTCACATTGCCTTTCCAGCCTCCCAACCTTAACCCTCTTCCAGACCCTCATTACTTCTCCCCTGGAGTATTGTTTCCCCTCGCTCTGCTGTTTCCCCTCTAGTGCATCTTGTCAACCTCTGCCAGATAAATCTTTCTAAAGTACAGCCTTAATCACGACACTCCTTGCCCAGTGAGTAAACTTTTTCACCTGGTATTTAAATAGAGATGCATGAGGAGCCGTGCGAGTGGAATGATGGGGGCCTGGGGCAGGGGAATGGAGTCCTGCTGGAGGAGAATCTGGGGAAAAATATTTTTCAGGAATGTTATTTTTCCCCCTAAATAGGAAAAAAAGTCTGTTCATTTAATTGAAATTTTTGTTTTTTTAAAAGTTCCTGAGCCTTTGGATATTTTTAAGTGTACATCAAACTGTTATGAGCACTCTAAAAAATACATAAAGAATTTTATGGACCTGAACTAACAAAATATATTTAGCTCTGTTAGAAGTGCTTAGTGGAAAACAAACAAACAAAACCCATAAATTTTCCTTTTTACCAAATATATTTTGATCCCCCCAGAAATTTTTTTTTAACTTTCAGCTTGAGCATCATAATATCTGAGTTCTTCACATTTCTATGCATCTTGATTCTATACATCTCAATTGCCTGATTAAAAAATAGGAAAAAGATATGAACAGACACCTCACCAAAGAAGATATACAGATGGCAAATAAGCATATGTAATGATACTCCACATCATCATTGGGGAATTGCAAATGAAAACAACAGTGAGATACACACACCTATTGGAATGGCCAGATCCAAAACACTGACAGCACTAAATGTGGGCAACGGTATGGAGCAGCAGGAACTCCCCTCCATCATTAGTGGGAAGGCAAAACGGTAAAGCCATTTTGGGAGATAACTTGGTGGTTTCTTACAAAACCGAACATACTCTTACCATATGACCCAGCAATCATGCTCCTTGGTGCAAATGAATTAGAAACTTAGGTTAACACAAAACCCTGCGCATGGATATTTATAGAAGCTTTATTCATAGTTGCCAAAATTTAGAAACAAACCAAGATGTACTTTAATAGGTGAATAGATAAACCATGGTACGTCCATATAGTAAAATAGTATTTAGTGATAAAAAGGAATGAGCTATCAAGCCATATAAAGACACAAAGAGGGGCCCCTGGGTGGCTCCGTCGGTTAGGCGGTTGTCTTCCGGCTCAGGTGGTGATCCTGGAGTGCTGGGATTGAGCCCCGTGCTGAGCTTGCTTCTCCCTCTGCTCCTCACCTTGCTTGCTCTCTCTTGCTCTCTCTCCCTCTCTCACACTCTCTCAAATAAATAAATTGGGGCACCTGGGTGGCTCAGTCGTTAAAGCGTCTGCCTTCGGCTCAGGGCATGATCTCAGGGTCCTGGGATCGAGCCCCGCATCGGGCTCCCTGCTCCGCGGGAAGCCTGCCTCTCCCTCTCCCACTGCCCCTGCTTGTGTTCCCTCTCTCGCTGTGTCTCTCTCTGTCAAATAAATAAATAAAATCTTTAAAAAAATTAATTAATTAAAAAAGACACAAAGGAACCTTAAATGCATATTACTAAGTGAAAGAAACTGACCAGAAAAGGCTCCCTGCTGTATGATTCCAATTATCTGACAGTCTGACAAGGAAAATCTGTGGAGATGGCCAAAAGATCCATGACTGCCAGAAGCTGGGGGAAGGCAGGGGTGAATAGGCAGAACAGGGGATATTTAGGGCCGTAAAAATACTCTGCAGGCTACTATAATTGTGGATACATTTCACCGTACATTTGTCCAAACCCACAGAATGTATTACACCAAGAATGAACCATAATGCGGACTACGGACTTTGGTTGTTAGTGATGTGTCACTGTCAGTTGGCTGATTATAACAAATGTACCACTCTGGTGGGGGACGTTAACGGTGGGACAGGGTGTGTGTGTGTGTGTGTGTGTTTGCAGGGAGGTGCTGTGTGAGAACTCTTCATACTTCCCCTCAGTTTTGCTGTGAATCTGAAACTGCTTTAAAATAATGTCTATTCATTTACCAAAAAAATGCTCACGAGTGCCCACTTGCCAGGAATGAAGTAGACAATAATCCCTTCCTAACAGTAATGTATGTCTGTGAGCAAAAATTGGTGAGGCAAAAAATATGCTCAGAATTCTTGGGAAGGACCCATCTACGCTCCTGAACTTGCAGTCGACACCACACTCCTTTACTCCCATTTCAGCCTCTTCCTCCCATCACTATGCCCGGCATGTTGTCCTTCCGTAGAAGTCTTTCACCCCTAAAGTCATAATCCCTCCTCAAATGTTGCCCAGCCATCCTGAGCACTTGACCCATCCACTTGCTCTCATCTAGCAGCTTCTCCTATCGTCATTGCCTCCCCGTCCTACTTAGCCTCCAAGATCCAGCCTTCATCCCTTTGTCTCAGCACCTTCAAGCTCCCTTACTTGTCTCCCTTCACACTCAGTGACAGCACCCCTCTCTGGATGAGCCCAGAGGTCCCTCAAGAGAACACCACCCAGGGAGACTGTGGTCATGACACACCTCAGTCAGACCCTCTGCACGTTAGCTCTCTGGCTGGAGCTCTCCTGGCTCCAGAAACTGGGAAGCAAATTCTGGCTGCAGAGCTTGTATCTGGAAGGGATTTCCTGCTTTAGCCAGGTGTTAATGCACTTCCCCCTCTCCCCCCATCGAAAGGAACCAGTGCAGCTCTTTGTCTGAAACGCATTTCATGTAGCAGACAGAATAGTTAACTGTTTTCCCCCAGGAGGCCCAGTTTAGTGATCACGGAGACTCAGTGGAATTGTATTTCATTTATTTCAATAATAGGAAACTGGGGTTAAAATATGGATTTTGCTTATAAAATACAGGGAGAATGGAAGGAGGGAAGGAGGGAAGGAAGGAAGGAAGGAAAGAAGGAAAAGAAACCTTAAAATTTTGTTACCAAATATAAAGGCATGCTGAAGGCGACTACTCTGCTGTCACTGTGTTCAGGTGTTATCTTTAGACATAGGCTTACCTTTTATCTCCTTTGTTTGCATTTGTTTATTTTACACAGAACAGAAGATGTCAAGGAAAATGTGCTGGCAGTTCTACTCATTGTCCTGGTTTCCCTCCTCGGATTTCTGACATTGAACCAAGGCTTTTGCAAGGACATGTGGGTGCTCCTCTTCTGCCTTGTCATGGCCAGCTGCCAGTATTCCCTGTTAAAGGCAAGACCACCTCTAATTCTTACCATCACTAATGTACCCTTGAAATCATGAGATGATGACACAGAGACCTCTGATTTCTGTTCTAGAGCGTTCAGCCTGACCCCGCCTCGCCAATCCACGTAAGTTTCAAATAACGGGCAAGTAGCTTGTCTTGTCTGCTTGTGTTAAAGATAGAGGAACAAAACCTATTCAAAAGGCAAAATATATATCAATCTACATATGGTGAATATATAAATAGAAATATGAATGCATGGTTGCCAAATTCGGGCTAGATCTGAGAGCGTGGTGTGGGTGGTAGTCGGGGGGCAAGGGGTGGGTAACAGGATGTGGAAGGTCTTTTCTATCCCACTGGCCTCACGTCAGGGCCGACCGTGCAGCCGGGGAGGGGCGGGGGGACGACTGGTCTCTGCAGTCAGACTGCCTGCTTCTGTTTCCTGGTTGCTCCTCTGAATGTTGGACCCTGAGCAGGATATGTGTACTTGCCCTGTCTCTGTTTCTTTGCATGTCAACAAGGATAATGAAAATGCCTCTAGGGATTGAATAAGATGTTGCCGAGTGAGTGGGAGCTATCATTCCTGGTAAAACATCATTGTGTAAGCACTAGTCATTATGCTCTTTACATGAAGCTGATCTCCTCTTCCACCTTTGCAAGAGTATTGTTACTTTTCATCCACATAACTTTGGGCTAACTTAGAGCGGAGCCTCTGGGCTCACCATACTGATCTGTTGGTGCTCCCGCGTCCTATAAGCATGGTTTCCACTGACCCAGCTGCCTTGCCCCTGCGTGGTGCCGGGGGACGGGGTCTGGCACGGTCCCCGCAGGTACCCTGGCTACACGCCTTTGTGCCGAGCCCCTGCCTGGCGCACCTTTCAGCTCTTTGAGGACCTTCTTTCCTTTGTTATGGTGAGCTGTGCCCCCCACCCCCTGCCCTGAAACCCTTCCAGAGAAAGAAAGTTTGATCTTCCCTCCATTGTGCTTTTAAAAAATTCATATCCAGGATTTAGGAATGCTTTTAAATCTGTGATAGCTCATGTTTAGCTCATAGTAATTAAGAAAAGCTTATAATTGGATGATCACATGGCATACATTGCTATCTTGTTAAATTCCTCTGTTCCCCATAATTGGTTTACATATAATACATCTTCTTTTATTCCAGAGTCTGAATGTCAAGATAAGTAGAAGCAGCATAATTAGGGTATTAAGATGTATTGTTGTGATTATCATCAGAAATCTGGGTTAGGTGGTGTGTGCAGAGATGGGGAGCTCTGAAGTCTCTTTGCTCAAGCCCACACTGGATGCCACATCCTCCTCCATCTGCTTCAGGAAATAAAACCTCCTTTCTAGTAATGGCACTTCAGTGTCACTGCTTTCTTGGGTGACTTGGGGGAGGGGTGTTAGATGCTATTAAACATTCATTTCCTGCAGGTACCTTCCGTAATAACGCAGAACATGCTAGGAGAGGTGACAGTGAGGACAATTGTGCAATCCTCGTGGATTTGTCGTGGCTGGTAGCAGCCCCCCCTCTGTCATTGCTCTAAACTGGACTTATAGTGCGTCAACTGGTCTAGCTCCTAGAGGGTCCGGTCAAGCAGCTATCCCTGTATCTGAGCAAGCATGTGCACAGTCAGAGCGTATCTAGAAATGACTTCTCTTAACTGTCGTAATCAGACATGTGTTTATTAATTTGCTCACACAGGTTCCTAGGTAGAGTAGCCCCTGATTTGAATTGCCAGTTTGCTCACAGTTCTAGTGGGAAGAGAAAATATGGGAGCTACACAATGTTTCCTCTTGCCATCTGCCTGAGCCAGGTGGGCATTGAGAAGGCGGATGCAACATCTCCAGATTATAAATGTGAAAACCTCAGAAAGGAGGTGGTCAGGGGAGCAAACCAAGTCTGGGCACAGAGGCGGCTCTCAGGCCCACCGCCAACTCTAGCCCTGGGCATCATGAGACCCCAGGTGCTTTTTGAAACTACGCTGCTTTGGCTGCTTTGTATGTTGCCGGGGAGGGGTTTTTACCAAATTCAGTCAATTCTTGCTCTTAGAGCAATTGGCTGATGTTTCTTCTTTGTTTCCTTCCGGAGCACACAGGTGGCGAATTTTGAGCCAGCCGTTCAAATCAGAAGATAGCAAAAATACAAACACTCTGTATATTTCAGATATAAATGTAGAATTAATGACATGCTAATAGATACGGTACAACAGACCCTGGGCCTGCAGAAATGCATCTGGTTATAAAAGAAAACTTTTATAGGAGAGCTTAAAAAATTGATGGTTTGGGTGGATACTGGCAGCATTTGAGGATAGAGACTCGCCATATAATAATGGATGATGAGGCTTTTCACTGACTTATCCAGATCTCTACACAGGTCCTAACCAACACTGATGATCACCCAGAAAGCAAAGTTCAGTAGGATATCTTTTTTTTTTTTAAAGATTTTATTTATTTATTTGACAGAGAGAGACACAGCGAGAGAGGGAACACAAACAGGGGGAGTGGGAGAGGGAGAAGCAGGCTTGCCGCTGAGCAGGGAGCCTGATGCGGGGCCCAATTCCAGGACCTGGGGATCACAACCTGAGCCGAAGGCAGACGCTTAACGACTGAGCCACCCAGGCGCCCCAGTTCAGTAGGATATCTAAGAGGCAGCAAAAAATGGGCATGTCCTGCACAGAGCCAGACTCAGGTGCCTTTTCCAGCACCTGCAGGATTCTGAGTGGGTCTGGCTGGGGCAGCACCTGGGAATCTCTCCCCTGCCCCCGCCAGGTGATGATCGTGGTGGTGACCTCAGATGCCACGTAAGCAACCCTGGCGTAGTGTGCAGGTTTGGGGATTTGAATCCAGCCTTACCATGTACAAACCCAGAGATCTTGGGCAAGTTATTTCTCTGTATCTCAGGTTTTTCACCTGTAAAAAAGGAAATCATGAAACAGGATTGTAAGGGGATTGAACAAGAAGATACTGTAGTCAGGTGCTCAGCATAGTACCTGGTACTATGGAAGCACTTGACAAATCTTAGCAGTTTTTTGTGGGTAAAATATGGATAATAAGAGCAACCTCAGTTGGATTTGGTGAAGAGTGAATTGGACAGTATATATAATGAGCCCAGCACTGGGCCTAGAATATACTAAGTTTCCTGTTTCCTTGCTCATGTTACAAACTCCAAAGAGCAAGAGCTATAACTTGTTATGTGTTCTATTCAATCAATTCTGGCTACTATACAGTGAAGACATTTGGTACCACTTCCTGTTATTTTAAAAATCACTGGGAATGATTTTTTTTTTTTTAAAGATTTTATTTATTTATTTGAGAAAGAGAGAGCATGAACGGGGCAGAGGAAGAAGCAGACTCCCCACTGAGTGGGGAGCCTGACATAGGGCTCCAACCCAGGACCCCGAGATCATGACCTGAGCTGAAGGCAGATGCTTAACTGACTGAGCCACCCACGTGCCTGGGGAATGATCTTTGTAAATATTTTATTTTAGAACAGTTTTAGATTTATAGAACATTTGGGAAGATAGTACAGAGTGTTCCCATATACCCCACACATTTGTCACAATTAGTGAGCTGATATTGACACATCATTAGTAACTAAAATCCATATTTTACTCAGATTTTCTTAGTTTTAACCTAATGTTCCTTTTCTGTTTGAGGACCTCATCCAGGATACCACATTGCATTTAGTTATCATGACAGCTTCTCAGACTTTCCTTATTTTTTGATGATCTTGACAGTTTTGGGGAGTATTACTGGTCAGGGATTTTGTAGCCCACCCCTCAGCTGGGATTTATCTGATGTCTATCTTATGATTAGACTGGGGTTGTACAACTTTGGAAGCAAGACCGTAGAGGGGAAGGGCCATGTTCATTGTGTCATGTTGAGGGTACATGCTGTCTACGTGACTTACCATTGTCGGCGTTGACCTGGATCCCCTAGTGTGATAAACATGAATGATTTTGAATGACATATAAAAATTTTCTCAATCCTCAGTCCTAGAAATAAGGTCAACTTAGTCTTAGTGGCTCTTGATTGAAAATGAAATTATGTTTATCTCTTCAGTTGGGTATTTACTTTGCTCCAAAAAAAGTGTTCTTTAAAGCCTGAGCCACTCCAAATGCCCTTCTTTGAATTCTTACCTACTGAATTTCTGCCATGAGATGGGGTGGAACTTAGGTCACCACCCTCCCGTCTGTCTTTCACTGCCATGGAGGGAAGTGCTGAGGCAGTGGGCAAATGTGTAAGGTAGGTGGAGGCAGAGCGGATGGCACTCGGCCCCCACTCTGAGGGGTACTGTCTCGGGCACTTCGCTGCCCCCTTGGTTGGACAACATAATTGACACATTTGTCAAAATTCACAGACCTGAAATCTAGGAAGTTGGCCCTGATATACATCATTCTGTGAAATGAAATTGTAAACTATATGAAATTATAAACTGAGCTTACAGAAACTTATTTGCCTGTGCCTTTTCAATTTTTAAAGTAGCTGGTCAGATTTCCACTGTATTTAAATGGAAGTAGCATTTTAACAGTCAGCTGATAGGAATTATTTGGCCTTTTGGTTGCTGCTTATTTCCTATACTGCCTTCTCTGGAATGTTTTGGGTTCTCCTCTACACCCCAGGTGGGAGTCACAGACTATGTACCCGCTCAGGTTTTCCTGGGGCTCTGCCCTCTGTAGGGCAGAGGGTGCCCACCCCCCAGCATTCCTCCTTTTGCTCCACACACAGGGGCAACTGAAGCATATCGTTAAAAACGCTCAGATGACTCTAAACGGACAGCTGAGTTGCTAACGCGAGAGTAAAAAAGAACTTATCAACAGGCACGGAGAGATGAGATCCAAGTAAACGAACCTGCACCATCGCAAGAAACTATGAAACAGCCCATTCCTATGTTAGCGATGGGGGTTCAGCGTCCCTAACACAGTGTCCCAGAGCGGTGCACGGAGCGTGGGGTTATGGTTCTCCCCACTCTCCACGCTCCAGAGCTCTCTTAGGAGAAGTCAACACCCCAAAGCTATTGCTAATGCTTTCCCCCAGACTCTATATTTCCTTCGCAGAATGTGTTTAAAGAATGATTATGAATGAAATTCGGTGAAGTCAGGCTGAGTCCTTGGGCCTGGCAGGCCCCAGTGGCGAATGCTGTCCTCTTCCAGGTTGTTGCTGGGAGCCAGGATGTAGTGGCCAGCACCCAGGGGCCAAATCCTTGCTCGGCCACACTGCTTCCTGCCCGGGAAGCCAGGGGCAGATTTCTTAATTTGGCAAAAAATTAAGGCATAAAATGTATGCCTCAGTTTACTCGTGGCAGAATGAGAATAATAAATACTTCTTAGCGCTGTACCGAGGATTAACCATGTGGGTAGCACGGGGCCTGGGGTGAGATAAATTATAGCTGCCAACAAAAATCCCGGGCCCCTGAACATGGCTGGAGGAGCAGGTGTGCACCTCCACAGGTACAAGGGGGCCCTTTGCTGCCCTGTGGACCGAGGAAGCACAGGACACCCGTGGGCCGAGAGCCTGGAGCTGGTACCTGCGGCCGACTGAGATGGGCTGGTGTTCACAGCCCGGGTTTCCTCACTGCCCAGGCCCAGTGCACTCCAGATTTTCTGAGCCCCCATCTTCTTTAGAATAAACGCCTTTTATTTTTTTCCTTAACAAGTTTGAAGCCTTCGACCCGCCGGATGTCTTGATAAGAGGAGAATTCGAATGGCCTCGTGCCTTGGCCATGTGCACCCCCACTCTCCAGAGGGGGTTCCTGGAGGTGTGGATAGATTCTTTCACCTCACCCTTCTGCTGCACTCCTCCCAGAGCGGGGCCGTGACCTTGTACGTGGGGGCGGGGGGGCTGATGGGGATTCCAGCTGCACATGCAGACAAGCCTCCATGCCCCACAGCTGAAGCTGGGTGCGCTCCCCCGGGGTATTTTAAAGTTGAAATCACACGGGAAATAGTTGGATGAGTTGTAAAAAAAAAAAGGACTGATCAGACTTCACCTGGAGGGGCGAGTGGAATTTTCCTATTGGAAAAAAGAAACATCAGTCCTCAGGGGTCTGATGGTTGATTCATATGTGAAGGAAGGAATTGGGGAGCAGGGGAATGAATATGTTTAGTAGATGTTCTTAGGAATCAAGGAAACTAAAAGTGACATCTATACCACACATTAGTGATACGCTTAGAATGGTTTAGGGACCCAAACATAGAATGGGAAGTGAAGAGAATGGCATGATGATGAGAGCAGGCTCTTTGTCAGGGAGCCAGCCTTAAGTTTTGTCTCATGAATTACAATTACGATGGGAGCGTTCCCCTGCCCGTAAATAAAGTTTGACTTGGCAGATTTAAGATGATATCACAAACTTGTTCAAGACCAGACTTTCAATTCCTAGAAAATGTATTTTTAAACTTTTAGGAAGAGGACAAATCAGGGCAAGTGGGAGGCAGCTCTTTAATTTTATATCCTAAACGGTGTCACTTTGAGGAATGTCTCATATGTTTGTGTATTTGTATATTAAGTAGCTGTCTATACCAACCAAGTTAGTTTGCTTTTCACTTGATAAGAAATGCATTAAGATTTCACTTAGGCTTCAGTTTCAGTTTTTTTTTTTTTAATGCAGACAAAGTATTCCCATACTCACTAATCTATGACCCAGTTGGATTCAAAAGGAAATTTCATAAGAGTGCAAATATTCCTTTCAAGACTGAGTCTGGACTCAGGGCCAAACATAGCCAGTCCCCATGGACAGCCTGTGTTTTCCTTCCTATTAAAAGATGGTCTCAGAATAGGACCATTCTATTACAGAAGCAATGGCAATTTAAATTGCATTTCTAAATATAACATGTTCAAGGCAGTGACTTTAAATATTCACATGTGAACCCATATCACTTTAATCTTTACTTTTTATACCCAAAGTAGTTCATGAATTGCAAAGAATATTCTCCCCCTAATTCATTTTTGTTGGTTTTTTTGAACTTTATGAATTGTGCTTTGGTTTGTGACATATAAATTCTTCATTGGCTTTTGCCCTGGAAAGTTTGATGTTATATCTTTTCCTTAATTTTTCTATCTGTTTAAGGAGAAGAATAAAAATGTTTCTACTTCTCCTCATAACAATATTTTGAGGGCTAAGGTGAGATCTGTTAAGTTTTTGGTCTTCCTCAAAGGAAAATGTATATAAATGGTGAGTTTTTTAAAATTGGATTATTCCCCCTGTGCTACACTAAGATGTTTTATGCAATCTCTGTGGGTATAACTTTGCACCTGTATTATCTTGCTTTTTAAGACAAGGAAATCAAAGCCCACCACTTATAATTCTGTTTCTTATTAATAGCAGGGCTCAAGTTAGACCATGCAACCAGCAAATAATGGTTTATCTTTGTTTTGCCCTTGAAATGAACAATACAAACGGATGTTTCACTATTAGAGACGCTTTGAATTAGATCTAGATTGTATCTGAGGGTGGTAAATCAATTTTCGGCTAAATCTTGTTGAGTCTGAGAGGCATGACATTCTTTTTGATATTCTTGTTCTTAATTGTCAGAATAAGTATCAGAGGTTTTTTTTTTTTTTTCTTTTCCTGGTGTTTTGTATATATGAATTCTAGAGGGGGGGCAGAATGTGATTTATGTTATAAGTTGTGTGATATGATATGATATGATGTGATGTGAATTACTGACTACGAAGCTTTTGTCATTTAATCAAAATAATAGGTGCCATTCAGAAATTGTGTTTGTTTTCTAGGGACACAACCAAATCATAACATATAGCAGACCAGTCTATTTTTGTGTGCTGTGTGGCCTTATTTTGCTTCTTAATACAGGGGCCAAAGCCCGGCACCCTCCCACTTATGTTGTCTATGGCCTGAAGCTCTTCTCTCCAAGGTCCCTCCAGTCAGCTAGGGACCTCTTAATAGGTGAGTGAATTTGGGGGTTGTGGGGAAGAACATAGAGGAGGGTGGATATGTTTCCCCTTTATATTCTGAATCACTAGCGGGAGAAACCTCCTTATGTGATTACTGGATGAAGAGGCATGCATTTCTCTTTTGGCTTGTACACCTTCAGAAGATGGTCTGGGAGCTGGAGCCCCACACCATCCAACAGCAGAATTATTCTAAAGGATTGTGTTATCCATGATCGAGAAGTTGTAACGTTGTAGTATCTGAAGACTGGTCGCTATGGTGCCTGGTACGGGGTGTCAGGGAGGCTCCCCAGGGTGGAGGTGGTTTTGCCACCAGGGTGGCAGCCACGGTCCCACCCACGTGGCACAGACACTCTGGCAATGCCCAAGGGTGCATGGTTCTCAGCCCAGGTGGAGTCCTAGCCTGTCACCGGTCCACTTGGCGCACCTTAAGGTCTAGGCGGTGTTTCATGTAAAATGCTCTGTTTACACAGGTAACCTGCCCTGGGTCATGGTTCGGCACCTAGCTTTTTGAATTCCAGCTCTACCACTTTGCTAGTTGTGTGACCTTGACAAAAAACTCAACAGTAATGTGGGGACAAAAATAGTACCCACCTCAGAGGTTGGTGCAAGTGAGTTAGTACATTTAAACCTATGAACCAGTGCTGGGCACCAGGTATTAGCTATTATTATTATTATTATTATTATTATTATTATTATTATTATGTGGCAGTGCTGCCCCAGTGTTGCCTGCAGCTCTGAAGACGTGACTGCTCTGAGAATCCTGGTCATGACAACCCACGGTTGACACGCATGCCAACCTGTGATTGGCTGTGATCACGTTGCCCAGATGAGTTGATAAAAGGCACCAGCCGCTGGATCTACTGCTTGCCAGTTGGATATCTTACTCGAGAGGAGCTTTTCAAAGCCATAGGTCCCATATCATTCTTTCTCTGGCCCCCATGACCACTTCCTGAGCCTCTCCAGTGGGACTGAGAAGGGCCCCCAGATATGGCGTATCTTTGTGTTCCTTGTAGGAGAAAACCGTGGTATACATGCCACCCTCTGACTCTCCTTCCCAACCACTATCTCCCCATTCCTCTTCCTACTGCATTGGCAGCAAACTGTTCACTCCCCCCAGATGCGGCCCCCCACAAGCCAACCTTTGTCTGTATCCTCAATATCTCTCTTCCTATTACATCATGTGAGGGGCCGAGTAGCTTCTTAATAGTGAAGGGTCAGGCACCATGTTTAGAGAATCTCTGAGCTCAAATAGGAAACAGAAACATATTGAGGGGAAAGAAAAGAACTGATCCTATGATTAGATTCCCAGGCAGTGCTTCTTGCCCAAGAATATTTGCTTCTACCCTTTCTGATATTTTTCACTTTACTTTTTTATATTACTTGAAGTTCCATCAGTTGGAACACACACACACACACACCCATGCACACACACACCCCAAGAAAGACTTTCAGGTACTTTTACCTTCTTATAAAGAGCTCATCCATCTCCCTCCTGAGATTAGCTTCAAGGAAAGAGAGTTTGAGGAGACACAGATCCCCAGGCACGGTTGTGCATGCTGGAGACCATCCTTTCCTGCTGTCCTCTTGCAGATAGTAGTGCTGGAGTCCAGAGCTCAAGGGCCCACGAAGGCCTGGGGATTAGCAGTGGAGAGGGCAGGAAAGCATTTTGGAAGGTGTTCAAGAAACATGTGTCCATGTCAAAATGTTGCCTTTGCTCTCTGCAGTGCACGCTCAATCTTGGGTACCCCATGACCATCTTTTCCCAGCTTCTCAAGCATGGGTTAGTGTTCCTAGACCTGGAGCCCTGACTACCTTGGCGCCTCCTCATCTCATCCTCATGTCTCATGTTCCTGTTCTGTGGCGCCCCTGAGCCCTTTGACCAAGCTAGTTGATGGCCCATTTCCGCTAAGCTTGGCCCATCTTCTGTCCCCCCATAACCCATACTTTCCATAGCGCCAGACCCATCTCATAGTGGTCTGCTTCACTTGTGATTATTTGACTAATGTCTGTGCCCTCGCTAGCCTGTGTCCTGCTGGGTAAGTGCAAGGCAGAGCCCAAGCCTCCTTTCTTCTGCTGAATCCCTGGCACCCTGCGCTGTGTCTGGTAAATACAGGCACTGAAGAAATGTTTGTTGAGTGAATGAACTGATGAACACAAGTGTGCTTTAAGTATTAAGGGAATTAATGTATGGGTGAACTTTTGGAATACTCATTCATAGGTCAGGGAAAGCTCACCATCATTCTCGGGCTGTTCACCTCGGCCCTTACAGTAAGTAGGGATCTAATACGCACCTCTTGATGATTTGGAGAACAAGGAAGAAAAGCATGACATACATTCCATTTAGAAATTGTTTTTCTGTACACGGTGTCTTTCATTTCTCTTTTTCTTTAATTTGCTACTATAAATGAGCCAATGCCACTGCATACATATAGCTGTCTTGGCATAGCAGATTTGCCGTGGCATCAGAAGGTGAAATGTTACTAGGGCTCAAAAAATAAGACCTTAATGTACTTGGTAAAAGCCCGAGGTCTTGCTTTTAGCAGAAACCCTTGTTCTAAAATAAGCTACTGGCTGTGTGTATTCTCATTTTATTTTTCTTCGAACCAATTCCATGGAGGAGTGGACATGGGGCGGGGAAGATGGCCTTCCTTATCTTTCTATCTGGAATTTCCTTTTCCCCATTAAAGCTTTTCTTTAAGAGATATTTTTGTCTGCTTGTCAAAAGTAACAAGTAAAAATAGCGATAAATAATCTAGCAAGCCAACTAAATGATTTCTGGGATAAAGAAAAATGGAAAAAGAGAACAATAGCAATCCCCATGGAGTGAATGTGTTAAACATACTAAAAGATTGTGGAACGAATTTAGAACAATTGGGAATGGGAGGAAGGTGATAGAGGTGTATAGTGATTTTCTGACTTGATGAGGGAAAAGCAAGGGCAACTCAAAGTCATTCATTCTTCTTTGTGGAGCCTTTCCACCTTCTGTCCCTCACTACCAAGGGACCTGAATGTATATAGCTGCTGCCATGGTTAGGTTCAGAAACTAACGAGAGAAGAAAAAATGAGGAGAGAACAGAAGGGTATTGGGATGAAGAAGTAGTGTAGGTTTCCTATAGCTGCCATAACAAAGTACTGCTACTAATGGGTGGCTGAGAACATTGGAGATTTATTGTCTCATAGTTCTGGAGGCCAGGAGTTTAAAATCTCTGAAGACACAAGGGAAGGACTTGTCCCGGCCTCGCTCCTTGGCTCGTAGATGGCCTTGTCCCTGTGTCTGTCCACATCATCTTCCCTCTGTGTGTGTGTGTCTGGCTCTGTGTCCAAATTCCCCCTTTTTATAAGGACATCAGGCATATTAGATCAAGGCCTACCCTAATGACCTCATTGTAACTTGATCATGAGCCAAGACCCTATTGCCTAGTGAGGTCACGTTTACAGGTACTGTTTTGGAGGGACACGATTCAATCCTTTTAACAAGGAGCATTTAAGAAAAAGGACAAGAGAGAAGCAGGAACTAAGCACACGTGACCTTGTTTCCCATCGTGTGGTCAAAGGTGCTACGTGCCTCTCAAGCTGTGATCCTCCTCTGGCTGGTGCTGGGGGGTGTGAAATGTTTCTTAAAGTTGTGCCTTACTGCTGACATTTCTGGTACCTCTTGCCACTCCTGCTTTCCGCGCAACACCATCAACCTGAAGTGGATCGGAGGGAGACGAGGCAGCAGAGGAAGGGGGCAGGAAAGGAGCAGGGAGTATCCGTGGGTGCTGCTTTGGGGCTGAGCTGACCCTGCCCCCTCTGCCTGCCAGGGCAGAAGGGGCCGAGTGTGAGCCAGTGGTGGGAGATGATCCAGGTGGAAATCGGGTGGATGGGAAAGGTGGAGAAGCTCCTCGTCCTATTTAAGGCGAGGAGAGGAGCATCTCAAAGGCGAGCATTTCAGTCAGATAATAGAACAACGGAAGAAGGTGGGATGTATGCTGACAGGAGGTGGGGAACTTGGGGGCCAAACTTGGGGACATAAAGTCAGTGGCAGGGACTTGTTGATTTTATAGGGGGGGGGCGGGGAGGGGAATTAAAGACATAGAAACACTGAGGGTAATATTCTTACATAATTTTTCCTTCTAAGACCCCTCCTATATAATCAAAATACTCCTGGGGGCACTTCTTTTTCATTAAAAGGCAAAAAATTTTGTCTTTATTTCCGGGAGTAAGGGGAAGAGACCTCTGAGTCAGTCCTCCTTAGCTTGCTCAGTCAGAGATGGTGACCTCTGGGCTGGAATTTTTATTTATTTATTTATTTTTATTTTTATTATGTTATGTTAGTCACCATACAGTACATCATTTGTTTTTGATGTAGTGTTCCATAGTTTTGTATAACACCCAGTGCTGCATGCAATACATGCCCTCCTTAATATCCATCACTGGGCTAGCCCATCCCCCCACCCCCCTCCCCTCTAGAACCCTCAGTTTGTTTCTCAGAGTCCATAGTCTCTCATGGTTCATCTCTTCCTCTGATTCTGCACCTCTTCATTTTTCCCTTCCTTCTCCTAATGTCCTCCATGATATTCCTTATGTTCTACAAATAAGTGAAACCATATGATAATTGACTTTCTCTGCTTGACTTATTTCACTTAGCATAATCTCCTCAAGTCCCATCCCTGTTGATGTAACAGTTGGGTATTCATCCTTTCTGATGGCTGAGTCACATTCCATTGTATATATGGACCACATCTTCTTTATCCATTCATCTGTTGAAGGGCATCTCAACTCTTTCCACAGTTTGGCTATTGCGGACATTGCTGCTATGAACAACATTGGGGTGCATATGGCCCTTCTTTTCACTACATCTGTGTCTTTGGGGTAAATACCCAGGAGTGCAATTGCTGGGTCATAGGGTAGCTCTATTTTTAATTTTCTGAGACACCTCCACACTGTTTTCCAAAGTGGCTGTACCAACTTGCATTCCCACCAGCAGTGTAAGAGGGTTCCCCTTTCTCCACATCTTCTCCAACTCTGTTGTTTCTTGCCTTGTCAATTTTTGCCATTCTGACTGGTGTAAGATGGTATCTCAATGTGGTTTTTGATTTGAACTTCCCTGATGGCTAATGATGACGAACATTTTTCCATTTGTATGGCTGGAATTTTTAATACTTTCCACCAGCGTCACTTCAGTGAAAGTCTACAAAAGGGGGCCGGCTTTGTAATTATCCCACAGATGAGGAAGCCAAGAGGTCTTCAATTCTTAGTGTCGTATTTCAAAAGGAGCATGAGCAAAGCTGGAGTGTGCCCTGAGGAACATAGCCACTGGGGCTGCACTGCGACTGGAGTTGGAGCAAAAGACTGGGATGTCCACGCTGTGGCCGTTCTCTGTCGTAGCGGTAATAACTAGTCCCGGCCCATGGCAGGTGCATTCTGGCTCACTGCAAGATAGGCCTGTAAAATGGTTTGGGTTAGAGATGTCCAGTGGTAGCATGGGCTTTGCCTAGTGAAGCACGGAGGTCCTGACTTGGAAGGGCTCAGGCAGGAGGAGGTGGTTGGCTTTCCAGTGTAGAAGGCACTGCATGGGTCCTTCTCAGATCCGAGACTTTTTATGTTTTATGTTTGTGCTTAGGACCGTTATTTCACATCCATACTTTTCCCTGGAGTTCTTTCTTCTTGGTGTCATTTTTGCCACATGCACGCAGCCCTTGAGAAGGTGAACCAATGCAACCTCATAGCGCCTTCCGTGCACCCCTACCCTGGCCATGAGTACTCCACAGTATAGTGCAGCATGTCATCTTTCCTGCTGGGTCTGAGTCTCAAAGTTGAGAGAAGTACTAGTCAGTCTGCTTGAAATTATATGGGAATAAAATTCTGATGCTCCTGTGTTCTCTAATTAAATTTCTATTTATTTCTTTTTATAAAAGATTTATTTATTTATTTTAGGGAAAGAGAGAGAGCCGGGGGGTAGGGGCAGAGGGAGAGAAGGAGAGAGAATCCAAAGCAGACTCCTTGCTGAGTGCAGAGCCCCACGTGGGGCTCAATCCCAGGATCATGAGATCATGACCTGAGCCGAAACCAAGAGTTGGCCGCCCAACCCACTGAGCCACCCAGGTGCTCCAAATTTCTGTTTATTTCTTATATCTTTCCCCTATCTCTGATTTCCATTCACAAAACCTGAAAAAAAGAAATTGTGTCCTATTATGTCCAGCAGATCAGTATTTGTATCTTATTGCCTACTTTGATTGAAAAGTGGATTCCTCACAGATGCTCTAGGTTATTACAATATCGTTGAAATCTTGCCACAGAAAACCTTACAGCAAAATCACCATGTGTATCAAAATATGGCTCCAACCCCAAGAGAGTTGGAACAGTTCCTTCGTATTATTGTGGAAGGGTTTGTCCCATACTTACTTTCAAGCGACTGTTAGCAGGAGCATGGGATGTATGAAGACTCTCATTTCTATAATTTCATGGGGAAAAGTTTGCATTTCTGATTTTTCAGAAATAGCTGAACCCCTTCCCCCCCCCCCATCATCCCCACTCCCACTGTCGACTGTGGTCTATGTACAGTGTTAGCACACGGTTCAAAGTTCAGGCATATGGGATTTCAAATCAAATTTCCTTAGTTTTATTAGGGCTTGCCAGGATCAAACTTCATTGACATTCTCCTCAATAAACTGAGACAGAAGACAGATACAGCAGAAGGAATGGCAGTTTTCTGGGTTTCTATGAAATCCAACTTACATAGACTTGAGGGAGAGACAGAGCTGTAAAATGCAGCTCTAGCACGTCCAATTTCCTCTAACAAATGATCTCTGAAATGTGGAATCCTGGTGTGTGGATGTCTTATTGAGTTGCACTGTTCCAGATTTTGGGAGGGGGCACAGTCTTCCTCTGGTCAGGCAGGGTTGCCTTCATGTCCCAGATGCTCCAGTCCCAGGAAGTCAGGCCCTTCATTGTCCCACTGTCACTGTGTGTGGTTTCTTAATCACCACCCTCCCCTGTTCACCTGCAAACCTGGAGTTCCCACTGAACTTGAATTTGCAGGTGGCGTTCAGGTGTGGCGACTCTCAGCACCTCAAGTGCTCCTGGTGACAGCAGCACAAAATGAGGAGCCCCTGGCTCCCATTTTTACACCCCCCACCTCCGTGCAGGGAGAGATCTGCATACCTATTGCCTTTAGCTTTACCTATTCCTGGACTTTCCCAGTTTCTTTCCCCCACCCTCATGCCCCTCAAGGGCAAGCCTACTCTTGCACACTGCGGACTGGTCCACTGTCTCCTTCACCATCCTAGGTCTCTGCTCGGTCCTGGGCTCACCTGTGTTCTTTGCTCGGGCCTCTTCCTCAGACGCAGCCCCTTGTTACTTCCAAGGGCACATTTCCACTTGGCCTGCAGACCTTCCTCCTGTGGGTGCGAGGAGTCCAGTATTGCCTCCAGGATGCGGGCAGGGGGGTGGCTGAGAGCTGGAAGGGGAGCAGGCAGGATTGCCTCGGGGACCTGGGGACCAGCGGCCACACACTTACTGTCCATTTTGTCTGTTCATTTCCAGTATTTTTATATTGCTTCCCTGCAATCTCCCTCCTTGGGCTCTTCCCGCAGATCAACACTTTCTGCATTTATTTTTTGGAACAAATTGACATGCTGTTTTTTGGAGGTTCTGGTAAGTCGTCTACATCCTACTCTTCCTGTAAAGGAGCCTAAAGTTTTGATAAGGACTGAATGGAATGAGAGCCTGGACAGCTCGGTTTCCTTGTCCTGAACACTATTTCTTGTGTGCACCTGGACAGACAGGGATCCCCCCTGTGTGGACCCTCCCTTGACATAGCACCTTAGATTCCCACCATAGTGGCTAAAACCTCACCTTATCCTTACCTGGAGACTTTGTGCAGATCGCTTAACTCTAAAGTTTACTCTTCTCTAAATGGAAATAAACACGTGTATCTCACAGAGTCGCTGTAAGAATGAAATGAAATTGTACATAAAGCGCCACAGCATAGGTGGTGATCCAGTACTGTTCCTGCCTCATCACACACTCACTCGCATACACACTCACACACACAAACACACAGTCACAGACACACACACACACACACACACACACACACACACACACACACACACA
>NW_027397094.1:14692487-15006657 GCF_003265705.2 Callorhinus ursinus
CACACACACACACACACACACACACACACACACACACACACACACACCAAGCACTGCTTGTTTGTTAGATCGCTCTCTCTCTGTCTAGCTCCCCTTTCTTCTGCAGAAACCTTCATCTGTGATGTTTATTTCGGCCAGCAACTCTCAATTGACAGTAAGGAGGTCTCCATATCTCCACGCTGGACATGTTCACACAGTCTTCTAAGAATGTTGCCAAAAATTCCTTTTCAGTGCTTTCCTCCAGAAGTTTTAGTAAATGGTCAGTCTCTCTCTCTCTTTTTTTTTTGTATTAAGTCATCTGGTGCTTTTGACTGATCCTATAGAGGTATTCTTTGCCCCTTTGGCAGGCATTTTGCACTTGAAAGCTACAACCTTGTCTTTGCACTTTCTTCCATGTATTGATTGTGAGACTGTTGGTGTTTGTGTTGCAGCTGTTTGTGGGATGACATCGGCTATTTACAGCGTGGCCCGGAGTGCCGTGGCCACTGGCCTGCTCCACGCATTCTGCTTCAGCGCCGTGAAGGTAGGTGTGAGGCCCGAGGGCCTTCTCCCTTCTCCTTGCAGCCATTAAATCGACTGGTGGTTTAAGTGAACAGATATTTTCCTCTAATTACAAAAGAAGTGGGATCTGAGCGCATCAGGAAGAGCAGGGCCTGGCGGGTGGCGCCTCGGTGGTATTGGAAGACCCCTTACGCTATCTGATTTGCCAGGGAGCACTGACCCCCCCCTCCACACGTGTCTCTCGGCATCATTACTGACCCTGCAGGGGCCTCTGCTGAGCACGATGGTCAACAGGACCTGTGTGTTTACCTTCTCTGCTTTCTGGAATGTCGCTCAAAAGATGGGAAAGAGATAAAATTGCCTGAAGCTTTGTGGACAGAGGACAGGAGAGGATATGATAGCAACAAAATTTTAAAATCTAGAAAACAGATGGCCCGTCAATTTGTCCAGATGGAGAAAGTTGAAGCTTAGGCTGGCAGCAGCGGAGGCCCGAGAGGATGAAAAAACAAGATGAGCGTTAAAGTAAACTCTAAAGTAAACTTTAGAGTTTAACTTTGGGAAAACACAAAAGTTGTGTCCGAAAAGAAAGGTAACGATTGTGCACGTGTGGCTCAGCTGTGAATAACAGTTTGCATTTATGGTGCTCTGAATAACGCTTACATCTATAATGGAAGAACAGGGGAGTGTGTGTGTGTGTGTGTGTGTGTGAGTGTGTATGAGTGTGAGCGTTGGGACCATCTTAATCTTGTCTTCTGTCCTGGAAAGTCGGCAAATAATATCTAAAATTGGAAAAAGTCAAGAAATAACAAAACAAGCACGTTACTTGGAAATAGGGAGGGTCATAGGGGCAGAAGAAATAGCTGGAAGGCATTGCCTTCAGGAAGCAGGCATTTGGGCCATGAGGTGCTGTAGGCAGGGGACACTCCTGCTCATTTTCAGTGTCATAGAACTGTAGAGTTTCCGTAACATCTGAAGGCAGTAACACCCATAATGTTGTCAGGGGCATCTCCATTCGGGAAAAACATTAGTTAATATTACACATATGTCTTGAGTTGATGAACATCCTACATTTACTGTTTTAAACAACAGATACCTCTTAGATAAAATAAAAATCAAACATAAAAAAAGCAAATAAAAATAAGGCACGTTCCAAAGGGTTTTTAATATCTATCCAATGACACTTCTTAGCTAACTTCTTAAGAAGAGTTCCTTAAAATCCTATTAAACGCATGGTTGTGGGTGGCAGGAAGATAATTGTTTCCCATTGTGCAAAGGAAGGCATGCAATATGATTGTCTCCCAGGGCATTCCCACGGAAGCTCTCTGTGATCATCCACAGCGTGGTTTCCTCCTTCACTCCTCCCATCCTTTGCATAGATGTTTTCCTTTGGAGAAAGAAAGGGGGAGGAAGATGAAGATTCCCTCTTCTAATACACAAAGGTAATTTAGGTGCTGTTGGTGACCCTGTCACCACATTTATCCTATCGTGCAGAACAACAGCTACATAATGAATCGATGTTCTTTTTTTTGCATGCATTTCTTTATTCTGTCACAGGACCCCAGGTATTTTATTCAGGAAAAGTACTTGGGTAGTTCTTTTTTGAGTCCTTGCACTTCTGAGGACCTCTTTCTACTGCCTTTTGGTAAAACAGCTGCGTATACAATTTTGGGGTCACAGGCTCTTACTTGCAGGGCCCCTTGTATAGTACTTACTCTGTTGTGTTTCAGTGTTTGTTTACATATTTATATTTCATCCCCTTTTCATTTTTTACTTTAAAATTTTTTAAAGATAGAAGTATTTTTGAAGGTTTTTGTTTTGTTTTGTTTTGGTTTAATTCCAGTTAGTTAACATACACTATTATATTAGTTTCAGGTGTACAAGACAGTGATTCAACACTTCCGTACAACGCCTGGTGCTCATCACAACGGGTGCACTCCTCAATCCCCAGCACCTGTTTCACCCATCCCCCCACCCACCTGCTCTCTAGTAACCATCAGTGTGTTCTCTATAGTTAGGAGTCTGTTTCTGGCTTATCTCTCTCTCTTTCTTTTTCCCTTTTTGTTTTGTTTCTTTCTCTTTTTCCCTGTTTGTTTTGTTTCTTAAATTCTATATAAGAGTGGCTTATTTCCCTTAGCATTATACTCCTAGCTCCATCCATGTCATTGCAAATGGCAAGATTTCATTCTTTCTATGGCTAAATAATATTCCATCACGTGTAAATACCACATTTTCTATAAACATTTGCTTATAGGTATTAGTGTGGATATGTGTTTTTATTTATACATAGTAAATACCTAGGAGTGGTATTGATGGGTCAAATGGTTAGTTAATATTTAACTTTTTAAGAAACTGCCAAACTGTTCTTCAAAGTGTGCCATTTTTGATCCCCTCATAATCTTTGAGATTTCCAAGTGTTCCAGATTCTTTCTAGCACTTAATATTTTAATAGTTCTTAAAAATAGTACTCCTTCTAGTATGAACTAGTGTCTAATTGTAGTTATAATTTGCATTTCTCTAATAATGAATGCTGTCAAGTAGGCTTCATATGCTCGCTTGCTGCTTATGTTATCTTCATTGGTGAAAAATATGTTAAAGTCTTTTGCTCATTAAAAAATTGCATTACATGTTCTTATTGAGATATAAGAATTTTTTACATGTTCTGAATGCAAGTCTTTTATCAAATATATATGCACATATATTTTTCTCTAGTTTGTGGCTCGTCTATCCATTTCATTAACAGCATTTTTCAAAGAGCACAAGTGTTTAATTATAAGGAAATCCAATTTGTCAATTATTTATTTTATGGTTTGTACTTTTTATGTCCTATCTAAAAAATATTTACCTAACACGAGGTCACAAATATTTTTTCCTAGAAGTTTGATAGTTGTAGCTCTTACGTTTAGATCTGTGATCCAGTTTGAGTTGATTTTTATGTATGACAAGAGGTAAAGATTGAGATTCACTAGCACAACTGTTGAAAAGAATAACCTTTCCCCATTGAATTACCTTGGAATCTTCGTGAAAAAACAATTACCGGCTTCTAGTTTCTGGTCCAGTATGTAAGGAGTTTAGAAGTTGTAACTCCATCCTAACAATAAGTAAATAACTGAACAAACTAAAGAACCAACAACTCTTTTTAAATCCATCAGAGAAGGCAAGAAGCAAGCAAGTTGCTGCTTCCAAAATTGGAAAGACGGACAGGTAGATGCAGGGAATCACATCCCACTGAAACCGGAACCCAGGAGCGGAAACCTCTGTGGGAATGAGTCCCAGGGCAGGAAAACCTGAACTGTCATCGAGGAATTGTTGAAGGCTCAGTGTGGGCAAGTCTGTGGGTTAATATCTCCAGGGGGGACCCAGTCATCAGAGAGAGCCCACACTTTCTGTGGGTTTTACCTCCAGGAGCTTGAACAGGTTCTCCCAGTGAATATCAGAGAAAAATCCCCTCTTGCTTTCAGCAGGTGGAGGGTAAGAGGAAACGTTTTGAAATATATCAGAGCATTAGTCTCTTCTTCTTAACAAGGCCTGACCTCAAGATTTCACCACAGCCTGAACTACTCGGATTTTTTCAGAGCCTAACTGACTTGGAGGAAGGGAAATGCCAAACTCCATTTGGCTCTAGCCTTCCATGTAGGCAAAAGGAAATACCAACTCCAATCCAACCCATTCTGGCCATTCTGTCCCATCTAAGATGGGGACGGGATTCAGAAGCATGAAGTTCATGGTCCAGAGGCACAGGGTCACTAAAAGACTAAGAAGTGATCATAGGACTATAGAATACTTCTCCCCATACACCTTAACACCACATCAGTAAAGGCTGGTTTACCACAGTTCCTTTTACCCAGTAGTAAAAAATTGCAAAGCATACTAAAGGCATAAAACACAGTTTGAAGGGATAGAACAAGCATCAGAATCAGATTTAGATATGGCAGGGATGTTGGAATTATCAGTTTGGAAATTTAAAACAATTATAATTAATAATTGATAATATTGACAATTGATAATTGACAATTGAAAATTGATAATAACTAATAATATGATTCTAATGAATGAAGTAGATAGCCTGTAAGAACAGATGGGCAATGTAAGCAGAAAGATGGAAATTTTAAGGAAGAGCCAAAAGGAAATACTAGCAATTAAAAAACAAAAACAAAACACTGTAACAGAAATGAAGAAGGCCTTTGATGGACACAGCCGGAGAAAGAATCTCTGAGCTTAAGGTGGTGTCAGTAGAAACTTCCCAAATGAAAAAGCCAAGCGAAAAAGACTGAAGAAACAAAATATCCAAGGACCGTGGGACAACTACAAAAGGTGTGACATATGTGTAATGAAAATACCAGAAGGAGAAGAGAAAAAGGAGCAGAAAAAATACTTGAAGTACTAATGACTAAGATTTTCCCCAAATTAATATCAGACACCAAACCACAGATTCAGGAAGCTCAAAAAACCCCAACCAGGATGAATTAAAAAACAACAATAACAACAAAAACAAAAACTAAACCAGTGCATATCATTCAAAATACTAAAAATCAAAGGTAAAGAGAACATCTTGAAAGAAAACAGAGGAAATAAATATCCCTACCTTAACTTAGAGAAGCAAAGATAAAAATTGTGTCTGACTTCTCCTTGGGAACTGCAATGGACTGAATTGTTTCCCCAATTTCATATGTTGAAACCCTAATCCCCAATGGGATGGTATTTAGAGATGGGCCTTTGGGAGATAATTTTGTTTAGATGAGGTCATGAGGGTGGGGCCCTCATGATGGGATTAGTGCCCTTGTAAGATGAGAAAGAGACACCAGAGCTCATTCTGTCACTGCTGTGTAAAGACACAGAGCATGTGACCTTTTGCAAACCAGGAAGAGAGCCCATACCAGCATCTGACCAATTGGGGCACCATAATCTCTGACCTCCAGACTTCAGAACTGTGAGAAATAAATTTATGTTGCTTAAAACAAAATTTATGTTAAGACAAAAAAAAAAAATTCCACCAACCTATAATTCTGTACCCTGAAAAATTGTCCTTCAGAAATAATGAAGGAGATTTGTTGCCAGTAGACCTGCCTTACAAGAAATGTTAAAAGAAGTTCTTCAGGGAAAGGAGAATAGTGTTGATCTGACACTCACAATTACATAAAGAAGGGAAGATTATCAGAGAAGGAATAAGTGAAGGTTAAATAAACACTTTCATTTTTCTATTCTTATTGCAACCATGTATTCAAATAAATATAAGTATATAGTTATTGTGAGATACTTACACTACCTATAAAGTGGTATAGTTTTATTTGAAAGTGGACTTGACTTAACTATAAACATATATTACATACTCTAAGGCAGCCATTAAAAATGTTTTTAAAAAACTATAACTAATGTGTTAATAAGGAGAGAAAATGAAATCATATAAAATCAATTAAAACCACAAAAGGCAGAAAAAGAGTGGAAGACAAAAATAGGAACAAAGAACAAGAGCAAGGAATAAATAGCAGTAACAAAGATAGCAGATATTTATCAAACTATATCAATAATCACTGTACACATCAGTGTTGCAAATATACCAAGTGAAAGGCAGAGATTGTCAGAGAGGATCAAAGAACAAGACCCCGTTATATATTGTCCACCAGAAACCCACTTTAAATTTACAGACATATATATCTTAAAAGTAAATGGATGGAGAAATATATACCATGCTAAAATTAATCGAAAGAAAGCAAGAATAGCTATATTAATTTCAGACTTCAGAGCAATAGAGCAGACTTCAGAGTAAGGGAAATTTTCAGAGATAAAGAGTAGCATTACATAATATTAAAAGGATTAATTTTCCAAGAAGAAATAACAATCCTTAATGTGTATGTTATCTAACAACAGAGCATCAAAATATGTGAAGGGGAAACTGATAAAATTGCAAGGAGAAAAAGACGAATCCACTATCACAGTTGGAGACTTTAACACCTCACTATCAGAAAAGTACAGATTCAGCAGGCAGAAAATAAGAAAGGGCATAGTTGGACTCTACAGCATCATTTTTCAACTGAATGTATTGACACATGTAGACTACTTCATCGAACAACAGCAGAATACACATTCTTCTCAAACTCACATGGAACATTCACTAAGAGAGACCACATTCTAGGCCATAAAACATATATTAGCAAATTTAAAAGAATAGAAAGCATACAGGGTCTGCTCTCAGACCACAGTGGAATGAAAAATCCCCAAATATATGGAGATTAAACAACACATTTCTAAGTAACACATAGGTCAAAGAAGAAATCTCAAGAAGAATTTAAACAATATTTTGAACTAAATGATAATGAAAATACAATTTATCAAAACAAGTAGGATTGAGCCAAAGCAATGCTTAGAGGGAAAATATAACCTGGAATGCATATATTGGAAAAGAAGAAAGATGTAAAATCATTAATCTAAAATTCCACCTTAGAAAACTAGAAAAAGAAGAGCAAATTAATTCTGAAGTAAACAAAAGAAAATAACTAATAAAAATTAGAAAAAAATCAGGACGTTGAAAAATAGAAACTGATAGAGAAAATCTACAAAACAAAGAACTGGGTTTTGAAAACGATCAATAAAGTCAATAAGCCTGTAGCCAGGCCAACTAAGAAAAAAAGAGAGGAGATGCAAATTACTAATTAAAGAAAGAAATGAGGGAATATTACTACAGATTCCATGGACATTAAAGGATAGTAAAGGAGTATTGTGAATAACTCTATACCCACAACTTTGATAACTTGGATGAAATGGACCAATTTCTAGGAAGACATAATCTACCAAAAACTCACAGAAGAAGAAAAGCCCTATCTGATTAGGCTTGCATATATTAAAGAAAGTGAATCAATAATGAACAAATTTCCAAAACAAAAACACCAGGCTTAGATAGGTTCACTCATGATTCTACTAAACATTTAGGGATGAAATTGTACCAATTCTCGGCAACTGATTTTAGAAGGTAGTGGTGGAAGGAATACTTTTTGCATGTTCTATGAGGTCAGAATTACCCTGACACTAAAGCCAGACAAAGACATTACATGAAAAGAAAACTACAGGTCAATACCATGAATATATGCAAAAGTCCTCAACAAAGTATTACCCAGTCAAATCCAACAATGTATAAAAAAAATTATACACCATGACCAAATGGAACTTATTTGAGATATGCAAGGCTTGCTCAATATTCAAAAATCAATTAATATAATTCATCACATCAACAGGCTAAAGAAGGAAAATCACATGATCATATCAATAGATACAAAAAAAAAAAAAGTTTGAAAACATCCAGCACCGATTCATGACAAAAACTGGCAAACTAGAAATAGAGGGGAACTACCTTAACTTGATAAAGAACTTGTACAAAAAACCTACACCTCACATCATCATGGTGAGAAACTAGGAGTTTTCCCACTAATTTCAGAAAGATGGTAAGGATGTCCTCTCACTACTCCTTTTCAGCATATTGGAGGTCCTGCCTAATGCAATTAGAAAAGAAAAGGAAATAAAGATACACTGAGGGGCAAGGAAGAAATTAAAACCATCTCTTCACAGATGTCATGGTTTTCTATATAGAAAATTCAAAAATTGACCAACCTCCCCCAGAATTAACAAGTGATTTAGCAACATTGGAGGATATGAGGTTAATATACGAAAGTTAATCACTTCCCTATATACCAGCAATGAACAAGTGGAATTTGAAACTAAAAGTACCATTTACATTAGCACCTCCTAAAGTGAAATACTTAAGTATAAATCTGACAAAATATGTGCACAATCTATATGAGAACCACAAAACTCTAATGAACAATATCAAATAATTAAACAAATGGAGAGGTATTTCTTGCTTATGGATAGGAACAGTCAATATTGTCAAGATGTCAGTTCTTCCTGACTTAATCAACAGATTCAATGTAATTTCAATCAGAATCCCAGCAAGTTATTTTGTGGATATTGACAAACTGATTCTAAAGTTTATATGGAGAGACAAGACCTAAAATGGCCAACTCACTATTGAAGGAGAATAAAGTTGGAGGACTGATAGTACCCAACATCAAGTCTTATTATATAAAAATATTATAGTCAAGATAGTGTATTATTGATGAAAGAATAGACAAATCAGTGGTATAGTGCAAAGAGCCCAGAAATAGATCCACATAAATATAGTCAACTTATCTTTGACAAAGGAGAAAAAACATTACAATGGATCAAAGATAGTCTTTTCAACAAATGGTGCTAGAACAACTGGACATCCACATGAAAAAATGAATCTAGACACAGACCTTGCATTCTCTCATAGATTATCTCAGAATGCATAATAGATTTAAATGTAAAATGCAAAACTATAAAACTCCTAGAAGATAACATAGGAGAAAAACTAGATGACATTGGTATGCCGATGACTTTTTAGATGAACATTAAAGGCACAATTCATGAAAGAAAGAATTGATAAGCTGGATTTCATTAAAATTAAAAATTTGTGCTCTGTGAATGACACTCTAAAGAGAATGAAAGGACAAGCTACACACTGAGAGAGAATATTTGCAAAAATCCTATCTGATATGGTTATTCAAAATATATAAATAACTCTTAAAAATTACAATAAGAAAAATAACTTGACTAAATGGACAAAAGCCTGAACAGACACCTCACTGATGAAGAGGTACAGATGGCAAATATAAGCATATGAAAATATGCCCAGCATCATATGTCATTAAGGAATTGCAAATTAAAATAATAAGATACTACTACACAGCTATCAGAATAGCACAGATCTGGAACACTGACAACACCAAATGCAGGCAAGGATGTGCAGCAACAGGAACTCTGATTCATTCTAGTGGGGATGCAAAATCATATAGCCATTTTGGAAAAGAGTTTAGCACTCTCTTTGAGAATAAACATACTTGTATCATACAGTCCCGCAATTGTGCTCCTTGGTATTTACCCAAAGAATTAGAAAGCTAAGTTTGTGCACAAACCTGTACACAGATGTTTAGAGAAGCTTTATTAATAATTGCCAAAACTTGGG
Organism: Callorhinus ursinus; assembly: GCF_003265705.2. Lineage (NCBI taxonomy): Eukaryota > Metazoa > Chordata > Mammalia > Carnivora > Otariidae > Callorhinus > Callorhinus ursinus. Next base: position 14,702,023 of record NW_027397094.1, read on the forward strand.
TACAATCAAGATGTCCTACAGTAGGTGAATGGATAAATAAATTCAGAAAATGGAGTATTATTCACTTTCCTCAAAATGAGATATCAAGCCATGAAACAATATAGAGGAATCTTAAATGCATCTTACTAAGTAAAAGAAGCTAATCTGAAAAGGCTGTATATTGTAAGATTTCAACTACATGACATTCTGGAAATGGCAACACTCTGAAGACAATTAAAAGAATCAGTGGTTGCCAGCAGCTAGTGGGGAGGGATGAATAGGCAAAACATGATAAAAACGCTCTGTAAGGGCAGTGAAACTACTGTGTATGATACTGTAATGATAGATATCTGTCATTGTGCATTTGTCAAAACTTTTACAATGTACAACACCAAGAGTGAACCCTAATGTAAACTATAGACTTTTGGTGATAATGATTTATCAATGTAGGTTCCTCAGTTGTAATAAATGTAGTACGTTTGTGCAAGATTTTGATAGTGGAGGAGGCTGTGTGTGTTTGTGGGTGCAAGGGGTATATGGGATCTCTCTGTATTTTCCACTCACCATTGCTGTGAGCCTAAAATTTTGCTGTGAAACTCTAAAAAATAGAATCTATAAAATCAATTATCCAGATATGTGTGGGTCTATTTCTGGACTGTATTTTATCCTGTTGTTCTATATGTCTATCTTTACACCATTACCACACTATTTTGATTACTGTACCTTTGTAATAAGTCTTGAAATAAAATGGTATGTTTCAACATGATTCTTGTTTTTCAAAAACCTTTAGCTATTATAGATCTCATTTCTTTCAGTATAAGTTTCAGAATGTGTTTGTCAATTCCTACAACAAAAGCTTGTAGAAAAGAAATTATATTGAATTTATAGAACAATATGGGGAGAACTGATACAACAATATTGAATCTTCTTATCCATGAGCATGATATTGCTTCATTTATTTGAGTCTTTGTTAATTTCTGTCAGAAATATTTTGTACTTTTCAACCTGCAATTACTACACGTTTTCACACTTATTACTATTTCATGTGTTTCATGCTATTGTAAGTGATATTGTGTTGTATAATTTAAATTTCTGATTGTTCATTGATAGTATATACACTTAATTGCTGTATATTTAGTATATTTAGGGTAGTAGAACCTTGCTAAATACTTACCCTAGGAACTTTTTTGTAGCTTCTTTGGGATTTTCTATATAGATAGCCATTTTGTCTGTGAATAAAGACAGTTTTATTTCTTCCTCCAACCCATATATCTCTGATTTCTTTTTCTTGCTTTATTGTACTGGCTAAAATCTCTAGAGCAATGTGATTAGAACTGCAATATCAGATATTCTTGTCCTGTTCCCAATTTTAGGGGAAAAACATTCAGTCTTTCACTATTAAATGTAATGTTAGCTGTGGGATTTTTCTAGATTCCTTTTTCTGAGACTGAGTAATTACCCTTAGATTCCTAGTTTGCTGGGAGTTTTTAATCATTCATGAATATTAAATTTGCCATATGCTTTTCCTGTGTCTACTGAGATCATATTAATTTTTCTTTTAATCTGTTGACAAGATGAATTACAGTGACTTTTGAATGTTGAATTGATCTTGCATTTGAAAGATGAACTCCAGTTGGCCATGATATATTATCCTTTTTATACATTGCTCAATTTTATTTACTAATATTTTGTTGAGAAATACTGTGTCTATGATCATGAGGTTTCTAGTTTTCTTTTCTAGTGATGCTTTTTTTGTTTTGTTATAGGGTAATGACCTCATAAAATGAGTTGGCAAGCATTTCCTTTTCTTTTATATTCAAAAGGAGTTTGTATAGAATTGGTATTATTCATTAAAGAAGTATTTGGCAAAACTCACAGGTGAAACCATCTGGGGGTGGAGTTTTCTTAATGAGAATGTTTTTAACTAAAATTCAATGAATATAGAGTTATTCAGATTATCTGTTATTGAAATAGTTGTATCCTTCAAGGAATTTGTCCATTTCTCTATATTTTCTAATTATTGACATAAATTTACTCATAATATTCTTTATTATGTTTTTGTAAATTTAAATTTAATTAGCCAACATATAGTACATCATTAGTTTCAGATGGAGTGTTCGATAATTTATCAGTTGCATATAACATCTGGTGTTCATCACATCACGTGCTCTCTTTAATGCCCATCATGCAATTACCCCATCCCCCCCACCCACCTCCCCTCCAGCAACCCTCAGTTTGTTTCCTATAGTTCAGTGTCTCTCATGGTTTTTCTCCCTCTCTGATGACTTCCCATTCAGTTTTCCCTCCCTTCCCCTATGCTCTTCTGTTTTGTTTTTTAAATTCCATATATGAGTGAAAACATATGATATTTGTCTTTCTCAATTGACTTATTTCGCATAGCACAATACCCTTCAGTTCCATCCACATTGATGTAAATGGTAAGTATTCATCCTTTCTGATGGCTGAGTAATATTCCATCGTATTTATATACCACATCTTCTTTATCCATTCATCTGACAAAGAACATCTTGGCTTTCCACAGTTTGGCTATTGTGGCCATTGCTGCTATGAACATTGGAGTGCAGGTGGCCCTTTGGATCACTACATTTGTACCTACTCTACTTAGTAGAACAATTGCTGGGTCATAGAGTATCTCTGTTTTTAACTTTTTGAGGAAAATCCATACTGTTTTCGAGAGTGGCTGTACCAGCTTGCATTCCCACCAACAATGCAAGAGGGTTCCCCTTTCTCTGCATCCTTGCCAACATTTGTTGTTTCCTGACTTGTTCATTTTAGCCATTCTGACTGGTGTGAGGTGGTATCTCATTGAGGTTTTGATTTGTATTTCCCTGATGCCAAGTGATGTGGAGTGTTTTTTCATGTGTCTGTTGGCCATTTGTATGTCTTCTTTGGAAAAATGTCTGTACATGTCTTCTACCCATTTCTTTAGTGGATTCTTTGTTTTTTGGGTGTTGAGTTTATAAGTTCTTTAAAGATCTTGGATACTAGCTCTTTACCTGATATGCCATTTGCAAATATCTTCTCCCACTCTGGATTGTCTTTTAGTTTTGTCGAATGTTTCCTTTGCTGTGTAGAAGCTTTTTATCTTGATGAAGTACCAATAGTTCATTTTTGCTTTTGTTTCCCTTGCCTTTGGAGACATGTCTAATAAGAAGTTGCTGCGACCAAGGTTGAAGAGGTTACTGCCTGTGTTCTCCTCTAGGATTTTGATGGATTCCTGTCTCACATTTAGTTCTTTCATCCATTTTCAGTTTATCTTTGTGTATGGTGTAAGAAAATGGTCCAGTTTCATTCTTCTACTATGGCTGTCCAATTTTCTCAGCAGCGTTTATTGAAGAAACTCTCCTTTTTCCATTGGATATTCTTTCCTGCTTTGTTGAAGCTTAGTTGACCATAGCGTTGAGGGTCCATTTATGGGGTCTCTATTCTTTTCCATTGATCTATGTGTCTGTTTTTGTGCCAGTACCATACTGTTTTGATGACTACAGCTTTGTAATAGATCTTGAAGTCTGGCATTGTGATGCCACCCCAGATTTTGTTTTCTTTTACAATATTCCTCTGGCTATTTGGGGTCTTTTTTGGTTCCATATAAATTTTAGGATTATTTGTTCCAGCTCTGTGAAAAATGTCAACAGTATTTTGATAGGGATTGCATTGAATGTGTAGATTGCTCTGGGTAGCATAGACTTTTTTCCAATCCGTGAGCATGGAACATTTTTCTATTTCTTTGTATCCTCCTCAATTTCTTTCATAAGTGTTCTGTAGCTTTTAGAGTACAGATCCTTTGCCTCTTTGGTTAGGTTTATTCCTAGATATCTTGTGGTTTTTGGTGCAATCATAAATGGGATTGATTCCTTAATTTCTCTTTCTTCAGTCACATTGTTAGTGTATAGAAATGCAACTGATTTCTATGCAGTGATTTTATATCCTGCCATGTTGCTGAATTCCTGTATGAGTTCTAGCAATTTTGGGGTGGAGTCTTTTGGGTTTTCTACATAAAGTATCATGTCATCTGTGAAGAGTGAGAGTTTGACTTCTTCTTTGCCAATTTGAATGCCTTTTATTTCTTTTTGTTGTCTGATTGCTGAGGCTAAGACTTCTAGTACTATGTTGAACAACAGTGGTGATAGTGGACATCCTTGCCATGTTCCTGACCTTAGGGGTAAGGCTCTCAGTTTTTCCCCATTGAGAATGATATTCGCTGTGGGCTTTTTGTAGATGGCTTTTATGATATTGAGGTATGTTCCCTCTATCTCTACACTGTGGAGAGTTTTAATCAAGAAAGGATGCTCTATTTTGTCAAATGCTTTTTGTGCATCTATTGAGAAGATCATATGGTTCTTGTCCTTTCTTTTATCAATGTGATGTATCATGTTGTTTGGTTAGCAAATGTTGAACCACCCTTACAGCCTGAGAATAAATCCCACTTGGTTATGGTGAACAATCCTTTTAATGTACTGTTGGATCCTTTTGGCTAGTATTTTGGTGAGAATTTTGCTATCCATGTTCATCAGGGATATTGGTCTGTAATTATCCGTTTTGATGGGGTCTTTGTCTGGTTTTGGGATCAAGGTAATGCTGGCCTCATATAATGAGTTTGGAAGTTTTCCTTCTGTTTCTATTTTTTGAAACAGCTTCAGAAGAATAGGCATTAGTTCTTCTTTAAATTCTTCCCAGAATTCCCCTGGGAAGCCATCTGGCCCTGAACTCTTGTTTGTTGGGAGATTTTTGATTACTGTTTCGATTTCCTTGCTGATGCTGGGTCTATTCAGGTTTTCTATTTCTTCCTGTTTCAGTTTGGCAGTTTATAAGGTTCCAGAAATGCATCCATTTCTTTCAGATTGCCTAATTTGTTGGCATATAGTTGCTCATAATATGTTCTTAAAATTGTTTGTATTTCCTTGGTGTTGGTTGTGATCTGTCCTCTTTCATTCATGACTTTTTAATTTGGGTCCTTTCTCTTTTCTTTTTGGTAAGTCTGGCCAGGAGTTTATTGATCTCATTAATTCTTTCAAAGAACCAGCTTCTAGTTTCATTGATCTGTTGTACTGTTCTGGTTTCCATTTCATTGATTTCTGCTCTAATCTTCATTATTTCTCTTCTCCTGCTTGGTTTAGGCTTTATTTGCTGTTCTTTCTATAGCTCCTTTAGGTTTAAGTTTAGCTTGTGTATTTCAGACTTTTCTAATTTTTTTGAGAAAGGCTTGTATTGCTATGTACTTCCCTCTTAGAACCACCTTTGCTGTATCCCCAGGTTTTGAACAGTTGTGTTTTCATTTTCATTTGTTTCCATGAATTTTTTAAATTCTTCTTTAATTTCCTGGTTGACCCATTCATTCTTTAGTAGGATGCTCTTTAACCTCCAAGTGTTTGAGTTCCTTTCAAATTTCCTCTTGTGATTGAGTTTAAGTTTCAAAGGATTGTGGTCTGAAAATATGCAGGTAGTAATCCCAATTTTTGGTATTGGTTGAGACCTGATTGTGACCCAGTATGTGATCTATTCTGGAGAATGTTCCATGCGCACTCGAGAAGAATGTATATTCTGTTCCTTTAGGATGGCATGCTCTGTATCTGTGAAATCCATCTGGTCTGGTGTGTCATTCAAAGCCCTTGTTTCCTTGTTGATCTTCTGCTTAGATGATCTGTCCATTGCTGTAAGTGGGTTGTTGAAGTCCCCTACTATTATTGTATTATTGTCAGTGTGTTTTTTTAATTTGGTTATTAATTGTTTTATATAATTGGCTGCTCCCAAATTAGGAGCATAAATATTTATAATTGTTAGATCTTCTTGTTGGATAGACCCTTTAAGTATGTTTTGTGTCCCTCTTAATCCCTTACTACAGTCTTTGGTTTAAAATCTAATTTGTCTGATATGAGTATTGCTACCCCAGCTTTCTTTTGATGTCCATTAGCATGATAATTCGTTCTCCACTCCCTCACTTTCACTCTGGAGGTGTCTTTAGGTCTATGATTCTCTTGTAGACAACATGTGGATGGGTCCAACCTTGCTGGATAAAGTATTCTTGGTTGCATGTTTTTCTCATTTAGAACCCTGAATATATCATGCCAGTGCTTTCTGGCCTGCCAGGCCTCTGTGGATAGATCTGCTGCCAGCCTAATATTTCTACCTCTGTAGGTTAAGCACCTCCTGTCTCGAGCTGCTTTCAGGATTTTCTCTTTATCTCTGAAATTTGCAAACTTCACTATTATATGTCAGGGTGTTGATCTATTTTTATTGATTCTGAGAGGAGTCCTATCTACCTCTTGTACTTGAATGGCTGTTTCCTTCCCCAGATTAGGGAAGTTCTCGGCTATAATTTGCTCAAATATACTTTCTGCCCCCCTTTCTTTTTCTTTAGGGACCCCAATAATTCTAATATTGTTTTGCTTTATGAAACGCTGATTTCTCAAAGCCTCCCCTCATGGTCCATTAGTTGTTTTTCTCCCTTTGCCTCAGCTTCCTTCCTTTCCATCAACTTGTCTTCTATGTCCCTGACTCTCTCTCCTGCCTCATTTGCCCTAGCTTTTAGAGCATCCAGTTTAGACTGCATCTCAGTTAAAGCATTTCTAATTTTGGCCTGATCATATTTTATTTCTGCACAAAGATTCTCTACTGTCTTTTATGTTTTTTTCAAGGCTAGCTAATAACTTTATAATCATTTTCCTGAATTTCAGCTCTGACATATTACTTATGTCCATATCCATTAGATCTTTTGCAGAGCGTATTACCTCTGGTTCTTTCTTTTGTTGTGAATTCCTCCTTCTAGTCATTTTGCCCAGAGATGAATGGATGAATGAGAGGACAAATTAAAAAATATCAACCATGCCCCAAGGGAAATACACACTAGACAAATCCGAAGAGGTCAGAAACCAAAAAAGAAAAGGAAAATAAAAGGGGGAGGGAGAGAATATAATCTCCCAGGTGGATAAAACAGGGTGATCCACTTTGTCCTGGGTATATTTTGGTCTGTTTGTTAGAAAACACTAAATTCCAAAATTGTAAAGAAAGCAAAACTTATATATATATATACACACAAAAATAAAGTTGATTACAGTGAAAGGAAGTCAAAAATGAAGAATATATCTATAAAATGTACATGTAAAAAAACTGAAAGTTAAAGACTTAAAAACAAAGAGTTAATAAAATAAGAAACTAGTTGAAAAGGAAGAAAAGAAAAAAAGAAAACAAAATTTTAAACTGAAAGACATACAGATCATGAGGAAAAAAACCTCAGATTCTATATACTATGTGCCCCCCAGTCCTGGAGTTTGCAGTCCTGTGTGCTCTGAAAACTTGTTTTCACCTGTTGTTCCAGCTTGTCTTCTGGGGGAGGGGCCTACTGTGCTGATTCTCAGGTGTTTTTATCTAGGTGGAGTTGTACCACCCCTTGCCAGGGGGCTGGGCTCAGTGTAAGCTGCTTCTGGTTGCTCTGTGTGGCTTTTGTTCCCTGAAAGCTTTCTGCACCTCTCTAGAGGATGAAAATAAAAATAGCCGAGCCCAATCTCCAGCCCTAGAGTGGAAAGACTGTGGTCCTCTCTCTTCGGTAAACCCTCAGGGATAAGCCATCTTCCCTTTTGTTTGTGCTAAACTCTGCAGACTCCTGCGGTGCATGCCCTCACCGATCCTCCCCTGGGAGCGGGGGGAGGCAGAGAGGGTCACCGAATTTCTGCCCTTTTGCAGGACCCCCACATGGAGAGCGGTCGTCTGCATACCCAGAATAGTGAGTTGCTGCTGCCCCATGCTCACAGATCTCATCATGCCCCGTCGTCCTCTCTTACGCCAAACCCACATATTGCATTTATTTCACCTGTCTGCTTGGGTAGACATTAGATTCTGTGATCTCTGTCTTATAGCCGGGTAGGAATCGCTCTGATTTCTGCCAGATAATTTTAAGGCTCCCTGAACAATGTTTCCAGAGGTACCTCAGCTCTAAAATACAGGAAGAAAAGAAAGCAAAGTGAAGCATGTTCCAGGCACATACTACTAGTTCAGATATAATTTCCCCTGGTCAAGTGTCCTGCAGATGGAGTTTTAGGTGGTGATATCAGGAAGCTTCATCACAAGCAGTAGATGTGCTTGTAGAATACCTGGGACAATGCTCTTCTCTACATCATGCTCTTTACTCCAATATCCCCACCCATGAACCGGTCAAATAAAACTTGCTGCTTGCAAGTGAGTGGGGATCTGCAAATACTGCCAGTCCACAAATGTGCAAGTCCAAGTGTCAGGTGGTCTCCCAGCCCCATGGCTGACCTCAACTCCAGCTCTCCTACTTCTGATTTAGGTGATACCAGCAGAGGATGATCAAGATCTTGTCCTGCTTACTTCCCCCAGTACACTACACTCTCTCACTCTCTCTTTCTCAAGTGGAAAGTGGGAGCTGGGATCATATGTTGACCTCCAAACCTTTCTTCAGTGTAGTCCCCTCCATAAGATGAGGTCTGGCATAATTCCTTAGAGCCCATGGCTTATGCACAGGTACCTTCTCTGGTTCCTGGTGAGGATTTATGCTTTTCCCTTTTTGACTATTTTATTGGACATTTCATGGGAGGGGGAAAGCTAGTTCTCTGTGTTTTTAATGCCATTTTGACCAGGACCCCACACTTCTATACCCTTCTTTGCAACCCTGATTAACAAACAGCATCTGATGTACATGTAATTTTCTTCGGTCGATGGAAATGGGAACATGCAAGTTTTCTGTAAGTGGTGTAGGAGCTGAAAAGTTCACATCCAGTGCTGGCCAGCATATATTTATTTCTTTAGAAATCACTGGGCCAGGTCCTATAGAGATAGGAAAGGAGAAAAAGTCAGTTCAAAGATGATATGCTGTGGATGATCAGAAAAGGGAAAGTTGGTCAGAGAAGGTGGTTGTTCAGCACAGCCTTCAAACATTTTGTCTTTGGCCTAAGAACTTTGCCATAAGAGTATGCAGTCAAGCGTGTGAACCATTTTCATGAGAGTTAGGAATGAATGAGCATGACAGGTGGACGAGGTGATGAGGAAATGAACCTACTAATGGTGAATGAAAGAGGAGATTGGATCTCTGGGCAGTTAGCAAAGTTACTGAAAATGTTGAATGTAAGGCTAAAAACGCATGCTTTTGAGCCAGTGGGCATGTTGTGCATCCTAAGAATAGTGGTTACATGAAGGGAACTTACAGAAAGTCATCTGCCCGAAGATGTTGAGTGCCGTAGATAAGCTTATGGCCCCATTGGAGATGGAAACAAAAGGATTAAAACATCCCACCAGTTGAATTTGTCTCGTGCCTCTTGCTTTTGGGCAGGTAGGCCTCCTTTGATAGAGAAAAAGAACCCATTGATAATAGAATTATGGTTGAATCTATGGAAGACAGAATCTTCTTCCAACCTCAGAATGCTCTCTGTGAAGGAACAGCTCATTGGACTTCTTAGATTAGTTTCTAAAGGAGAAGTTTTATGCTCTGAAAAACCCCTTTCATCTGACAAGTGCTGAAGGCTCATTATTACCAGTTCAAATATTATCCAAAGTAATGTACACTCCTGGAATTGTCAAATGACTTTTCCCGCAAAATTCTTGGAGGGTTTCAGGAACTATTGAAGAATCTGGCACTCAAAAAGTCAGAAGTTTTTGAGTTTTTACCTAGTTGTGATTCATTTGTTATCATCCCCTTATCTTCTCCTGACTTTTTCATATCAGACATTGCTAACTGATCACAGCATTGTTCTCACTGAGGTCCATGGGGCCACAGGCTGCCCGGATGGTGCAAGGGATCAAAACTGGCCCAAGAGATTAAATTCATTTATGATCCTGGGCTGAGACTTTTGTTTATTTATCTTTCCCTTTCTGTTGATGGCATGCTATAAGCCTAAGTCACTGTTGGGTCAGAGTAAATAGGTTCCATTTTGCAAGCACACTGCTAGCTGTGTGATGGGAATGAACACTCCAAAGTCTCTGGGGTTTACTTAGTTGTGGAAACAGGCTTTTTACCAGGTGGAACTGGGGTACTTTGGAAAGGTTTATTTCATCGTAGAGAGGTATTGACTTCCCTTGCTCAGCATAGAACAAGCATCTCTCATGATAAATCGTGTGATCTCTTGTTATGGAATCTTAACGTTCTGTCTATACAGTATTTTGAAAAGACCTTTTGGTAAAAAGAGAGCAGTTTGCATTTCTCCCTTCTTATCTGTAAGTCTTGAGTTTACTGATGGTCACAGATTGACTCTCCACTTTAAAATGAAGCACCTATTAAAGGCTGTGAATTGAAAGAATGTGGTTAGCAAATTGGCAAGGGAGTCGTTCAGAAAAAAAAGAAAAGTTCACCCATCTTCAGCCTAACACACTTACCCAAAGCTGTGATTCCACTTCTTGTTTAACGATGCTTTTGTTTATGCCCTTTGTGCTTACTCTTTGCATTGCTGGAATTGATTTTGCCCCCCTTTTATCTCTGCTACACCATGATGGATTGATGAGCTCTCATGAACAATTTTAGCATGTCACCTGCCTTGCCAGAGCTATATTTCTTTATATGGGTCTTGGTGTATATTTATGCCCTTGATTTTTATTATCCTCATTTGATAGAAGGAGATTGAGGGAGTGTGAATTAATTTTGCTTTCTGGAATATTAATTAGGGGAAAAATTTGATTCCTTCTTTAATTTCATATTCTCTTTGAATCATCCAACATGGTAGCAAGTAACATAGAAATGCACTCTTCGTTGAATTAAATATTTGACAGTGATATGCAGAAACAACCAGAATATTTGCTCCCTGGAGAAATGGCTCAGTAGTTAATTAGCTGGGTTTTCTATATGTCTGGATAAACCATGATTTCTGGTTTTTCTTATTATCCCTTACAAGGAGATTCTATTTTATTGATGGCAAGGGGACCCAGAGGTTGAGGCACATTATTATAATTTAATGTTTCCTAGCATCATTAACAACTGCTTGTGGGAGAGGTTTTGCCATATTTTTCTAGGTACCACAGGGTTGCAGCTAAAACAATGACATTTCCCCTGTGTTCAGGATTTAAAATCTAATTGTAGATGTAAAACAAACTCAGAGTTCTAGAATAGTTTTAATTTTGAATGGACCTTAGATATCCTCTAGTTCAGCCCCTTCATTTTATTATTTAATATGAGAAAATGTGGGTCCAGCGAGAGATCAAGTTCCTCACTCGACATCACACATCCCAGATCCCAGATCTTGTATCTTTTTAGGCTTACTTCTGTGCCATCCTCTTCAGCACATTTGAAATGTAAATATATTTTCTAGCCCAAAGAACAATTCACAGGCATATAAGATACCTTGCAGGTCTATGGGACTTAATTTTTGAAATAATTTCCCAAGCGTTTTCTCATTTGCCCTTTATTATAGCTCTATGTAATACATGAGGAAGATAATAGCATTTCTATATTCCAGCCATAAATGTGAAGCACAGAGTGCTTAAGTTATTTGCCTAGGGGCACATGGCTAATTCACATTGTTTTCTCAATTGTAAAATGGATTAGAAATCCTACCCTCATATGAATGTTGTCAGAAGTAAATGAAATTAAATTGATAATGTATATAAAGTACCTAGCTCAAGCGTTCTCATAAAATGGTGTGGTGGGCAGAATTCTAAAATTGCCTCAAGACTCCTGCCCCCTGGTGTGCCTATTCTTGATAATTTCCAGCCCCTGAGTGTAGGTGGGACCTGTGAGTATGGTGGGATGTGATTAGGTTACATTATCTGGCAAAGTTGGAGGGATTTTGTGATGTAATTAAGGGCCCCCTAATTAGTTGACTCATTCAAAATGGAGGTAGTCTGGGATGAGTCTGATCTAATCAGACACGTCCCTTAAAAGAGGATCTAGAGGTCAGAGCCAGAAGACTCCAGGAGAGCCTCCCTTGTTGACTTTGAAGAAGTGAGCAGCCATGTTGTGAATGGCTTCTGGAGAAGGCCACATGTCAAGGACCTGAGAGTGGCCTCTCCAAGCTAGAGTGGAGCTCAGCAGATAGCCAGCAAAAGAATGAGGACATTAGTCATATAGCTGCAAGGAACTGAATTCTGCCAGCCACTAGTGAGCTTGGAAGAAGACCCCACGTCTCAGGTAAGATCGCAGCCTATCCAACCCTGTGATTTCAGCTTGGGGAGACCCTGAACAGAAGATCCAGCCATGCTGTGTGTGGACTCCTGACACCTGGACGTTTGTGTTGTTGAAGCCACTAAGTTTGTGGTCGTTTGTTACACTTCAGTGGGAAACTAATACAGATGCTATTATTAGCGTAACCAGTTGATGGTTATGAAGATGATGATGAACATAATGACCATAGTGTTAATAGTAAGAGGTTTGAAAGTGAAATCCAAGTTTTAATTCACTTTTATTGTACTGGACTTCAGATTATGTTTTTTGGTTAGAATCATGTCACTTCTAGCTGCAAGTGAGTGAGAATTACATCTTTTAGCTGTCTGAACAACTGGTAAGGAGGTTATTGCTTGTGGGGAAGAAGGGAGAAATAAATGTGTATCAGGTGGGCAGCTAGTGCTTTCTGTCACATTCCTCTTCCTGGGAAGTTAAACAGGTATAAATGGTCTAAACCCACTTAACGCTGGATTCTCAGGACCTTCAAACTTGGGTTGGTTGACCTTGACAGTGGCAGTTGACCCTGATGTGGGGAAAACAGGAAGAAGAATAATGATAGCTCAGTTGATCAAAATGTAATTGCAGTTGTTGAGTGAAGCTCTGGACTCAGGTTTTGGTAGTAGGCACAGAGTATGAAATGGTCAAATCCAGGAAATATAGTGAAATCAATATTGGTAGGATTCAGTGACTGTCCAATTTGAAGTCATAGAGGGGGCGGGCACGGGCACGTGGTACAGAAAATGCGAGGCGTGGAGCATGAGCCTTGGCTATCCCAATAGACATGGAAGTCTATACTTGTCCCAGCCATGCCAGCAGAAGTATATTTTTCTCTCTTCCAAAGGCCTGTGGACAATATTGTCCTTTGGTGTTCACTCAGTATTCTTTGCTTCTGTACGTAATCAGTTCTATGTGGAAAATACAGATACTCACCATAACAGCTTAGTAAGATACAAGGCTCTGTTTCCTCCTGTTTAAAAGGAGCAGCACTTACCTTTAAGGTGTGCTAACAACTGAATGGGATAATACATGTAAAGTGCCCAGTTGCTGTTGGTGTGTGCATTCCAGCATTCCCAGCTTGACCATGAGCTCCTCAAAATCACAGACTGTGATTTTTTTACATAGGCTTTTTTACATAGGTTTACATAGGCTTCTTTTTATATCCTCTGCAAAGTCACTATCTGTTACATAAAAGGAATTCTGTAAATGTTTGGAATGAATGAATATGGGCAACAGAGAAGAAAGCTATGAGGAGAGTAAATGTTGATATTTTTCAAAAAGTATACATATTTGTGTGTGTGTGTGCATGCACGTGTGTGTATTTTTCTATATTTATCCATGTTGATATGGACAGGTTTGGATGAATGGCACCTATCTGTCCAATCTTGCTAGCTCATGATCTCATTTTTCCCTAGTGCCTATTCCTAAAACTATTTTCTTGAATCGTAAACATATGACGTTTTTCACCACAATGAAACAGAACGCAAAATAAGAAAACTCAACTTTTAGTAAATTGTGAAGTCTGATTTGTCACATTTGTTCATAGGATCGTTCATTTATTTACTGAACCCACAGTGATTACCAACTATGAATTAGACTCAGTGGGAGGCTCTGGGGGAAAGGGGGCACAGAGTGTTGGAGATCTGAGAGGGACATCAACAAGGGTTGCTGTGAGGTGACCTCTGGGTGTGGGGGGAGCCCAGATGTGCCCTGTGCGAGCTCACAAGTGCCGCTCACATGGTCACCTGTGAGCCGTACATGGAGGATGAACAGGGCACACAGTACAAGGACTAGGAGACATATCTGATCTTACCGAATTTCTGGAACATTAGGTGCACAGAGTTCCTTCTACTTCAAGATGAGATTCTTGTCAAAAAGAGATGGAGAAACAGGACTTGTATCAGAGTCAAAGCAATATGATCTAATTCTTATTTTAGGATGTATGAAAGCCTGAATCTTGGAACTGCCCCCATGTTTAATGAGCTAAGAAAATCCATTCATTTTTTTTCCTTAAAAAAGAAAGTGTGTGAACCTTATATATAAAGGGCTTAGCCAAGTGAATTTGGTCTGTTTGCATTCATATAAAAACCAAACCCTCAATCTTCTCTGTAAATTCCATTGTAGAGATGTCTGACATTCCCGAGGAAAAAAAAAAAAACGTTGAAACTAAGACTCTCTTCAGAGAGAAGCTGAACTTCCCTATGCATTTCATCAAAAGAATTCCCAAATGCAAGCGAAATCTACCACAGAAGTGTAGGACTATTAGACAGTTTTATTTCTACCTCATAAAAATATTTCAAAACCTGTGGGAGTTTTATGAAGCCAGCACTCATCAATCTGTATCATTCCCAATTCAGGGGCCCTTGAGACACATCTCCAGGCAATTAGGGATGTTAATTTTGAAGCAAACTGTCACATGGTATATACTTCATTACCAGTGAGTGATAGATTATTTAAAACCTTATCTCCCTCCAAAATCATATATATATGTGTGTATATATATATGTTTTATATATATACTTATATTACATAAAGATATATATGTTATATATATAAAGATTTATATTACATAAAGATATATATATAGGGTATAATATAAGGTATAATACATATAGGGTATAATATATATTTTACATATAAAACATATATATATAAAGATTTATGTTACATAAAGATATATCTTTATTTATTATACTCACAGATAATATAATATCTTTATGTAATATAAATCTTTATATATATATATATATAGGGTGTCCATGTACATATGTGTGTTTGTGTCTGTGAGTATAATGAATAAATAACATATATAAAATTTAAGACTAATACGTATATGTTTAAAATAGAGAAGTTTACTGACAAAAATCCATTAGCAATGTGAGTCAGTACTTCACATCTTCTTTCCTGCTTCTCTTTGTGGAAATGAAACTGAACTAACCTTACAGATAAAATGCACAGTGCATTTGATCATTTTCTTTCAAAAGCCCTCTTCAGGTCAGTTGTTCTCTTCTTCCTCAAATGTCAATATTCCCCACTCTATCCCCCAAATAAAGATTAAAATAAAAACACCCCCAAGTGCATTTCTTTTCTTACTGTATCTGTGACTTGACAAGCTCAGCTCCTTCTAGAAATGTGGCTGGGATTGCTCCCGATGCCGGGGAAAGCTGTTATTCATCTCGCTGTTGGTCTTCCGCGGGGAAGGGCAGGGCAGGGCGGTCCTGCCTGTGAGACTGGGAAGGGAGAGAGGCAGGGGGTGGCAGTTAGCAAGGGGATAACCTGGACAGCAATCAGAAGATGAAGGAGAAAGGAATAAAAAAATGGGACCAAGGCAGTTTCTCTTGTTGCCTCCTATCTTAATTCTATACAATAATTCTGGGTAATTTCTTCTTATACTCACTTTGTTTATTAGTTGTGTGTGTGTGTGTGTGTGTGTGTGTGTGTGTGTGTTAGATTGTGGAGCTGTTAGGCAGTAATCTGTTCTATGCAAGAAAAACATAAAGAAAGCTTTCAGTAAGCTTCTCTTCCTTCCTTCCTGCCTTCCGGCCTTCCCTTCCAGTCATTCTTCAGTCTTTGCTCTCCAAAGAAAAGATCTGTGCTTTAAAGTAAGGTGTGAAAAGGAAACGCTAATGTCTCCCTAATTGTAACTTTATGTATTCATCAGTTTCAGGAAGTCCTTCCTTACATCACATTCAAGTTCCACTGCTCATGCAGAAGCATATGCCCTCTTGTTTGATCTTCAGTCAATGGCACCCGGCTGCCTCTCTTCCCAGCGCAGAGAATTATGGGATGATGAACCGTAAAGGTCCTTTCCCTCCCATGTATTTCCTCCAAGCTTAACTATTTCCCATTCTTCTATCTGTTCCTATAATCTTCACCTGTGCTTTAGGAGCTGTACCTTTAGAACAACACCCGGCTGTACCCACCCTGTGGCATCCCCAGGCCCCTGGAAACATCACACCCCTCCGTGACTTGGAGCACACTCCCCAGGTTCATTTCTTGTCACCTTTTGTATCCCGGCTCCTTTCTTGGTCCTCCATGAGGCTGCCCTGGAGCTCCCCCCAGATCACTTTTCTGGGCCCTTGCTCTGCTGTGTGTTAGAACAAGCCCTCAGACAGGCAGTTCCCTCAGGAGATGTCCAGCACTGTTGAATGGGGCATGAATACACGAATAACACAGCCTGTAAAGCCAGGAACTTTTAATTTAGTGATCATACAAAAAGTACTAACCTTTTTTTATGGAAGATGATGAGATACGCATATATTTTGCACAGTGAGCTGTGTAAACATTGAAGGCCCTGAACTAGGGTCTTCATCCTCATCTTCCCACCTTGGATAAGTCTTTTCCCTTTTTCCTGTTTTCTTACTTGGTCAGTAATTGGAACGGTTGAGTCTTGCTCAGGTATGAGATCTCTTCTAAAGCTAAAATAATCTTTTCTGGAAGATGGCATGGTTTTTTGCAAATTTTGACACCCTGCACATGAAAGAATAACTCATTTTAATATCCAAGTAGCTAAGTAGCTATATATATCTAGCGAGAGTAAGAGTAAGAGCGAGAGAGGAATACATAACTATATATCTATATTTATATCTGTATCTGTTGAAAATACGAACAAGGTTAAGAACTTGGAGTTGAGGCTCTTCCTAGTAGAGAGCCAAGGAAGATCCAGGCGGTCCGCCTTTCTACAATCTGTCAAAGTTCAGGTAAGCCTGGGTTCTAAGACTCAGTTGTGTGAAGAGCTGACGTTGGGCTGGAAAACTTGCAAAGCCATGCCTGCAATATGGACGCCTTGCCATCCTTCATCTGACCCTTGCTCTGGGAAGGATACGGATGCCGTTTTGGCATCCTGTCCCGCCCCGTGGCCACCCTGCTGTCTGTTCAGTTCGGACAGGTTAGCCTGAAGCCATTAGTTATGCTTAAAAGAAATCACATGGTTGGAGGAGTGAATACAGACGTTTACCACCAGAAGATTAAAGTAATAGATGAGAGTTACCTGTCCGTTCAGACAGTGTGGCCTGGGATACTCATGCCATGTCTTGAGTCCCATTCTCATCTTGTGGAAGGGTTCCTCTTTCCCTATTTTCTGTCTGGACTCTAGAGACAGAAGGACAAAAGGAATCTACAAAAATCATTGTTCTTTTTGCCTCGTGGAGAAGGACTGAAGGTCCATTTTAATTTTTTTCAGGAAATGTGATTTAACTGCAGTTCTTAGTCATCTTATGTATCTGCCATGGTCTGAATATTTGTGTTCCTCCAAAATTCGTATGTTGAAATCCTGGCATTCAAGGTGATGGTATTAGGAGGTGCGGCGTGTAGGAGGTGCTTAGGTCATGAGCCCTCATGAAAGGGACTGATGCTTTTCTTTTCTTTTTTATAAATTTTTTATTGTTATGTTAATCACCATACATTACATCATTAGTTTTTGATGCAGCGTTCCATGATTCATTGTTTGCGCATAACACCCAGTGCTCCACGCAGAATGTGCCCTCTTTAATACCCATCACCAGGCTAACCCTACCCCCCACCCCCCTCCCCTCTAGAACCCTCAGTTTGTTTTTCAGAGTCCATCATCTCTAATGGTTCGTCTCCCCCTCCGACTTATCCCCTTCATTCTTCCCCTCCTGCTATCTTCTTCTTCATTTTTTTTCTTAACATATATTGCATTATTTGTTTCAGAAGTACAGATCTGTGATTCAACAGTCTTGCACAATTCACAGCGCTCACCATAGCACATACCCTCCCCAATGTCTATCACCCAGCCACCCCATCCCTCCCACCCCCCACCACTCCAGCAACCCTCAGTTTGTTTCCTGAGATTAAGAATTCCTCATATCCGTGAGGTCATATGATACATGTCTTTCTCTGATTGACTTATTTCACTCAGCATAATACCCTCCAGTTCCATCCACATCATTGCAAATGGCAAGATCTCATTCCTTTTGATGGCTGCATAATATTCCATTGTGTATATATACCACCTCTTCTTTATCCATTCATCTGTCGATGGACATCTTGGCTCTTTCCACAGTTGGGCTATTGTGGACATTGCTGCTATAAACATTGGGGTGCACGTACCCCTTTGGATCCCTACATTTGTATCTTTGTGGTAAATACCCAGTAGTGCAATTGCTGGATCATAGGGTAGCTCTATTTTCAACTTTTTGAGGAACCTCCATACTGTTTTCCAGAGTGGCTGCACCAGCTTGCATTCCCACCAACAGTATAGGAGGGTTCCCCTTTCTCCGCATCCCCGCCAACATCTGTCATTTCCTGACTTGTTAATTTTAGCCATTCTGACGGGTGTGAGGTGGTATCTCATTGAGGTTTTGATTTGGATTTCCCTGATGCCGAGCGATGTTGAGCACTTTTTCATGTGTCTGTTGGCCATTTGGATGTCCTTGGAAAAATGTCTGTTCATGTCTTCTGCCCATTTCTTGATTGGATTATTTGTTCTTTGGGTGTTGAGTTTGATAAGTTCTTTCTAGATTTTGGATACTAGCCCTTTATCTGATATGTCATTTGCAAATATTTTCTCCCATTCTGTCGGGGACTGATGCTTTTCTCAGAGAAACCTGAGAAACCCCCTCACCCCTTCCACTGTGTAAGGACACAGCAAGAAGGAACCCGCTCTGAAGGGAAAGTCGGTTTTAGTCAGACACTACATATGCTGGTGTCTCGATCTTGGACGTCCCAGCCTCCAGAACTGTGAGCTATACCTTTCTGCTCTTTATGAGTCTGATATTTTGTTATAGCAGCCCAATTGGACTGAGACAGTAACTTAGTAAAGATTATAGTAATAGCAGACATTTATTGAGCATTTTATACTGGCTACTCTAAGTACTTCACATATAGTACTTCATATGATATTTACAACAACCCTAGGGGGTGTGCACTGTGAAATTATCTTAGATAAGGAAACTGAGGCTTTGTGGCTTGCCAGTGTCTTAGTGCAAATAATGGGCAGAGTTAGGATGGAAGAGTCCTACGCAAGAGCCCATGCTTTCCACTACCATTGCGCACTCTACAAGATGGACCTCCTGTGTACCTGTAGATACTTAAAAAGATCCATGCCATTCCCCTTTTTAGGTGTGCATTATATAGTAAGGAAGTAACAGTTGTATTGGTTCCATCCATATTTATTAAATGTCTTTCAGGGCTGGGGGCTCACACGAGGTGTTGAGAACACACCGGGGTAAAGCAGATGAGTCCCTGCTGTAAATGGCTGGTCCCAGTGGAGGGATCAGATGTCAATCCAGTAGTCACTTACACAGATACGTAATCACAGACTGAGACAAATGCTGGGAAGGGACATCACTCACCTCCTACTCCACTGTTTCTGACTTGATATTGGCTTTTCCACCAATGGCTATTTTAGAAGGTAAGGAGGGAGCATCCCTCAGTACTGACCTTTCCTGTTTGCCTTGGAGAGATTTAGTTAAGTCGAGAATAAATGACACAAGATTAGGTAAGGGATATTGGGCAGGTAAAGGGGGTAAATGTGATCGTTTAAATAGATTTTGTCCAGATTTAATTTATTGTCTGTGAGGACCATCCATCATGGGTATGGCTTCTTTTCTGGTTAGTAAGAAATTGACTCTGGCACGCTACTTTGCAGTGGGCAAGTCTGTTTCAGATCTCATTAGGTCATTACAGCAATACTTTAAGAACAGTGCCATTGTTATTTCACAAAAGAGGAAGCTGAGGCCTGGGGAAGGGAAGGATCTTCCACAGAATCATTTCTTCCAGGAAGTGAGGAGCCTAGAATCACCTCTTGCCGGTGCTTGCTCCCTTGACTTTTTCTCCGTTCCACGCAGTGATGGTTATTTCCATGGTCATGGTTACTAAATCCATCGCAGAGTGATTCCGCCCCCCCAGCATTTGCATATTTATGGGCTGCATGTGGAAGGAAGGCTTCTACCTTCACAAAATTGTGAATTAAATACACAGCATAGGCAAATGCAGAGGACTTAATGGAAGGAAGTAGAATTTTGCAGGTTTTTCCCTTTTGGAAAACTTTGTGTTTGTTTTTGTGACAGCCCAATATGAAGCCCTAGGTGGGTGGCCAGAGCAGGGAACAGAGGAGTAGACAGGAGGATGGAGGAGGGCAGCTCTGTCTACACACAGGTGTCCATAGAGCTGAGAGCTTGGCTTGTCTAGAAGGCCCTAGAGGGGAAGGACCACACGCTTCTGCATTTCTTCTGTGCAATTACAAGCCACTCCCTTGACTCACTTGAGCCTCTGCTTCCTGCTCCATGAGTGCCGAGCACCTCCTGCTGCACCATCATGTGGCCACACCATCATGTGGCTCATCAGACCTTACTGCAGTCTTCTTCCTCCCGTGTCCCTGTGTCCACCCTCCTCACAAGTGTGCACCTTGGCGCCTGGCACACAGCAGGGGGCCAATACATGCTTCATGAATAGACTCTTAGGAAAGAAGAAAGTTCTCAAACTTAGGAATAATTTTGCTGGTATTGGGGCCGCGGTTTGAAGGAAAAATGAGTTTGAAAGTCACAGAATCACCTTTCCTCTGAGAATCTAATTATGTCAGTGGCACTTCACTGCCTGGTCCACATTTGATCTAAGCTACTTAATTTTTTCACTTTTTTTCTTGCTGAAAATTATTTTCCACACAGGTCACAGAAAAGGGACCGATGTAATGATGAAAACTGACACCTCGCAGTCACTCGCTCACGGACACATTGATGTCCTGACATATGTGCCAAGTACAGGGGAAAGAAAGAGGCAAGGCTGCCCCCCTTGGGAGACTGTTCTAAGCACAACTGTGACCAGCGGCTCTCAGATAAGGGACCAAGTCCTACCCATGCCTACAACTAACAAAAATGAGATACCTTAAGTGTTGAAGTAGAAGTGTTGAAAGATGTTTTTGATGCATCTTTGACGCATTTTGGTGCTGCGTCCCAATCTGCCTGGGAAGAGGGGAATGCAGCACCAGGCAGGTGGGACTTCTTATATTGGGTACTGAAGCATGGGTAGGAGTTCACCAGGTAGAGGAGAGAGGAGTAGGGCCAGAGCACAAGAGCCCTTTGTGCAGACGGAGCCCTGTGTGTGAAGGCAGGAGGGAGGAAGCAACATATCTTTATAGATTTGCTGCTGTGCAGATTCTAAACGTGAGGGATGAGGCTGAAAAGTTGGTCTATGGTCAGATCCTAATTGGCTTATGTAGCTTCCTGTGGAGTAGATTCATTTGGTAGGCAATGAGGAATCGTTGAAAAATACTGAAGGGCATTAATGCGATTGAAGTGCTTTTTAGGTGAGGAGGACTGTTCTTTTGCCAAGTGGAAGACACATTGCGGGGGGCTGCAGAGTGGGGGAGTGACATGGAGACTGCTGTTCAGTCCTCCCGCTAAGAAGCTATTAGCAGTAGAATTGGAAAGAGAGAGGCTGTGGAGGCCTTACCTGGTGGGATGCAATGGAAGAAGTGAGGACTGGACAGGGGTTGAAGGATGTAATGATGACATGTGAGAATCAGCTGACTGGGGACAATGGAGAGGAAGCATCTCAGGAGAGCCGGCTTTCTGGCTCAGAGCGCTGGGCGTCAGTCACCTAGTAGGGGCTGCATTGGACCCTCCTGTATCAAAAACTTTAAAAAATGGCCTGGGGTATAGAAGAGTACCTTGCAGCCACTCTTGAATTGTATTGTGTTTCTTTTTTAAAGAAGAGGAAAGTAACCTAACGCTCAGCGATGTTGAGTAACTTAGCCAAGGCCACACAGCTCATCTGTGGCAGCACCGGGGTTCAAATCCAGGTTGGCCCAGCTCGAAGCCCACCCTGTAAAGAGGTGCTTCCCCCACGGGGAGGTGCCGCCTGTGAAGGAAGCTCAGGGATCACTTGCAAGGCCGGGCTGGCACTGATGGAGGGGTAGAGATAGTGGGCTGGCTTGCCAGGGTAACTGGGTGAAGGGGGCCTTTTTTATTTTTTAAAGATGTCAGCAAAAGCATTTTTATCAGCTGAGCAGAAGGAACCAGTGCAAAGAGAGGGTTCCATTTCCGCCAATGAGGGGAGGCCTGTGGAGTAAGAGGACTTTGTGGGCGTGAGCGTAGGGCCGGCCTGAGGACATGGGAGGTTAGGGCTTTGCAGAAGGAAACTCCAAAGGGAGCAGAGAGGAATGGAGGGTGGGAATTCCGGTGAATTGGTGGGGCAGGCATCTGCAGGGATTCAGGGAAGTCTTGAAAGCTGCTGTGGTGCCTTCAGGACGCTGGGAAAGTTAGAGCAGCACACTAGGAGTTGGTGTGAGAGGCGGAGGCCGCTTGCACAGGGGGTGTGTATGGAACCGGCCAGTGTCACCTCCCACCTGTCAGGCTGTGAGCTCAGTGGCCTACTCCACGGTTGGTCTCTTCATTTCCCTTCCACGTGCTGCTCTCCCAGGCTGCTAGACCCTCACCCTGGGAGAGAGAAAGAAATGCATTTTAATTTCTACAAAAGTGAGGCCCATGAAAACAAAACCACTCCCTCTACCAAGTGCAACACTAGCTTTTCCAGTGTATCTTAGTCACAAATAGAAAACCAACACGCGTGGCTCATCCATTTATAGATTTCATGTTAAGCCTAGTGAACAACTCCTGCATCTCCGATGAAAAACTTGGTGAGTTAGAGGATCAAAACCTTGAGAGAAAAGCGTCGAAGTCCTGTGCTAGATTCAGCTTTCAGAGGTCACCAGTAGATTCTGTTGATGGTCACGGAAAGGCTGAATATGTTGCAGGTTTCCGAGTATAGGAAACCATGTTTGTGTTGGAGGGCGTGCCAGGTATGGGTCGACGATTGTGGGGTCCCGGGCCCCGCCGCACTGCTCACAGTGGGGACACGTATTGTCTGTGCTCTTTTCTCTTCCACCTCAAGTATAGTGTATTGATCTCTGGCGTCTGTCCTGCTATCATGTTAAGCCTGAACTGTCGGGCTCTTTTCATTTTGAACCGTTTTTCTCTTTCTTCAGGGGTCTAATTTGTACCGAGTTTCATTCAGTCCCCTAGTTGATCTCTAATGCCATGTTTAGATGGCATTTTAAACCATTGATTCAGTAAACACTAGGTAACGCAATTCTTATCATTACCATTACAATGAATTCAGAGGAGGCAACACATGTTTAATGTTACATCTTATAAATCCTAAACTTAAATTTTGGAAAAGATTAAGTAAAAAATATTCTCGGAAAAGATTAAGTAAATAGACTCATAAATATGTACAATTAGTTTGTAATGTCCCTACCCCTATCCTATCCCATGTCAAAGTCAATGTTTGTAAGGCAAGGGAGACAAAAGCAAAAATGAACTATTGGGACTTCATTGAAATATAAAGCTTTTGCATAGCAAAGGAAACAGTTGACAAAACCAAAAGACAACCTACAGAATGGGAGAAGATATTTGCAAATGTCTTATCAGATAAATGGCTAGTATCGAAGATCTATAAAGAACTTATCAAACTCAACACCTGAAAAAACAAATAATCCAGTCAAGAAATGGTCAGAAGACACGAACAGACATTTCTCCAAAGAAGACATACAAATGGCCAACAAGCACATGAAAAAATGCCAACATCACTCGGCCTCAGGGAAATAAAAATCAAAACTACAATGAGATACCACCTAACACCAGTCAGATTGGCTAAAATCGGCAAGTCAGAAAACAAGAAATGTTGGCAAGGTTATGGAGAAAGGGAAACCCTCCTACACTGTTGGTGGGAATGCAAGCTGGTGCAGCCAGCTCTGGAAAACAGTATGGATGTTCCTCAAAAAGTTGAAAATAGAACTACCCTACAACCCAGCAATTGCACTACTGGGTATTTACCCCAAAGATACAAATGTAGTGATCCGAAGGGGCACCTGCACCCCAGTGTTTATAGCAGCAATGTCCACAATAGCCAAAGTATGGAAAGAGCCAAGATGTCCATCAAAAGATGAATGGATAAAGAGGTGGCATATGTACATACAATGGAATATTATTCAGCCATCAGAAAAGATGAAATCCTACCATTTGCAATGACGTGGATGGAACTTGAACTAAGTCTATCAGAGAAAGATAATTATCATATGGTTTCACTCATATGTGGAATATAAGAAACAAAACAGAGGAGCATAGTGGAAGGGAGGGAAAAATAAAATAAGACAAAATCAGAGAGGGAGACAAACCATAAGAGACTTAACTATAGGGAACAGACTGAGGGTTGCTGGAGGGGAGGTGGCTGGAGGGATGGGGTAACTGGGTGATGGGCATTAGGGAGGGCACATGATATAATGAGCACTGGGTGTTATACACAACTGGTAAATAACTGAACTCTACATCTGAAACTAATGATACACTATATGTTAATTAATTGAATTTAAATAAGATTAGAAAATTTTTAAAAAAATCAATGTGCATAAATAGGCAAAGTTTCTGTGTGTCCCTTAGGTGTTGGTATGTCCACTGGCAGGAGTAATCACAGGACACCATATCCATCTGGCTGGACCTCGGGGCCACACACCCAAGTGTTTTGTAGGTAGTGATCCTGATGTGTTGCACCACCCCTTGGAATGACTTGGTATCTGATGTCTTTTCCTTAGGAACCGTGGAGCACACAGCACATCCCGGCGCTGTTTTCAGCCTTCTGTGGCCTCTTGGTTGCTCTTTCCTACCATCTGAGCAGGCAGAGTAGTGACCCCTCTGTGCTCCTGTGAGTAAGGGGCACACATAGCTGTGCCTGGTTCCCACCGCCCCGCCTTGTCACAGAGGGGAAAGGGCCGAGCGGTGCTCGGAGGGGTTGGACTCTTGGCTGCTCACCTAGCCAACCACTGGGGGAGGGTAGGAGAAAGGCAGGACGGACCAAACACTAATGAAAATCAAGGGTCAACTTTCAGTGCACATTTCACCTTTGCACTCCTGCTTCGGTAGTAAAATGCACAATGTCGGGAACAGAGGGCTTTTAGCTCCCAAGTGCTGCTTTTGACTTTCCCTTGGGTGAACTATGTGGGCAGCTCCCACCTCAACCAGGCTCCTTTTGGGGTCCATTAAGCAGCATCACTAGGCGGTTCCTCTGAGGACACAGTAGACTGGCATCTCTGAAAGGTTTGTCTTTTGTTCTGTTGCTTTGTGTTGCCAACACGGCGGGGCCCTCTGGGTTCAAGGTGAAGTTCGTGTCTACATTTAAAATGTATTTAATAATCATCTTCAGTCACTTGAAATATACTTTCCTATCTTCCCTTTAATCTTGTCTTTTAAATCTTTGAGAAATATGCACTTTGGAAGTGGAAATGCTTGGAAATGTTGCCAGAGTGTCCGATATCAACCAACTGATCGTGAGTGATCAGATAATCAATCATCTCGTGTGATTTTTCCAAACTTATGGAAGATTTGGACTTAAGATAGCCATAGCTCTTTGGGGGCCAGAGAAACCATCATTTTAGGCTGCCTGTGTGCAGCAAAATGAAAGGCACAGGAAATGGACAAAAATTAAATATGGTTTGCCTAGCTTTTCCTGTCAAATATTTTGCTGATGTTTTGAATTTTCTTGCCATTTCCTTGTGAGGATGAAGCCCTGGCAGGCTGACCAAAACAGAGAGTCTCTGTGAGCTTAGCTGTCGGCAGTTGGGGTGCCCATACCCCGTACTTGACTCCTTCAACGAGGAGGGAATCTGAAAATCAAAACAGAATATTTGTGATGACTTGACTCTGTACCTCTTTTCCTTTATTATGAATTCATTAAAGGAGAGAGCCCTTGCTCTTGCCATTTGGGAGTGTGAGGTATCAGGTGGGGCGGTTTACCTCGAACACTGTAATATGCACATATTTTAAAAAGTAAAAGCTGTGCATCTGTTCCTTTTCAGGTCCTTTATTCATTGTAGATTGCTTCCTAAATGTTTACATCAAAACCTGGAAGAACTGGCCGCAGACCCTCTCCCCAAGAAGATGAAAGACTCAGTGGTGAGATATTTGTGTTGTATAATGTATGTAAGAGTTTTGCTTAACATGGCGTGGAACTTGTGGGCAAAGCTCAGGTCCTCGGCGGGGCTCCGGCTAGCCAGGAATGAGTCACCAGTGCAGAAGGAGGTGCCTTGTCTCAATCTACAGCCGACACCTGGAGTGTTGAGCAGCCTGGTGGGTGTGGACCCTTCTAGAGTCTCTGGAAGGCAGATTGCTGTGTCTGCCGCAGGCACTCCCCTGGTCCTCAGTTGATGGCAGTTGCTTGGATATTCCAATGAAACAAGTTCAGTCAATTCCGCCCCCTTCTGGCACCAAGCCGCAGGCCAGCCGTGCCCAAGTCAAAGCTTCTCAAATAAACAGTCCTCCAGGCGGGTTCCTGATGTGCTCCAGGCAGTCCTCTCCACCCCTTCTGGCCTCAGCCTCATGCTGAGCTCAGAGTACTCTGCCCACGTTCAAGGCTGACTTCGGCACAGCCTTTGTTAGGAGACCTTGGGTTTTGGAGAAGGGAGCAACTATATTGGTTGGAGCACATGAAGGGAACAGGAAACAGTAAAAGAAGGAAGAACAGAACACAAAGACTGTTAGAAGAAGGATGCTCTTTCTTTGTCTACCAGGAAAATGGCTTGGGGTGGTTTCAAACATCATTTGAGCAGGTGTAGCTTCTTTGGTATCAACTTCCAAACATTACTGCTTTAAAAAGTAATTGCTTGTCGATTATGTAATCTCCCAATCATTTGTGTGTTGAGCTTGGGGCGGACTGCTGTCTGGAAGGCATGCTTGTCCTGTATTTTTTTAGGAATGACAGATCAACAGAACAGCAGTTAGTGACCCATTGATTGCAAGCTCCTCCAGCCAGGAGCTGCAGTCTCGTTTCGCTTGGTCTCCACAGTGCCTGCACCCGAAGCTTAGTACACTGCATTGAATTTAGACGAGTTAAACTGCAGTCCGCAATTTCAAGACAATGTGCAGGACTCAGTCAACATGATAATATTGTAAAAAAATTCATACTCAGCCCCCGGTGCCTTTGAATGTGGCTGCAGGGGAAGCTGAAGCTTGGAGGCTTTTTTGACACTGAAAAGGAACCAAAGCGAGGTCACTATGAATAAGGGTGTGGTTCATGAATTTTAAAAGCAGAGGTATGTTTGCAAAGCAGGGCAGGAAGTGAACCTGTGGGGCTTGATGGGATGACAGCTAAAAGGGGGGAAAACATTTGCCGTTGAAATAGCATCAACAACCTGATCTCCAGTGTTGACGCCAGGAGACTTGCAAGATCAGACTGACATTCCTGGGTCAGTTTCTCTAAAAGCCAGGGAACGGCCTGATGTCAACCCGAAAGTTTTCCCGTGGATGTCTGAGAAAAACCGTTCTCCCCAAATGTTCCTTGTTTTCATGAATGATGAAGATGCTTTCTGATAGATTGTATTGAAAAATAATGTACGAATAACGATGAAATCCGACAAGCAATTTGCTTGGCGGATGCTGCTAGCATTTCATTAGGATGAGTAGATGCGGTGGGATAGGTGCTGCCTTAGTTTCCATTCATTTTGAAATGCTTTGTGTAATGCAGAGCATTACAAGCATAACTTGTAGGTGATTTAATGTGGTGTGTGTGTTCTATGCTCTGAAAAGTCTTCTGGTCTAATGATAATATTTTAACAGGACTACCAGATTCAGCTTTTACAGTTTGGTGCATAAAACCTTTTGTGCCCAGTGCAAGTACAAGGTTTTCCTTCTTGTCTCCGATTTTCTTTCTCTCTCTCTCTCTCTTTTCTTCAAGTTCACTTTGTATGAGTAACCCCCAAGGAGCCTCCTTAGATCAGGTTTCCAGCCCTTGTTCCTATTCCAATTCATTTGGCCTGTGATGGGGCCTGCATGTTTACAAGACTGTCTCCTCAGACTGAGCTTCCAGGGACCTCGATCTAGAAACAGAGATGCCCAGCGCTCCATCAGTGGGCCTATACGTTCTCGTATGCGCAATGCCAACTATGCACTCAGTTCATTATCAAAACGTGATAGTTAATAGCAATGTAAACTTTCCGCTTAGTTCCCTCTTATCCACCTGCCTTAGGAGCCTGGTCTTTCTTTTTCTAAGCTCACTCATCCTCATCAATCTCTACCCTCTACACCCATTCAGCTATGTTACTTCCATTGTACCTATTTTTCTCAGTTTCTAGAAACAAAAAATAGACAAAACAACAAAACAAAGACCTCTTTTTTATTGTTCAACCAGCTTCTTTTTAACCATTGGTTGTATCATCTAGGTTTTTCAGGGGCCATGCTGTCTACATCTGCTGGGTTGTATAGTGTGGGACCAAGGCTTCTTGAGTTTCTTTTTAGGGTTGGAGCATGAAGTGCCACATAAAATGTCACAATGGATTTAAAACATTCAATGTGCTAAGCGCCAATATATTTATTAGTTAAACATGCTTGGAATCACCAATAAAATAGGGAACCAAAACATTAATATTATTGAAGATTGTTTTGGAAGTTCGGGCTCGTGTTAAGTCTGAAAGGAAAAAAAAATGTAGATTACATTATTGTGTATATGTAGATCGCACAGAACAGTTTATTAAAATCAACTATGATCAATATGAGAATTCATAAATACCCCTAGAGACAAGGAAATTTAGAAAAGCAAGAGCATTCTTACACATCAGAAATAACCTTAGAAAATATAATGAAAACATGATCCTACTCACAATAGCAACAAAATATATGAATTGATAATAGGAATGATTTTAACAAGTAGTGTCAGAAATAAAGAAAACCATAGCAGTCTATTAAAATGCAAATGACGTTCTGAATAAGTGTTGATAAATAGACATGACTTGATTTTGGATAGGAAGCCCGAGATTTATTAAATGCCAATTCTTTCTAATAAATTTATAGGTCTAACATTGTTCAAAACAGTTCCAGAGGAATTATACTCATAACTTGGGGAAATAATTCTAAGGTTCATTTAGAAGAATAGCCACTAATAATAGTTTTTAAAAAAATCTGGAGAAGAATAAGAAAGAAGAACTTAGCACTTTGAGATATAAGAGTATATTGTAAACATTGAGTAATCACAAAAAAATTATTAGACTCATCCAAGACTAGAGAATGGGATTAGTGAATCAGTAAAACACAGAAAGGAGGCAAATTATTTATATAAATGTATTATGTGAAAATTAAGTGTCACAATCAAGAATGGATTAATCAATGTATGGTGTTGAGGTCATTGTTTAGCAGTGGGAGGGGAAAAAATAATTTTGTGTGCTGATCCCTCACCAGACACCAATGTAAGTTAGAAAGACAAAGAGCAAATGAGGCTTTTCCATCTCTGATACTATGGCAGGCTGAATTATTTTAACCAAACTCTCTCCAATTCTGAATAAAATACAAAAAAAAAAAGTCCTTCTTAAATGTGACAAAAAACTGACAAAAAGATAAGGAATTATTAAGTCAAAGTCAAAATTTAAGTGAACAGGAGGAAGCAGAGCTGGAAGCCTTCTTTTGCCTCAAGGGCGTCTGCCCAACCAGGGGATCCTGAGTCTCAGTTGTCAGCCCTCAAGCTGTGGGGCAGAGAAACTAAAGCCAAGGCTTCCAGGTTGGGTGTGTGATGTGAGACCATGTGCTCATCAAGCTGGGGCACTGAAGCACCCACCTTCAGAGGGAGGATGAACCAGAAGAAATCTCTCCCGTCCTCCTCAGCGCCAGGGGAATGCAAGCAGACGCGCTTCGGTGTTGAACATAACAGCAACAGAATCCTTGAGATGTAGTCTGCCATGGGTTTTCAGTCCCAGTTCTAACACCTGCATGGCACAAAAACGCTAAATTTATGAATCGAGATTGAAGTGGCCCCCAACTGGAAAAACACCTCATGGCAAAACCAAACATGAATCCTCCCTAGAGGATTCTTTCCTCCTAGATCTCCAAGTGTTCCCTAAACAAGTTTTCTAAGGAAAATGAGCAGCTCTCAATAAAAAAAAAAAAAAAAAAAAATTTAAACTATGCAAGGAAACAAAGAACCAGTAGAAACAGGTCTTTAAGTACTTCACATTACTGGAACTATCAGACACAGATTTTATTTTATTTTATTTATTTATTTTTAAAAAGTTTATTTATTTGAGAGAACATGAGAGAGAGAGAGCATGAGTGGGGGGCAGAGGGCAGAGGGAAAGGGAGAAACAGGCTCCCTGCTGAGCAAGGAGCCCGACTTGGGGCTTGATCCCAGGATCCTGAGATCATGACCTGAGCTGAAGGCAGATGCTTAGCTGACTGAGCCCCCCAGGCGCCCCCAGACACAGATTTTAAAACAACTATACCGACTGTGTTTAAAGGAATGAAAGGTAAAACTTATAGACAATAGAAAATATTAAAATGATCCAGTATGTTTGAAAGAGAACCAAATAGACCTTCCTAAACAAAAAACAAACCAGAAAATGAAACAGTTGAAGAAAACAAAACAAAGCACACACACACACACACAAACACACACAGGAGATTAGATGCCTCCAATGAGAGAATTAGTGAACTAAAAGAAGAAAGTATCTAGGGTGTAACACTGACAGACATAAAATTAAGAAATACAAAATAAAGACGAAGACATGTGAAAGGGAGTAAGAAGATCTAACATATATCTAATCAGAATTTCAGAAAAATGGGGGGGAGAGAGACCAGAGCATCATCGATGTCTCATGAGATCATATCTGAGAATTTACCAGAAGTGATGAAAGACACTGATCTGGAGATTCAAGCATCCCAGTGAATCACATGCAGAGTAAAACACAGGAATCCACACTGGAAAAACCATAGTGAAACTGCAGACACCAAAGACGCAGACCATCTTAAAGCAGTCAAACAAAACAAACGGATTACATTCAAATGAATGACAAACAGAAAGCTCCCTTATCAAAATCAATCATAGAAGGCAGATGTTTGAAGTATTTAATGTTCTGTAAAAAAAGTAACTGCCAAGGTAGAATTCTATGCCCAGTGAAAATATCTTCAAAGGTGGGCAAAATAAAAATATTTTAGACAAGCAGAAGCTGAGAGACTCTTGCTAAGTGTAATGCTGAGGAATATTTTTCAGATGGTCTCAGATGGGAAGTCTAATTTGCATGAAAGTGCAAAGAGAAATTTAAACAAACATTAACTGTATAAAACCATAAGAAGAGGATAACCTACAACTTTGGATGGAAGGAAAAAGGGACCCAAGACTTAAAAATTCTTAGTAATGTCCAGGAGACAAATACAGGTACTGATTAACTCAAGACGGTGATAAGTGAAGTATGCATGTTGGAATGTTTGGTGTAACTGCTAAAGGAATAGAAACATAGTATGTAACTTCCTATTCTGTACAGAGGGGAAAAACAGAATGATAAAAAACAGTTCTTCATCAGTAACAAAACATAACAGGACTCCTCTGTGAAACTCTGCTTAAAAGTCAGTTCCAGGTGGGTTATAAACCTAAATACAAGATGACAAAACCTGAAAGTGCTTAGAATCATAATAAAGGAAGTTATCTTTATGATAATTCTAGGGTAGGAAAGAATTTTTTAAACAAGATAAAAAAGGAAGTTCATTACAATTACGACCTCTGATTGATCAAATAATACCCAAAAAGAGATTTAAAGAAAAAATAAGCCACAGAATGGGAAACAATTTTTAAAATATGTATAGTAGATAAAGCACTAGTGTTGAGATGAATATGAAATTGTTATAAATCGATAAGAAAGCCAGATATCTCAATTAAAAATGGCCAAAAGACTTATACATGCACTTCACAAGGGAGAAAATAAAAATAGCCAAAACCATGAATATGTATGCAAACTAATTAATAATCAGGAAACTCCACACTAAAACCACACCAAGTTACCATTTCATACTTACTAGACTGACAAAAAAATGAAAAGTTCTCACAATATTAAGTGTAGAGCGAGGGAACTCTTACGTACTGTTGGTGGTAGTGTAAATTAGTATATCTGTTTTGGAAACAATTTGGTATCATAAAAGTTGAAGACACACACTACAGCCAGCAATTCTACTCCTAGATATTTACCCTGGAGCAAATCTTGCCCCTTTGTACCAGAATACACATATAAGATTTTTCCTCATTGCATTTATTCATAAGGGCCCTAAGCTGAAGCCATTGGAAATTGCACCAACAGTGGAATGCGTAGTATACAGCCAAGGAAAAGACCTTACCATAGCCATATGCAATGGTGTGGGTGAGTCAGCCACATAATGTTGAGCAAAGGAAGCAAGACATAAACAAATATGTCTAGTCTGGTGCCATCTATTGGGTAAAAATAGGTCAACCAAATTGCTTACATTACATACATAAGGAGCAAATCATTCTTGTTTAAAGAGTAAGAAGCTTACTTTCACCACAGTCAGGATAGTTGATATGGACCCCCCAAGAGGGGAAAGAAAGGTTTGTGATCAGGGAGCCATATAAGGGATTTCTTGGGTACTAGAAATACTAGATTTCTTGAATCAGTTGGTAGTCACTGAGATGTTCACTTTATAATTATTTTTTAAATTGTACATATGTATTTTAAGCCCTTTCTTATATGCCCGGCTCACAATTTTAAAAATGTAAAAGAAATTTTCAAAAAGTATGAAATAAAATCAAACATTTATTCTAATTCTAGAAAAGGGATAATTTTCCAGGCTTGGAATTTATAAAATGAAAAGAAATAAAACACTCACACATACACACATAGTTAGATGTGAGTACATAAAACTTTTAAACATCTATATGTTTAAAGGCAATAAAATTAAATAATTTGGTAAAATATTCATTGCAAATTTGACAAGTTAAATATCTTTCTTATACCAACAACTGAGTTTAATTTTTAAAACTCTATAAGCAAATGATATCAATATATATATCTCATTTAGGGACAAAATATTTACAAGTAACTGTGAGAATTCTGTTTACCCTACTTATACAGAAAGAAATGCAAATTAAAGTTTGATGGCTTTTTTTTTTTTTTTTGAGAGAGAGAGAGAGAGAGAGAGCGCATGCATGAGCACGAGCCAGGGGGAGGGGCAGAGGGAAAGGGAGAGAATCTCAAGCAGGCCCCATGCCCAGTGCGGAGCCTGACCCAGGGCTCCATCTCATGACCCTGATATCATGACCTGAGCCGAAATCTAGAGTCAGATGCTTAACTGACTAAGCCACCCAAGTGCCCCCAAATGGCATTCTTTTTTTGTCCACTCAGTCAACACAGGATAAATTAATGATATGGCCAACTGGGACAAGATGAGATTTCTTAGATATTGTTTATATATGTGTAAATTATTACAATCATCTGGAAAAGCATAATTTGTCAAGAATTATAAAATTCATAACCTATAATATAATAAATTGATTTGTCAGAGTTCTTCTAGAGAACGAATTTAAAATACGAAAAAAAGATTTAGGTGCACAAAGATCATGATTGCAGCATAATTCATCATGGCAAAAAATGGAAAACAACCTAATACCTAGAAGTCAGGGAATGCTTGCACTAAATATGGCACATTCATTTTCATTCATGAAATTAATGTTTTGAGTTTCCACTCTGGCACTGTTTGTATGTGTATATGTTTAGGGCATCACAAGATGGAAAATTTGTCATTAAGTGACGATTAATAAGTCTTACAATAATATACATATATAGTACTTACAAAAGAAAGTACGGTTGAAAAAGGTATAAAATTATATGCACACTACAATTAGACCTTTATAAAATATGCATAGATAAACCCATATACATCATGATGACAGCTAGAACCATGCCTCAGCACTCACAGGCAAAAATACTGGCCCAGAAAGCATAAAAATGCTAATATTGTTAGTGTCAGGATATAATGATCACAAATGATCTATTCCCTTTTTTTGTGTTGTAGAGCGCTACAATAGTATGTTATCCTATAATGGAAACAGTAATTAATACTAAAAAATTGCAGAGACCTAAATTTGCATCTTGCTCAGATATTTTGTAATCTGATTTTTGTAACACCTAACATCATATGGTTCACTTTTAAGACTCAGGATATTTATCAAAATGAAGCAAAGATTCTAAACCTCTTGTTTAAATAAGTAATTCAACAGACTCAGAGTTATTAGCCTTCAAGCATGTGAAGGAAGAAGGCAGCACCAGTAATTCTCCTTCTGTATAACAAAACTAAAACTGAAACCTCACACATACTTGTGTCTAAACAGAGATGTATAACATATATTAAAATCAGCAAAGTCATTTAATAAGAAAACCAAAATTACAAACTTTTTACTAGTATTAAAGACTATTTTCATAGGATGCAACAGTCCTTGAGGTCCAGGTGTTTTCAAGATTGCTTTTATAAAAAAATAGTATTTTCACATTTGCTACCCTGTAACTGCATTTAAGACACACAATTCAATGCACATGAAAAGGAGATGTTTGTAAGAATAGTACTTGTGCATTAGTAAGTACAGTGTTGTTTCATGAATGAATGTGTTTATCAGAATCTGCTGCACTTCATACTTTTTGTAAAGGCACATGTATACAACATGTTTCTACGAAAAAAAATATTTTCAGGAATAACATTTTTGGAGTAGAATAATATCAGCTTTTTGGTGGCTGTAGGGAAAGAGGGAGCCATTTTCTTTTTATTTTGCTGATGTTACTTTTACCCATGTTAACAGAGTGGTCTATGGTTTCATTAATTAGCAGTAGCTTGAGGGGCACCTGGGTGGCTCAGTCGGTTAAGCGTCTGCCTTTGGCTCAGGTCATGATCCCAGAGTCCTGGGATTGAACCCCACATCAGGGAGCCTGCTTCTCCCTCTCCCTCTGTTCCTCCCCCACTGCTCCTTCTCTCTTTCTCTCTCTCTCTCCCCTTCTCTCTCTCAAATAAATAAATACATCTTTAAAAAAATTAACACTAGCTTGAAAAGCTCAATAATTACCATTTGCTATCATGTTTGGTGAAGAGTCTGTTCAAAACTTTGCCCATTTGCAGCTGGGAATGAGGGTGGAGAAAAACTGTTTGACTTATTATTGATTTCTAAAGTTCTTTTTTTTTAATTTTTAAACTTCTTTATATATTAATATAGATAAAAGTTCTTTGTTGGATATATGTTTTGCAATTATTTTTCTCAGTACCTGGCTTGCCTTTTCATTTTATAACAATGTATTTTGAAGAGCAAACGTTTTAAATTTTCATGAATTCCAATTTAATGACTTCTTTTCTTTTAAACCTCCACCTTTTGGTGTTCTATTTAAGAAAGCTTTGCCAATCCCAAGGTCACTTAAGATTTCCTCTTAGGCTTTCTTCGAGGAATTCAATAGTTTAAGTTAGGTTTATAATGCACATTGAGTTAAGTTTTGTATGTGACATGAAGGAAATGTCAAGGTTTTTTTGTTGTTCTTTTGGTTTTTTTGTAGATAGCTATCTGGCTAGTTGTTCCAGTTATTTTTGTTGAAAAAATTATCTTTTCCTCGTTTAGGGAAAAGCTGTCATTTCATCTTGGCACTTTAGTTTAAAACCCATTGACTGTATATATTCTGATCTGGGTTCTTTCTTCTGTTCTCTTGATCTAAATATATTTTTGCTCCAATACCATCAATACCTGATTCCCGCAAGTTTGTAGTAAGCCTTGAAATCAGATATTGTATATCTTCCAACTTAGTTCTTCCTTTTCAAAGTTGCTCTTCCTTTTCTAGGTCCATTGCATTTCCAAGTAATTTTTGAACTAGCTTGCCAATTTGTACAAAAAAAACCTATTAGGATTTGATCTCCTGATCAAATCCACTGGATCTATCAATTTAGTAAGAATTAACTTCTTAACAATACTGAATCTTCAAATCCATGAACATGATATGTCTCTCCATTTATTTCTTTAGTTTCTCCCAGCAGGGTTTTGTAGTTTTCAATGTACGGGTCTTGTACATTTTTGTCAAATTTATCCCTAAGTATTACATATTTTTTTATGCTACTGTAAATGGTATTTTAAAAACTAAGTATGTAAAATGATGGTCAGCATCATTAGCCATTGGAAAATGCAAATTAAAGCCTTAATTAGATACCACTATAGCAAGATTTCTCAACCTCACACTATTGACATCCTGAGCCTCATAATTCTGTGGTCAGGGACTGTCCTGTGCATTGTAGGATATTTAGCTGCATCCCTGGCCTCCACCCACCAGATGCCAAGGTCACTCTCCCTCTCCCTGAAATGTAATAGTAGACAATGTCTCAAGACATTGCCAAATGTTCCTGGGGAGGTAAAATTGTCCCTGGCTGAGGACTACTGTGCTACACAACCCTGGAATGGCTAAAATAAAGAATACTGACCACACCAAGAGTAGGCAAGGACATGGAGTAATTGGAACTCTCACCCAGTGCCAGTGAGAATGCAAAAAGTTTCCGAGGACTTTGGAAAACTGTGTGGCAGTTTCTTAAGAAGTTAAGTCTAAACCCACCATGTGTTCCAACCATTCTACTAAAAGCATTTACAAAGAGAAATGAAAGCCCATGTCCAGAGACATGGCCATGAATATCTATAGCAGCTTTATTGGTAATTGCCAGAAACTGGAAATAAATCGAATGTCTACCCACAGGTGGATGGATTAACACACCGTGCTGTGTGTACACCAAGGCTATGTACACAGCCATAAATAGCCATAGACTATTCATACAGACAACAACATGGATTACTATCAGAATAATTACACTGAGTGAAAGAAGCCAAATCAAGGAAGAATACACATTCTACAATTCTATTTATATCACATTCTAGGGAATGGAATAAACCATCGTTATGGTGCAGATCAATGATTGTCTGTGGACAGAGGAGAGAAGGGGGCATAGGTTAGCAAAGATCAGGAGAGTAGACTTTGGGGTGTGATGGTTGTGCTACTTACCCAAATTGTGATTTTGGATTTCATGTGGATGTTCATATGTCAAAACTCATCACATGGTACACTTTATATATATATGCAGGGTTTTGTATGTCAGGCATACCTCCATAGAGCGGTTTAAAAATTACAATACAGAAAAGCAAATTGCAGGAGGAATATTCTAATAAGCCTGTGCAATCGTTTGTATTTACAAGGGATACTCATGACACTGACAAAAATCAATGGAATTCCTGTATGTCATCCAACTGTGAAAAAAATAACAATAATCAGAGCTCATTCTCCCTTTTGCTTTGAGAAACCCAGAAATGTAACCCTCCCCTCCTTGGCAATTCCCCTGATGGCCCACTATTTTGCCTTTAGGCAAGGATGGTTGGTCAATTATAGATAACGCTTAATTTTAAATTAGAAAATTTGGGAAAATGTTTATTTTCCTTTTGGGTTAGCGTTCAGTAGTTTTTAAATGACATAAAACCACATCAGTGGAAACTAGGAAGGAAAAATTAACTTCTTTTCACAGCCTAAAGACTTAATGAGTTATAGATCTTTCCTTCGGGAAGGTCTGGCCTTTTATAAATCTTTGGAATGAAAGGAGATACCTGAATTTTGGCCATTTATTAATAGTAAATTTCTGGTGAAAACCTGTGATCACAGAAATTTTATAGATTCAGAATGAAAAAACCAATGATTTGCCCTGCTTAAAAATCAGGGAAATTCTTACCACTTTTTAACCCAATTATTCATACCATTACTAAGAATAAATCTAGAAGTTAGTTTATCACTATATGATTTCTCCCATATTCAATACCTGTATGTGAATTGTAAAACAACTTTAACAGATAATTGGTAAATTGACATTGAGAATTATCTCTTCACTGTATTATTATTTTTTAAAGATTTTATTTATTTATTTGAGAGAGTATGTGTGCATGTGCACACACATGAGGCGGGGAAGGGCCAAGGGGGAAGAGGAGAGAGGAGAGGAAGAGAGAGAGGATCTCAAGCAGAGTCCCTGCTGAGTGTGGAGCCTGATGTGGGACTCGATCCCATGACCCTGAGATCACAACCTGAGATGAAGCCAAGAGTTGGACACTCAACCAACTGAGCCACCCAGGCACCCCCTTCACTGTATTATTAATTACATTAACCAGGCATGTTGACTTTTTCATCATATCGTTCAAGGTCATTATTAGTCCATTTAAGCTGTCTTTCTGATTTCTTCCTATCACTTTGGGTGTCAATTCAGTCAGAATGCCAGCAGCACGACTTGCAAGAACACCACATTTTAATTTTAAAAACAAGAAAAGAAAAGGGGAGGGAGATGTAGGGAAACAGATATACACAGATACAATTTTCTGGCAGAGAGCATTCAAAACAATTATTTAGGAGGCATAATTCCTTTTCAATATGAGATATTGATATATTTATAACGATGGTTTCAGAGTTTTCAGGTGTGTGGTACCTTAAAATGTTCAATAATTGTGTACCACAGCAAGTTGGCCTCTGTAGAAAGAAAAAATGTGATGGTCCTTTGTGTCTCTTTTAGATCTATCAGCCAGCAGTATTGTGCTTGATTTGCACTAACAAGCCATCCTCCATATAATATTAATGCAGTATTAATAACATTCTTTGGTCTACCGTTGCTTTGTTTTCCCCCAGCCCCTGCTCACGGCTACAATTTTATGAGATGGAAAATTTATTAGCAACTAAAATGTGAAATCCGTTCTGTTCCAAAGAAATAAGTGAATGTGTAAGAGGCTTGTATTTGGCAAACAGCCTGCACACAAGCTATCCTAAAGCCAAGTTGAGATGATTAGCACTTTACCCTCCTTTACCAGACCATGGGGTCTTGTATCTGATCTCTGTTTGTAGAGAAGAACCTTATGCCTCTCACACGTGTAGAAAACTGTTTTTCTGCTGTGGGTTGCAGGTGCAGGCCAGCCTTGCCCTGTGCATCCCCCTTTCCCCACCCTTCGCCTCGTTCTCACTGATGGTCCCAGTATGTGCCACTGGGAACATACCAGGTAAGTGACACGCCGAGAGAGTAGGTTATACAGAGTCAGGATCCCGTCACTTGACTTGACCGGTGACTACAGAGTTGCTGAGACAAAGAGGAGCAGACTTTACAGTTGGTTCTCTCTTTGCAGAAGGATATCTTAAAATCGGATCTCGTTATCTGCTCGGGGGCTGCTGTTCTGTCATTTGCAGTCAGTGCCAGCACCGTGTTCCTGTCCTTGCGAGTACGTATCCTTTCGACTTTATACTCTCCCCACATCCTTAGTTTCCCTAATAACAGAGCCCGTTGTGGAGTTCCAGGGTACTGGCAGGATAATGGAGCCAGAGGAGGAAAGCAAAAGTCCAGCTGAGAGGTTTAAGGAGCATATCTATGTGCTGTGAAGGGTTATGTCCAAGATGAGACTTGGTGCACATGGCAGATTGGGTTCAAGTGCTTTATTCTTTGTCTTCCCGCACCTGGGGAGTGATGTTGTTGGCTAGAGCAACAACACACATCCTGGGACCTGGGGGTAGTAAGACAGGCTGACGGCACACTACAGGGATCAGAAACTGGAGGCATTAACATATCAGGAGTCAGACAGAGGTCCTGGAGCCAAAAGGAGCTTTGGAACCTAATTTCCAAA
The DNA here is from genome assembly GCF_003265705.2 of Callorhinus ursinus. Classification (NCBI taxonomy): domain Eukaryota; kingdom Metazoa; phylum Chordata; class Mammalia; order Carnivora; family Otariidae; genus Callorhinus; species Callorhinus ursinus. The sequence continues at coordinate 14,741,540 of NW_027397094.1, forward strand.
TAGAAAAACAAATGTGGAGAGGTCTAGATGGGATTTCTGGCCTGAAGTTTCAACAGTTACTGTCTCCTTATAAAAGTATTATATGCTCAGGCACTCCTTCCAACAAAGGAAAGTCTATTAGTTACATTTGTTATTCTCAACCTCTTCTTTTAAAAAACAATGGCAACAAAGCCAAAGGGCAGAGTTCCCTTGGCCTTTGAACTTCCTGGGGCCAGCTCTCTACCCCCCACTCAGTGGCTCCCAACCCAGGTGGGTTTCTGTGGAAGAAATGTTCAGAAGCCTGTAACAAGAACTGGGGTTGCCTCTCTGTTCTGCTAGAGGGAAGAGGGGAAGGGCAGTGGTGTTATGGATTATTCATGGGCATCCCTCCCCTCTCCTGCGAGGCTAAACAATGAGATTTGCCCTCTTGTATCACAGCCATTTCTCAGTGTTGTGCTGTTTGCCCTGGCTGGCTCGGTGGGATTTGTGACCCATTATATGCTCCCTCAGCTCCGCAAGCACCATCCATGGATGTGGATTTCACACCCTGTTCTTAAAAACAGAGAGTATCAGCAACGGGAAGTGAGAGGTCAGTAATATATCCCTCGTTAAAAAAAAAATGATGCGGTGGTAGGCATCCTTTAAACCAGAGGGTGTGCACAACCAATGTGAATGTCTGAATGTGGTAAAACTATACACTCAATGCGGTAAAACTATACACTCAAGAATGGTTACAATGGTAGATGTTACATTGCATCTGTTTTACCACAGTTTAAAAAAGGGGGGGAGTGTATACCTTGGAGTATGCAGTATTGTTCCAGAACAAGAAAGTTAAAGTGGAGAGAATTAGAACTGTGTTTTATAAAAATAGTAATTGGTTGTTTAGTATTGGGGAAGATGAACTTAGATCATTCAGTCCTGAAGATTATGCTGCTCCAGCTTAAGTTGACTGGGGACCAGGAAGAAGACTTCACAGCCCTCCCATCCTCCACAAAGTGTTTTTTTTGGGGGGGGGGTTGCTGGGCAGGGATGTAGCAGAAACTGTTGAACCTTTAGGACCTCTGAACCCTTGAACTTCGCTTCATGGCTTTCCTCACTTTGACCCATGCTTGTTTGCCTTAGGAGTTCTCGGGGCTATTTCTGGTCACGATCATGTCATAGCTTGGTAATCCAGACAGTGTCAGAACTTCCAGATAAGAAATCTCAGGAATTTCTCTGGTAGCTCTTCCCTTGCTCTGTGATCCAACAGATGGCGGAAGGATTGATTTATCCCCATTTTCAGACACATTGAAGTCATCGGTCACAGTCTATAGCTATAGTTTATAACTAGCTAGTGCCAGTTATAACTTTATAGCCCATTGTAACCTCTCTGTTGTAGAGGGACACAGTCAGTTGTCACCCTGCCAGGCACAAGGGTATGTGAGTGGCGCCAAGATTTGCTGACTTGCAGGAATGTAGTGGACTCCCCAGGCTGATCAGCAGTAACGTCAGTAGATTAGTGTGACAAAGGGAAAAGGGGACAAAATACTTTAAAAATGAAGAAGCGAAAAAAATCACTTAAAACGCCATCAAGAGCATTTTGTCAAGGAACATCTCTGGGTGGGTATGAGGAGCTGCCTTAATTTAAAACAGCCAACTCAGAAAAATTGTAGATTGTTTACTGGAGAAATATGGCACATGGGTCTGTTGCCCAGATAGGGTTTAGAAGGTGGAGAGGGGTCACCCCGACCTCTCTGCCCTCAGAGACTTGCTTCTCATCTGCAACACCAGCAGCTAGCTTAAGGGTCAAGTTTAATATATTTGTGCTTAATATATATATATAATATGTAATATATATTATATTAATATGTATATATTTTAATTAATTTAATATATATATATATTTTTAAATGCCCTGTTCAATTTCAGGTGCTACTTCAATGCAAATTATTATCAGTGTTACAAAACCTGAAGGAAGACAGGCTCAAAGTAGGTGCAATGTGTAATGGTTAGTTCATGTTACAGCCTACTTGTGGAGAGAGGTGCATCCCAGACGGAAGCCTGCTGGTGGATAGGTAGAGCAACCAGAGGAAACCAGTTTCTATGGAGCTTCTGCAAGTGTTAAGGTCACATCCACCTTTCATTTTCTAAATCTTTAGGAAGAACTAAGTTTTGGCAAAATTACTGGAGTATTTGGGGCTTTATTATTTTGGTGTCATTCGTTTTGGGTGGAGATTTGAAGTATGAGGCTTTGCCTCAGGAGGCTGCATATCTATATCCATATCAGCTATACCTCGATCTCTGCTTAGATATTTGGATGCCCTGGGATGAGCACAGAGAACTTGTCAAATTGAGAGAAAGAAAAATAAGACAGATGAAGCTCAGGCCAAGCTTACTGTGGCGGTTCAAAGTGTGGAATTCAGCAGTGAAAATACTGAATTCAGCATTCAGTAGTTTAGTTCAAAATCTGTTTGTTTTTGTTTTGGTTTTTTGTTTGTTAGTGTGGTTGTTTTCTTCCCTGAATCCAGTGGAGCCCAGTTTAAAATAGAATCATTTAGATATTTTAAACTTGCATGACCTTTTCAGTACACGATTCAAGTCCAGGTGAGTGTGAGTGTGTTTGTATGTTGATGGCTCCTCTTTGAGGGCCGAATGACCAGGCGGTGCTGGGTCTCCGTCCCATACACTGGGCTGGGAGCTCACGTCTGTTAGCACGGGCTCAAGCCCAGACTCTGTGGATGTTTCTCCCTTGCCTGCATTAGCTGTTCATAAGCCACCTGAAATCTAGCCAAGAGTAATAGATTTGACAAATTAGGCATATAATGAAGAACAGATTGCATTGCAAAATTGTGTGCATTAGAAGGAAAATCCAAATATTTAAAATATGTTGGTATGAACTCATTGAAAAGCCATTACTCATTTTGGTATCATCTGGTCCCGAGTTTCCTTCCTCCTCTTCCTGGCCTTCTGCCTTCTAGATAGTTCACTCTTTATTTCTTCTACTCCCAAGAAAACATGCACAGGAAATTCAGACCAATTGTATACTTTTTAATGTGAAATGGTGCTCAAATCTCCTTTCTCATAGGATCACAGAATATTATAACTGGAAAAGAAGAGAGAGCAGAGCAGGGTGAGCAGGTCTGTGGCATAGAAGGAGAATCCCCTAATCCCATGGCAGACATTGCTAACTGAGAACAATCCGAAAACTGGGCCTGGGGCAGACATTGAATTGGTGTGTGAGATGAGGCATATGTGCCGTCCTGTCTTAGAGTTTATAGAATGCCATCCCACCCTTTACATAGGAGGAAACAGAAGCCTACAGAAGTCAAGGCACATAACTTCAGTCCCAGCAAGTCTGTGGCCAATGAGTGAGCAGAACCCAGGGCATCTTCCTCCAGTCCAGTGCTCTTTCTGCTACCCGCTCTGCTATTGGGCTAATGGGCCAATCGGTTGTAGTTTGGATGCGGCTCTTAGACAGCATGGTGCCACAGTCATTGTTACCCAGAAGGGCCCCATCACTGCAGTAGGCCCTGTAGAGTCCAACATGCCATAGTCGAAGGCCAACTCTACAAAGCTTTAATCCCCGGGTTGAAACAGACTCACCACAATGAATTCTGGGTATTCTTGTGGTTTCTCCAATATACTCCATTCTCTGACTGTCCTCTCTTTGCTGTTCCCTTTGCCTGCAATACTTTTTCCCAAGCATCACTAGACTCAGGCCAGATGATTCATCCTTCAGGTCTCTGTTTAAAAAATCAGTCCCTCCAGATGTCCTTCCCTGACCACCTGGATCAGACTAACTTCCCGGCTGCTCCCCTGAACCTCCCTTTCCATCATATTCTCTCAAATGAGTGTGAGCAACGTGTCTGTTTGCTCGTGGTGGTCCTTCACTGCTTACCATGGTGCTGGGCACAGAAGTGTGTTTACTGAATGGCACTTCATTTAAATATCATCTGCTTTCTATTTGCTAGAACAAATTTAAACTTGGTGTGTATACTTTCGTTTGGTTTACTTTCTCCTCTGCATACCTCTGATATGTAATTTCACTTGGCATATAAAATTACATGGAGATACGAAATAAAGTCTGATATAAAATTCAGACTACAACTCAAATTGAAACATGTATTTTTTAGCCAATTCAGTTCTTTACATTGGAGACTAATTTAAGTGAACTTTATCCCATCCTAGCCCCAACAAGATGTTGCACCAATATTTGAGCTAGAAGAATGAAATTCAATCACTCATAATACAGTTCAGCAGACATATGGTGAAGTGGCTATAACTGACATATTAATGGGATGTGAAGTTGTTCAAGCTACGTGATTCATGCTGAAAATAACAAGATAACAGAGTAGACAGCACTATAGATGGCACCATATTAGTCAAGTATGGAACTTTCAAGACCAAATGTTTAAGGAGCACGTGGAGTTTTAGAAAATAAAACAAATCTATGATCCTGAATTGTGATGGTAATTCCAGACAAATGACTTCATTGATCAGCCTCTGTTGTAAAAGAGTTAAGAAGTTGAATCTGTTTGAAAATTTGTTTTAGCTAATGGTAATAAATACACATTTATCAATAATTACTTTGAATGTAAATGGACTAAATGCTCCAATCAAAAGACATAGGATGACAGAATGGATTTAAAAACAAAAACAAAAAACAAGACCCATATGTAATCTGCCTACAAGAGACTCATTTTAGACCTAAAGACCTCTGCAGATTGAAAGTGCGGGGATGGAGAAACATCTATCATGTACATGGATATCAAAAGAAAGTTGGGGTGGCAGTACTTATATTGGGCAAAATAGACTTTAATACAAAGACTAACAAGAGACAAAGAGGGGCGCTATATAATAAAAAGGGGGACAATCCAACAAGAAGATCTAACAATAGTAAATATTTATGCACCCAACCTAGGAGCACCCAAATACATAAAACCATTAACAAACATAAAGGAATTAATCAGTAATAACACAATAATAGTAGGGGACATTAACAACCTACTTTTATCAATGGGCAGATCATCTAAACAGAACATCAACTAAAGAAACGATGGCTTTGAATGACACACCGGACCAGATGGATATATTCCGAACATTCCATACTAAAATAGCAGAATACACATTCTTTTCAAGTGCACATGGAACATTCTTCAGAATAGATCACATATTAGCCCACAAAACTAGCCTCAACAAATTCAAGAAGATTGAAGTCATACCATGCATCTTTTCTGACCACAACAATATGAAACTAGAAGACAACCACGAGAAAAAATCTGGAAAGACCACAAATGCGTGGAGGTTAAATAACATGCTACTAAACAATGAATGGGTCAGCCAAATCAAAGAAGAAATTAAAAAGTACATGGAAACAAATGAAAATGAAAACACAATTTGTGGTCCAAAACCTCTAGGATGCAGCAAAAGCAGTTCTAAGAGGGAAGTTTATAGTAATACAGGCCTACCTTAGGAAGCAAAAAAATCTCAAATAAACAATCTAACCTTACACCTGAAGTGGCTAGAAAAAGGACAACAAACAAAACCTAAAACCAGCAGAAGGAAGGAAATAATAAAGAATAGAGCAGAAATAAATGCTATAGAAACTAAAGAAACAATAGAACAGATCAATGAAACCAGGAGCTGGTTCTTTAAAAAAAAATCAATAAAATTTATAAACCTCTAGCCAGACTTAGAGGAAAAAAAAGAGAAAGGACTCAAAATCACAAATGAGAGAGGAGTAATAACCAACACCACAGAAATACAAATAATTATAAGAGAATATTATGAAAAAGTATATGCCAACAAATTGGACAACCTAGAAGAAATAAATAAATTCCTAGAAACATATAACCTACCAAAATTGAAACAGGAAGAAATAGAATTTGAACAGACTGATAACCAGCAAAGAAATCAAATCAGTAATCAAAAAACTCCCAACAAACAAAAGTCCAGCACCAGATGGCTTCACAGGCAAATTCTACCAAACATTTAAGCAAGAGTTAATAACCATTCTTTTTAAACTATTTCTAAAAATAGAAAAGAAAGGAAAAGTTCCAAATTCATTCTATGAGGCCAGCATTGCCTTGATACCAAATCAGATAAAGACATCACTAGAAAAGAGAACTACAGGCCAGTATCCCTGATGAACATAGATACAAAAATGCTCAACAAAATACTAGCAAACCAAATTCAACAATACATTTAAAAAAATCATTCACCATGGTTAAGTGGGATTTATTCCAGGGTGGTTCAATATTTACAAATCAATGTGATACATCACATGAATAAGAGAAAGAATAAGAACCATACGATCATTTCAATAGATGCAGAAAAAGCATTTGACAAAGTACAACATCCATTCGTCACAAAAATCCTCAACGAAGTAAGTTTAGAGGGAACATAGCTCAAGATAATAAAGACCAGCTATGAAAAATCCACAGCTAGTATCATCCTTAATGGAACTGACAGTTTTTCCCCTAAGGTCAGGAACAAGACAGGGATGTCCACTCTCACCACTTTTATTTAACATAGTACTGGAAGTCCTAGCCACAGCAATCAGATACAAAGAAATAAAAGGCATCTAAATTGGTAAGGAAGAAGTATAACTTTCACTCTTTGCAGATGACATGATACTGTATACATAAAACTGGAAAGACTCCACCAAAAAACTGCTAGAACTGATAAACTAATTCAGTAAAGTTGCAATTATACAAAATCAGTGTACAGAAATTTGTTGCAACAGATTTCTATACACTAATAATGAAGCAGCAGAAAGAGAAACTAAAAAACTAAAAAAAAAAAATTCCATTTACAATTGCACCAAAAATAAAAGATACCTAGAAATAAACCTAATCAAACAGGTGAAAGACCAATACTCTGAAAACTATATAACACTGATGAAAGAAATTCCAGAGGACAGAAAGAAATGGAAAGACGTTCCATGCTCATGGATTGGAGGAACAAATATTATTAAAATGTCTATATACTACCCAAAGCATTCTATACATTTAATGCAATCCCTATCAAAATAGCACCAGTGTTTTTCAAGAATTGTAACAAACAATCCTAAAAATTTTTTTTAAATTTTATTTATTTGAGAGAGAGAGAGAGAGCATGAGCAAGCTGGGGAGGGGCAGCGGGGAAGGGAAAGGGAGAGGGAGAGAGAATCTGAAGCAGACTCTGAGCCAGATGAGGGGCTTGATCCCACAACTACAAGATCATGACCTGAATGGAAACCAAGAGTTGGATACTTAACTGACTGAGCCACCTAGGTGCCTCCAATCCTAAAATTTGTATGGAACCACAAAAGACCTTGAATAGCCAAAGCAAGCTTGAAAAAGAAAAGCAGGGGCACCTGGGTGGCTCAGTCATTAAGTGTCTGCCTTCGGCTCAGGTCATGATCCCTGGGTCCTGGGATTGAGCCCTGCATCGGGCTCCCTGCTCTGCGGGAAACCTGATTCTCCCTCTCCCACTCTCCCTACTTGTGTTCCTGTGTCTCTCTCTGTCAAATAAATAAATAAAATCTTAAAAAAAAAAAAGAAAAAGAAAAAGAAAAGCAAAGCCAGAGGCATCACAAGTCTGGACTTCAAGTTATATTACAAAGCTGTAGTGATCAAAACAGTATGGTACTGTCACAAACAGACACACAGATCAATAGAACAGAATAGAAAACCCAGAAATAAACCCACAACCATATGGTCAATTAATCTTCAGCAAAACAGGGAAGATATCCTATGGGAAAAAAGACCATCTCTTCAACAAATGGTGTTGGGAAAATTGACAGCAACATGCAAAAGAAAGAAACTGGGCCACTTTCTTATACCATTCACAAAAATAAATTCAAAATGGATTGAAGACTTACATATACGACCTGAAATCATAAAAATGCTGGAAGAGAACACAGGCAATAACCTCTTTGACATCTGTCATAGCAACTTTTTTCTAGATAGGTAGGTTCTCTAGGTAAGAGAAACAAAAGCAAAAATAAATTATTGGGACTACATCAAAATAAAAAGCTTCTGCACAATGAAGGAAACAATCAACAAAACTAAAAGGCAATCTACGGAATGGGAAAAGATATTTGCACATGATGTATCCGATAAAGGGTTAGTATCCAAAATATATAAAGAACTTACAAAACTCAACACCCAAAAAATGAATAATGCAATTAAAAAATAGACAGAAAACATGAGCAGACATTTCTCAGAGAAGACATCCAAATGGCCAACAGACACATGAAAAGATGCTCAATGTCACTCATCATCAGGGAAGTGCAAAACAAAACTACAATGAGATATCACCTGACACTGGTCAGAATGGTTAAAATCAACAACACAAAAAACAACAAGTGTTGGCAGGCGAGGCTGTGGACAAAGGGGAACCCTCATGCACTCTTGCTGGGAATGCAAGCTGGTGCAACCACTATGGAAAACAGTATGGAGATTCCTCAAACAGTTGAAAATAGAGCTACCCTACGACCCAGCAATCTCACTACTGGGTATTTACCCAAAGAATACAAAAACACTAATTCAAAGGGTTACACGCACCCCTATGTTTATAGCAGGATTATTTACAGTAGCCAAATTATGGAAGCAAACTTTGTGTCCATTGATTGATGAATGGGTAAAGAAGATGTGGTATATACATATAAGGGAATATTATTTAGCCATAAAAAAGAATGAAATCGGGGTGCCTGGGTGGCTCAGTTGGTTAAGCAACTGCCTTCAGCTCAGGTCATGATCCTGGAGTCCCAGGATCGAGTCCCACATTGGGCTCCCTGCTCAGCAGGGAGTCTGCTTCTCCCTCTGACCTTCTTCCCTCTCATGCTCTCTCTACCATTCTCTCTCAATAAATAAATAAAAATCTTAAAAAAAAAGAATGAAATCTCGCCATTTGCGACGACATGGATAGATCTAGAGAGTATAATGCTAAGTGAAATAAGTCAATCAGAGAAAGACAAATACAGTGATTTCACTCATATGTGGAATTTAGGAAACAAAACAAATGAGCAAAGGGGAAAAAGAGAGAGAGAGAGACAAATCAAGCATCAGACTCTTAATTATGGAGAACAAACTGATGGCTACCAAGGGCAGGTGGGCAGGAGAACAGGTGAAACAGATGATGGGGATTAAGGAGGGCATTTGTTGTGACAAGCACAGGGGGATGCATGAAGTGTTGAATCACTATATTGTACACCTGAAACTAATATAACACTCTGTTAACTGGAATTAAAATAAAAACTAAAACAGCACCCCCTCCCAAAAGAAAATTTGTTTTATCTAAGAACTTTCAAAAGGAATAATGTCATTTTGAAAAGGACTCATGGAATTGGGTCGTATTTTCACATGGTCCTCCGAGAAGAAATTTCCATATTATTATTCTCGGCTCTTAGGAATTTAAGAAAAGTTGAAGTGCTCTGATTTGATGACCTTACTCTTACCATCAAAGGGGCTTTTAATGGAGTTAAAAGAGATTGAGATAAAGAATAATTCCATTATTGACATTCACTTGTTATTTATTCATTTAGAAAATGCTTTTGAATTTCCTATTCATTAAAAAAAAGAATTACTTGGGCACCTGGGTGGCTCAGTTGTTCGGCGTCTGCCTTCGGCTCCGGTCATGATCCCAGAGTCCTGGGGTCAAGTCCCACATCAGGCTCCCTGCTCAGCAGGGAGTCTGCTTTTCTCTCTGACCCTCACTGCACTTGTGCTCTCTCTCTCTCTCTCTCAAATAAATAAATAAAATCTTTAAAAAAGAAAAGAATTGCTGGGTTCCTACATGTTATGAAGCCTGTGAACCACTGAGATAGGATGACTAAGATGTGGTTTCTGTTATCAAAGAGTTTCTGAAGTATTAAGCAAGCCTTTGGCTGTCCCAAAATGGGGGAGCCATGACTGCTGCACACAGCCATGTGGGGCCAGCATTATGTTCAGCCTTGCAGGAAATACAAAGAAGTAGAAGGCCCGGACCCTAAGTGAAAAGGTTATAATTAATTTTATGTTCAGTGGTTAAGTTGTTCCAACTGGTTGGATATGCATATAAAATGGAAAATGTATGAATTTTAGGACTAAATGTTGAATTAATGTCTGGTGCACAGTAGGTGTTAAGTGATATTGGTTGAATGGACAGGTGAATGATCAGAGCTTTGTGAATTCCCTGACAGAAGACTTTCCTATAGGCTGACGTGGGCAGAAAAAGTCTTGTAAGGTTAAGGCTGGTTTGAAGGACTCACGGGTATATGTGTGTAGTAAAATATATACAAACAGGCTCATTCCGCTGCAAAAAAAATAAATGGTTGCTGAAAAATCTTAAGCTATAACTTTTGGATGTGCTACAATAAATGGATAAAAGATTATAGAAATTATAAAAAATACCGATTGAGAATCTCATCGAAATTGTGACTTAAAAAAATCACTATCACGAAACTAAGTCACAAATGAGTCCTGATTTTGTCATTCTTAAATGTGATTTCCTTTGCGTGTTGGCAAATCTTGCCTGTTGATTTCCAGATAGACTGGTTTCTACATGTCAGAGACGTGGTTCTGAGAGCTGTTGCTTTTTCCAATGTATTTTTCATTTATATCAAAGTGATACATAGATTAAAAATCAAATATAACAAGTTGTAATGACAAGTAGCAGACTCTTGCTAACTCCCACCCCCTCCAACCGTGTCTGATTCTGCCTGTTCATAAAAAATGTCTTTCTGCTCTTTAGATATTTCTGGTATTTACCATAATTCTTCTACGTGATCTGCTTGTTCTGCTGTCTCTTGATATTTCAGATTTGCCTGTCTACTGACTTCCTGTTATGAATGAGAAGGATTTCTCTCTTATCTTCCCTTGCACATTAACATTTTCCCTGTCTCCTTCCTCACAGTGTAGTTTTAATATTTTTTTGAACAAATACTCAGGACTTTTTTTTTTTCTATTAAGTCTAATTGTGGCTCACTTCTAGTCCAGTAGTATACCACGATTACCTTTCCTTTCTTGCTCAGATTTCTGTTCTTGATTTGCTAGCCTTTCCAATAACTATGGGAAATATCTCTCAGTTCAATTTTCCATACAGGCAAACCTGTCAGATTATCTATGAATTTCATCCTCCCCAGACTCCCTCCTGGAACTTGCTCCGATTGTTCTGTGTTTACTCTCTCTTTGTGAACGAAGCACCTCCTCCAATCACTCCAGGGGAAAGGGTGTGCAGGAAGGAAATTTTCTGAGACTTTGCGTATCTCAAAGGATTTCCATTCCACTTTGCACTTATTGGATAGTTTGTATTGTGTAGCGATTGAGGATGAAAACACTTCCGTAAGAATTCTAAGGTAATGTCCCATCATCTTCCAGCTTCCACTGCTGCCATTGAGGAGTCTGATGCCTTTCTGACCCCCTGGTCCTTTGTAGGTGACCGGATTTTCCCCTGCAGGAAGCTTTTGGAAAGCTAAGGAGGGAATTAAAGTGCCATGGCTCAGAGAATGCGCTCAAATTTTGGTTATGTCACATACTAATTCTGCTTAACCGTCATGATTCAATTCTGTCATTTATAATTGGGGGTTCCTACAAGGAAGATTTGTTGGGGCATGAAATTAATCAAGAATGTATTTAGTAAGTGCCTACTCCTCTTCCTCTTCCCCAGAGTTCTGAAGTTCACTCATTTTGCACCTTGCTTTGTGCTTCATTTCATCCATTGTCCTAGGTAGTTGGTGGCCCTTTATAATCCAGATGTTTATGTTCTATGGTTTTGACATTTTTGGTCAACAGGTGATAGTACCACTTGAATGACCTTGTTCACAGAATTTCTATGGTGATTAAATCCAAACCCAATAATCTATGTAAAAATGGCATGACAGGCATTGTTTGATTTCAAAACATAAAGGCCCTGCTGGGGTCTTTGGGATGATCTCTATGCGAGTGTGACAAGGAGATGCCATGGTTCTGGGAAGAAGAATATATTCCTTACCTCCCCCTTCCTTCCCCACATAAGAAGATGCTAACATCAGGGGGTAGTTACAGACCTGGAAAACCCCGCAAAGTCTCTTTAATTCAAAGCAACTAAAATAGTTTGAAGCATGAACTGAACGAGTGTTAGCTGAGTAACAGTCTCCCGTGCTATTATGCTTCCATAGGAAAGCGCATGCCAGGTGCCAAAAAAGTGGCTCAGAGCTGATGTGTCAAAAAATAGCCTGTTGGGCGGAAGCCTGCCTGATTAATTATTCCCTCTGTTGTTTTTCCTTTCACACACCCTCTCTTCCTCTCCTTTTCTTTCCCTCCCCGCCAGGCACTGCTCCTCTATACTCTCCCACTCTGGCTGGCCTCCTTCTAGTCAGTTGGGGGCCTTAGCTTTCTGTGTCAGTCTCCACAAGGCTGGGGGGGTGGCTGCAGGAGACTGGAGTGGAACCAGGCTCACGCCTGCAGCAGCAAACACAGAAAGTGGAACCTAGTTACCTCTGCTCAAAGGGGAGCGAGGCTGAAGGAGGCCTGGAGTCTCAGCACAGGCCAATGCTGGCCAGCATCAGGCAGGAGAAGGTCTGGGGACAGAGCTCAGTGGTCAGCTGCTGACCTCAGCTCTCCCGCAAGCCACAGGGTGTTTACCCAAGGACCCAGTGGGATTCTCCTAGACTGCGGATACATCTCAAACAACGTGGAAGTCAGATGAACGGCAGGCCAGTAATTGGAGAAGTGTAGAAACACTAACAATCGGGAAATCTAAATATGTATATGATTTATGCAGGATGGAATGCAGCTTCTTTGGGCACTGTTGGCCCCATGGGCATGCAGGGAAGGGCCAAAGCTGGCCATCTGGAGGAATGATGTCAGCTCTCAGCTACCGTGGGTGAGGCCACCATGATGAGTGGCTGACCCAGTCTCCCTGATGTACATCCACTGGGGTCTGGTCTGAAGGAGCTGAAGCCTCAGAGCACCCTATGATAGCATAATATATGGAGATGCCAGTGGAGAAACAGAAGCAGTGTTTTAGAGTAATCTTATAATTTAAATAACATACATATCACACTTCACTTGGGGGGGAAAACCTGATTTTGTAAATTAGACATTCTTTGACTACCTGCTATGTGCTAGGTGCTGTGCTCAGTGTTGAGAATGCAAGAATTAGTAAGTGCATAATCCTTGCTCTTGGCAAGATGGCTGTTCTAACGAGAAGTATCTTCCTTCCTGTGCTCAGAGGGAGAACATTTGAAAATTGCTCTGAACGCTTTTCATGTGACAATTTTTGACCTAAACTTCTTCATGTGAAAAAGTAATAAAAGATTTCAACAGTGGGCACCTGGGTGGCTCAGTTGGTTAAGCGGCTGCCTTCGGCTCAGGTCATGATCCTGGAGTCCTGGGATGGAGTCCCGCATCAGGCTCCCCGCTTGGCAGGGAGTCTGCTTCTCCCTCTGACCCTCCCCCCTCTCATGTGCTCTCTCTCAAATAAATAAATAAAATCTTAAAAAAAAGGATTTCAATAGTGTTTTTAGTTTTAAATACTATGGTTTTATATTAGCAGAGGACCTTTCTATCAAGAGGAGAAAGCACATTATTGCACTGATTCTCCCGAGAGCTTCTCTATCCCTTTGAGGAGATGTGAAGGATGCATTTTTATTCCCATTGAATTAATGAAAAAAATCAGTAGGAAGTTTTGGGGAAATGAGCTAAACATTTTTAAAAATTGAGTTAGACTTCATATCAAATGAAATTCCAGATGGATTAAAGATTTAAAACATTTTTTTAAAAGGAGGAAAAGAAGAAAGAAAGAACCAGAATAGCAGTTGTAAGAAAATATAGGTCAAGTTATATAATCTTGGTTGGGAAGAGAAAAATAATTTTCCTAGCATGACCCAGAGTCAAAAAACCACTAAAGAAACAACTAAAAATTGTTGAAAAATGTAAATTTTAATATTCTGATGCCTGAATGTTGTTCTTCACTACCTTGTATTTTTCTCTGAGAGTTTTACCTAACCTGATAATAGGAATTGATTCGTTCAAAAATAATGATAGAACCCATCATGTGCCAGGGACGGTGCTGAATGCTGGGGACCTGCTGAGGAGTATGGCCGCCATGGCCTCACCCTGGGCTGAATCTTCTGGAAGGGAGATGCACTGTGGCCAGGAGTAAACCTTGAAGCCCTGCAAAGCAGGCAGTGCCACACCACGGGAGCCCCAGCTTCTTCTCACCCTCTGTCCCATCGGGTGTCTGCTTTAGTTCATTGAGTTTTTAATCAATTAATCAGTACATTGCCTGAATCTACTGAACGGCTCCTATGGACAAAAATGATGGAGGAAGACAGGCCTGGCCCCCTGGCTGTAGCAGAGAGCTGGATATTCATCACACGGAGAAATGCACATGTATGGGGTTTAAAGGACAACGAAGGGAAGGAGTATAAAGAGATCCTGATTGAGATCTGAGAGGGAGAGAAAGGGTTCTTTGAGGAAGTTACATTTAATTTGAGGCTTGAAGGAGAAAGAGGGGGTTAGCCCTCACAGTGGAGGAAGAGGATTCCAGGATCCCAGGCAGGAGAGGAATCCACGGGCACACCCTGTGTTGGCTAATGGGAACAGAAAGGTCATGGGGACCTTGGGTTTATCCTAAGCAGAATTATAGGGCTTTGAACAGCAGTGTATTGTGATTTGCTTTACAATTAAGAATGATTACTTACCCTCTTCATGCTACTGGTTTTGGAAGTGAAGCCTGTTTCTGGAGAATGTACCCTGACACGTGTACATGATAGCGCTAAGGACTTTCCAAACTGAGATTTGGCCTAGAGAGAAAGACAGGAGGGAGAAGCACTTGTAGGGAAAAGCGATCGCCTATAATAAGGGGGTGCCACCGGCCTGGATGTGGTAATTCCATTTTGCAGAGTGTCTCCGCCTTAGATGCCTCAGGGAGATAGGGCCATATGAACCAAGCTTCGCATGTCTGGAAATGCTTAGGAACACGCCTTGTTCCTGTAAAGCAGGAGGCCATGTATCCTTGCAGCTTCAATCGTAATTCAAGATTTGAATTGGAGAAAATTATCTTCCTAAAGATAAAAGCATCCTGAAGATTTCTGATTCACTTTTAATTATCGAGGAAGGACTTATTTTAGTAGCATAAGTATCTAAATAAAACACAACTTGAAAGGCTTTAAGAAAATTTAAAGTGCTCGCTTGTAATAAGTTGTATATAACTTGTAAATGGCATAGTTAGTTTGCATTCTTTTCCTCACGGGCCTAATATTCCAGGGAAAACAGAAATACTAATGTTCAAGTAAGGTCTTTTTATGGCCTCTGTGTGTATTCAGGGCATTACACAAAGACAGTTATGAAATACCATTGCAAAGATTTTCTTTCTAACTTGACTTTGTATGAATACTGAAACAGTTTGGGGCCCTAAGAAACACGTTTCTCGTGCTACTGCCTCTGTGAGCTTTCCTTTTTATTAGCTTTCCATGGTCACCGCATAAGAAAGGATTGAGTTTAGTCTTTGAGAATTCAGAATTCTGGAATTATACTATGGTTTTAGTTTCCTCCTGTGTTATTATTCATCTTTCTATTTGCTTCCCCTCTGCTTCCAAACATAAACATTCAGTACAAAAACAATCTAGAAATTGTAACATTTCTTTTTAAAAAGATTTATTTATCCATTTATTTGAGAGAGAGAGAGCGTGAGAGAGAAAGCACGAGTGGTGGTGGGGGGGAAGGCTCAGAGGAAGAGGGAGAAGCAGGCCCCCCATCAGCAGGGAGCCTAACATGGGGCTCCATCCCAGGACCCCAGGATCATGACCTGAGCTGAAGGCAGACTCTTAACCAACTGAGCCACCCAATTGCCCTAGGGATTATAACATTTCATTGGAATGAATTACCGAACTTGCTAGAAGGAGTCTAGAGGTAAGTAAAATTTAAAGGGAAATTAATTTTCTTTCAACATAAAGGATTAGCAGAATCTGAAGTCAAAAGTTTGGAGGTGGTGACCTCTGGGGGTTTGCTTTCTACTCTGTCATTCCTATGTATTTGTTTTAACCCCCTTTCTACATCCTTCTCCACCCCTGCTTTGGCTAGATGTTGTTCTGAACATCAGCGAGGGAAGCCGTGGTTTGGGATTCATCTTTACCTAGAATGATTTTCCCTTAACATGCAGTATGTGTCCCTGAGCTTGCTGGTGTATGCAGACAGCGTCAAGTGTCCCCTCTGTCCTCTCATCTAGAGATTCAGAATTCACCAGTGGGTTGCATATGGGAGCTTCCATATCACATTCGCTTGTCACCTTAATTCCCTGGCAGCACCTCAGGTAGTAAACTAGAGATGCATACTGCAGTGTGACCTGGCTTCCAGCTCAGTCTTTTTGGGGAGCTATTAAAAAAATAGTAGAAGCTTTTGTGACTTCTGAATGAATTGGTTTCTAGTTCTTTGGAATTTCTTTGTATCCTTCATAGAACTCCTTTTTAGCTATCACCTGTTGGCTTCTAACTAGAGAACCAGTGATTACCTTTAAAGATCCAAGGCCTTAGCTGTTCACGTATGTTATTGTGGCCATATTGAATGCCCTTCTTATGACTTTGCTCTTCCAAAGTCAGACACCAGAACAGTGCTTACAATCGAAGACCTCCTACAGCTTGAATATCTTAGCTACCTGCCTCAAAGTGTGTCTATGCTATAGTTTCACACATGTTCCCCCCTGCCACCTCCCAGGTACCACAGGGGGTTAAATCTCACTGAATAAGTACTTTTGCTCTCCAATATTTGGAAAGACATGGATGGTGAATTCAGAGCTTATTAGTGATTCCTATATATTTTTGAAATTCATTGCTTTATGTGTCTTCAGGATGGATCAACTAAAATTCTTATGGAAAACCCATATTGGTTATCATTATCTGCAGTAAATCCTTGGGAAGACTGCAATGGGTTGGTGTCTCTGCACTCAAATCAGCTTTATCCCCACTCACTGGAAAATATCATCATCTAAAAGCAAATGTGACAAGCGTTTAAAAGCCTGGATCACACTCCCACATCCAAATGGCACCGGGCATTCTATGGTGATGAGCTACTCAAATGTTTCTTTTAATTCAGATGTTTTTCTAAAAGCCCTGCAGCATGAGGTTGGCTTGTATTTCCTTAATTTACATATTTTTGCAGGAATCTCGCTAAGGTTGTCATGTTTCTCCGAATTGTTGATAGGACTCTGTAAATGTATTTTTATAAGCAGGCTGAGTTGCATTTGATGTGATGGCCTCAATCTGACATATATTTTCTCAATATAAATTGAGAAATCAGAAAAAATAATTTGTTTGGAAGGAAACCTAAATGTAACTGATTGTATTTTATGAGAGACTAAAATAGGAAAGATTGCTTAATATGCTATAGTTTGAAAGCTTTTCATTTTGTATTCAAAAAGTAATTCTGGGGGGGGGTCGCTGCTTTTTTAAGCCTCTCTTTGTTCAGTTTAACTATTCAGAGTTCCTCTGGACACAAAAAAGGATAAGCTAGTAAATGAACATTTGCTGAACCCCAACTCTAGGCCAGGCGTTCCATAGGGACTTGAAATACTCAACAGATGAAGACATGGATTCATCCTAAAGACAAGATCTACTCTTAACAAACCCACAGTCCAGTGGGGAGATTAATATTTAAATGAATACTCCACAGTGTGACAGGTACTATAATTATAGACTTCACAATGCATAGTGATGGCACAAAGGAATAATATATTTAGCCTGAAAACTAAAGGTAATATATACAGTATGCCGAGCTCAGCGTCTGGCAGATGCCTCACAGGTACTCGCTACATGGCGGTGCGATGGGTCCACTGATGGTGGGGAAATGGCAGGGTCCACCCAGAAGCAGGCGGGAAGGGGGAGGTGCATTGTTTATCAAGAATTTGAAAACAATGACAAAGCCAGTTAAAATTTGGACTCCTTTGTACTCTCACCATGTACTGACAGTTCTAAACACTGTCAGTGACTAAACCCTTCTATTGGGATGGACACTTGGAATGAGCTGCCCTGGCAAACGATGGTAGTGACTGTCCGGAGGGGACAAGGAAAGCTCCAGATGGCCAGATGCCAGGTTCTGTAAAATGACTACGAGTTTCTCAAGTAGGAAATACAGGACGTTGAAGGAAGGTACCCAGCACATAGAAAGGCATGTGCAACAGCATAGTTCACTGCTATGCAGGAGGAAATAGAAATTATTTTCAGTAAATAGTGGTGGTCGTGTAGGTAGCCACAAGGGAAGAAAATTGGCCTCAATCCCTATCTTACATTATACACAATCAATTCTAGATACCTTGCCAATCCAAACGTGGGAGGTAAAACAATAAAGTCTAAGAGGAGAATGTAGGAGAATGTGGTCATGATCTTTGTCTTTTAAACAGAACACAAAAGACTCCAAAAGGAAAAACAAAACGAGAAGTTGGAGCATATTCAAATAAGGTATTTCTTTTCTACAAAAGGTATTATAAGAGTGGTAACCCATAAAATGGGAGAAGAGCTTTCTAATGCATATATCTGACAAAAGACGCTTGCTTAAGGTATATAAAGAACTCCTAAAAATCAGTAAAGAAGACATATAATCCTAAAAATGAGTAAAGAAAAGATCTATCCAAGAGGAAAGAGAACCAGGCGATACACATGAAGAGCCACTTCACAAAAGTGTGTATCCAAATGGCCAGTAAACATATGAAAAGGTACTTAACCACATTAGTCATCAGGGAAATGCAAAATAAAACTATAATATAATACCACTCTACACCCACAGTGTGGTTAAAGTGAAGGAGAGAGAAAATGTTTTGGCAAGGATGTGAACAAGCAGAAAGAACTCTCTGCACTGTTTGTGGGAGTATAAATTGGCTCCGTAACTTTGGAAAATCTCCGAGAGCTTCCTATACACACACTTAATCACCTAGCAATTCTCTACCTAGATCTGTACCCCGCAGAAAGGTACACATGTTTATCAGAAGGCATGTAACAGAATGTTCGTGGCAGCACGCTACAGTTCATTTACAAAATGAATGCCCGTGAACAGTAGCCCGGAAAAATAACGGTATACTGTATACTGAAAAATAACTGTATACTCACCCAGATTAGTACACAGCATTGAGAATGAAAGGATGACAATGGGACACACAAAGGTGGCTGAATCTCACGAAATTGTTGAGCAAAGATACAAGAGAATAGGAGGCAAACGAAACAGTGGTGTTTGGGGTTGGGACAAGTGGTTACCTTGTGGAGCAGTGACCATAAGCAGGTGGGGGGGGCACTTCCAGAGCATTTCTTCATCCACGTGCTAGGGACACAGCTCTAACATGTGTGATTTGTGCAGGTTTCTGTATATGAAAAAGCTGAATGAAAAGGTTTTCAAAAATCCAGCGCAGCTAATTCAGGTAACCAGTTAAGTATAGAATGTAAGTGCAAAACTGGTGATCATGACTCCAGAGAGGGACAGAGTGACAGCTGCAGAATGTCTGGCTGCGCTCCAGACCCATTGGATCAGACCCGTTTTAGCAAGTGAATTATTTGCATTTTGAAGTTTGAGCATCACAGATCTAGGACAGTGTCTTTCAGTCTTGTTCCCAGGTGATTCCAAGGTGCAGCTATGATTGAGAAGAACTGATTTAGGATGACTCCAAGGTATATTGCCTGCATGACTAAAGTGAATGCAAGTATCATTAAATAAGATAGAGAATGCATCAGGAAGAGCAGGTGCATGGACATTGACAAGTTCAGTCTTTGACATGTATTTGAAGATTCCTTAGGGACGTCCGATGAAGCTGTTCAGTTGAGTATTGAGCTCTGGAGGCCAGGAGACAGATGGAAGGTTGAGTTACAGATCCGAGTGTCATCAGCATGGGAGTAATCATTAAAGTTGAGGGTGTTGAGGGCATCAGCTCAAGCAAAAGAGAAAAATAATAAAGAAGTTCAAGGAAAGCAAATGACCAGCTAAGGGAAGAGGAGCTTGCAGAGAAAATGGAAAGAGTAGGGTGGAAGGTTTAAGTGCAAGCAGGAGTGGGTGGCATGGGGAAGCTAAGGGCAGAGAGCATTTTATTATTTTATTTTATTTTTTATTTATTTTTAGAGAGAAAGTGAGTGAGTGGGGGGTATAGTGAGAGGGAGAGAGAGAATTCTTTAAAGATTTTATTTATTTGAGAGAGAGAACACTCGGTGGGGAGGGGCAGAGGGAGAGAGAGAGAGAGAAAGAGAAGCAGACTCCCCACTGAGCAGGAAGCCCAACTTGGGGCTTGATCCCAGGACCTAGAGATCACGACCTGAGCTGAAGGCAGACGCCCAACCAACTGAGCCACCCAGGCGCCCTGAGAGAATCTTAAGCAGGCTCCACGCTCAGTGCCTGTGCTCAAGCCTGACCATGGGGCTCAATCTCATGACCTTGAGATCATGACCTGAGCTGAAACCAAGAGTTGACACTTAACCAACTGAGCCACCCAGGTGCCCCTGGACAGAGTTTTAAAAAGAAGGAAGGAACCTTCCTTCTTTTTGTGTTTTGTGCCTAGAAAGGTCCAGTAAGATAGACCAAGGAGGATCAGTTATTTGTCATTTAGGAGGTCACAGGTGGCTGCATCCTACACTGATCTGGGCAGGTGTAGCTGCAAACACCCAGGGGCAGAAGTTTCAGCAGCAAGTAGGAGAAAAGGGCCTGGGATTGTCAGACATTCACAGCCTTTCCAAGAAGCTGTGCAAAAAAGGGCAGAGTGAGCACAGGAAGGAGGTGCAGAGCAGAAAGCAAGTTTTCAGTTTGGCAAAGACTGGAATCTTGCCATTTGCCAGTAGGAAAGAGTTCCTCTGGGGGGTGTGACTCCTGAACCAGATATCAGGAGAAGTGAGACCCAAAGCATCAGTGGGAGCTCCGCTTCAGGAGAACCGAGAAGGCAGATGTGAATATACATAAATCGGTAGTTGAAGGGTGGGAAGATTAGGCAATTTTTGCCTAATAGCCTCAATTTTCTCTAGGAAGTAGGGGTTAATGTCATTTGCCTAAAGGAAATGGGGGATGGATCGTACAGATTTGTGTTTCTAAATTGTCATATACTTTCACAAAAGATGAAAACCCTTTTATCTATCTGTAAAATATATAATATACCTAGATTTCACTAATTATAAGTAAAAAGCTTAATTCCTTATGAAATAACCCATTTCCAGATCTACACCAGAAAACGCTACACATTGACCATTAAGAATACCCAAAGTTAAATCCCTACCCAACATCCTTGCTGTTTTTTAATTACCGAAGTATAGTTGACAAACAATGTTGTATTAGTTTCGGGCGTATAACTTAGACAATTCTACATATTACGCAGTGTTCACTATGGTAAGTGTGGTCACCATCTGTCACCATACAAAGTTATTACAATATTACTGACTGTATTCCCTATCCTGTACTTTTCATCTCTGTAACTTATCTATTCTATAACTGGAAGTTTGTACCTCTTAATCCCCTTCACTTATTTTGCCCAGCCCCTCTTCCACTCTCCTCTGGCAACTACCAGCTTTTTTCTCTGTATTTAAGAGTCTATTTCTGGTTTTTTGTTCATTTGACTTGGTATTTCACATATAAGTGAAATCATACGGTATTAGTTTTTCTCTGACTTATTTCACTTAGCATAATGCCCTCAAGATCCATCCATGTTGTCACAAATAGCAAAATGTCATTCTTTTTTTTATGGCCAAGTAATATTCCATTGTGTATATATACGTTTTCAATTGAAGTATAATTAACATACAGTGTTGTATTAGTCTCAGGTGTACAATACCATGATTCAACAATTGTATACATTACTCAGTGCTCATCAAGGTAAGTGGACTCTTAATCCCCTTCACCTCTTTCACCCATCCCCTCGCCCACTTCCCCTCTGGAGACCATCAGTTTGTTCTCTGTATTTAAGTGTCTGGTTTTTTGTTTGTCGCTTTTTTCCTCTGTTTATTTTGTTTCCTAAATTCCACATATGAGTGAAATCATATGGTATTTGTCTTTGATTTATTCCACTTAGCATTACAACCTCTAGATCGATCCGTGTTGTTGCAGATGGCAAGATTTCATTCTTTTTTATGGCTGAGTAATATTCTAATATGTATATATTGTACACATACACACACACCCCTACACACCACCTCCTCTTTATGCATTCATCAGTTGATAGACACTTGGGCTGCTTCCATAATTTGGCTATTGTAAATAATGCTGCAATAAACATAGAGGTGCATGTATCTTTTCAAATTAATGTTTTCATTTTCTTTGGGTAAATACCCAGTCTTCCTCCTGTTTCATTTACCGCTAAATTTTTTTTTTAATCTTGATAATTTCTCGTTGCCTCTCTCTTCTACTTATTAAATTAATCATTGGGATGTTTATTCTTATTGTTTCCCATGTCATGAAGTATTCCCACTCTACCCATCTTCACCATTCCTATCTCATTCAAATTAATTCTTTTTGAGTAAGATTTCTGAATGCCGACCTCTCCTCATAGTTTTAATCAAATGAAGATAGCTTTGGTGTTTTTATGGTCATGATAATACATTCTTGCATAGATATGTAAGCCATATAAACAAGAAAGTAAAATATCAGTTTCCAATTCTGTGTGTATAGTACATGTGTGTTTATATATTGCTTCCTGAGACTCTTTACACAAAGTCCCAGTGAAAAATGTTGGGAGCAGGTAATTTGTGTCCTAAAACTGGTTAAGACGCATGGAGGGGACAGCCCGTATCACTGCTTTGTCACTCTACACGGTGAGTGTGACCTATTTGTCTTTCATGAGTTGATTCTTATGCAATTCAAATAATGTAAAAACTATGGGGCTTTCTTGTTTTTTTACTATAGATTATTGGGGGTATAAGTTTTGTATTATGAATGGTGGAGGAATGTGAGTCCAGAAGCTCAGTGGAGTCGGCTTTGCCCTTTGGAGGTTTGGCCTCTGAGACTTGCTGTGGAGGGAACTGAGACCCCGGCGTATCTGGTTCATTCTCCTGGCTGTTGGCTGGTGGGTTGGCGTCCATGTCAGCCTCGCAGTGACCAGCAGAGAGATTCGGTGGAGGATGAGATAGGCTCCCCCTCGGGCCCGGGGCTGAACCAGGCATGCTCTCCTCGCAGCAACCAGAAGCAGAGCAGAGCTCCACCCTGCCACAGGGCTGCCTTTTCCTCCCCCGCTGACGCTATGGCCTAAGGAAGTTGGTGCTCTGACCAATTGGACCAGCCACTCCCCATCCTCACAGAGAAAAATAGACATGGGCAACGGGCACTACAAGTATGCATTCCGTATTACCCCATCCTGGGGGAGAGCAGATTTCTCCCCTGCCATGAGTGGATGGAAAGAGGGGCGGTCACTTCCCCAGTAGCAGACTCAGAGGATGGGCAGGGCGCACAAAACAGGCTCAGGAAGATCAAGTTAACAGTTCACCATCACACACACCAGTGGTTAGTAGAATCTGAATGCAAACCTCAAAACCTTAGCCCTCCTGGGAATAGGCTTCATTCCCCATGGTGCTCCCTTTGTCACCAGGGTTCACAAGAATGTCACACATTCATCCTGACGGGGCCTAGGGATCAGGTTTCTCTTCTTTGTATCTATTGCCTGGGGATCTGGTTGTAGATTTAAAGACTACAAAACGGGAGAAGACAGCCCAGCCTTGGAAGTATCCCCAGTTTAAGAGGAGATGGGCCCCTGGATTGTTTTTCAATCCTTCATCCTTCACTGTCTACCCTTATTTACTCTGAGATGCCTTGATGTTATATGACAACTTATTTTATTGGTCCCAGAAATGATTATATATGGAAAAATCACTTGACTTGAAAAATGGGGATACTGGCCTGTATTACTGTATATTATTATTTATGATCTATGTAGAAACAAAGCAAAGAGTTGCTGCCTGGAAAGAAATTGGTAGATCATATCTGGTATCTGGAGTCTGAATCCGCAGCTTTTGAACTAAAGGGGGGGATATTACTTCTTATTACATGCACTTAAAGAAAAATAACTTGATCAGTGGCTGTTCTAAGTGGTTTTTGTGTTTCTTTCAGATGTCGCCCATTTAATGTGGTTTGAAAGACTCTATGTTTGGCTTCAGTGTTTTGAAAAATATATCTTGTATCCAGCAATAATTTTGAATGCCCTCACTATTGATGCATTTTCAATCAGCAATTACCGGAGACTTGGTACCCAGTAAGTGGATAACGGTTTATTCTCATCATGATTTCAATCACAATGATTTCAAAATCCAGTGAATTTTCTCTAAACAGGCTACAGCAGAAGCCAACGTGCATCTACTGATTTACTGGCCATGTGCAAGGAGGCCACGGTGGTCTTTTACTCAAACTCACTAGAGCTTGATGGTTACTGTAGAGTGACCAAGCTGAAAAGGAATTGAAGTGATGTTGTGAATAAATGACAGTCAGTCTGAAAATCCTCCTGCAAAAGCTTAGTCAATGAGCTTTAATAAGATGATGGAAGCACAGTATGATGCTGGGGGCTCCTGGAGTTCTTACCATCATGCTCAGAGCTTTATGAACAGCCTCGTGTCATTTCATTTAGCGAATACTCCATCATTTTGTGCTTGAGGGAGGGGGAGATTAATCACTGTCACTGATCTCTCTGCATTTATCCAGAGAAGCCTCCCAATTAAAAAAAATGGAGCACAGAGACATCATGCCATCAAGATGCCCCCATGTTTTTGCAAAGTATTAACGGTGCTCAGTTGAGTTACTGCTTTCATATATTAAAATTAACTCTGAATTTGCAAATGGAAATCCTACTCGATAATTGGTGGATTTGTTGTTCCAACAAAAGGTTGAAGTGGCTGGTCAAATAAGTTTGAATAGTAGAATGCAAAAGAGATTCTTTTTCGGATTTGCTTATTAAGTCACGTTACTTAAACATTATGCACCCAAGTCAACTCTCATGCATAATCCCAAGCATAATTATCCAAACCTGCTCCTCCTTTCAGGGTGTGATGAGGACAAATTAATTAATATTTGCTAAAGATTGAGCAAGCTGAGATAAAAGGCATTTGAATACTCTGTTGGACTTTGAATAGATTCATAGTCACACAGAGCAGACACTAAATGAAATGATCGTATAACCTTCCTGTCTTTATCAGATTCTGCCTTCTTTGCAGTTCAGACCTACTTCTGTTAGACCAAGGCAAGTCATATTTGGTATTACTAGACTTCAGATCCAGGGATGAAAATCAGTCTCACTGGATAAAGAATAGAGACGATGGGAATGTAGCCCTCCTGCACAGTGTGGGTGGGACCCAATCCAGGAGATGCCTCCCCATCCAAAACATCAAGTGCTTTACCTAGTGGCAGGTGTCTCCAGTATACACAATGTTGGCTGACCCCAATGACCTCCCAGAACAAAGCCGAGCCTCAGTTTCTAGAACGAGGGTTCACAATCAGCACCAAAGTGACAAAGAAGATACCAGTGCTGCCCTCAGGGTAATGAGCTAAAGGATTTAAAGTTGTCGCTTTCCAACATCAGGCCTCGGACCTCAATCTAAGCCTGCAGGTTGAGACCCAGCAGTTCTGGCTGTTGGCAAAGGACAGATGCAAAGGTTGGGAATCAGGCAGAGTCAAATAAACAGTTTGGAGGGAGTCCAGTTTCGAGTAATAATACTCTCTATCCCCTGTAATTTTTTTTCCAGACACTTAAGTCAGAAAATATCACCTTAGCTCTGTACCTCCAAATATTCTCAAACCCCAGATGATACCAGCAGGATTATTCTTCTTAGAGCCCAAAACTGCCGATTCCTTTGTATTCTTGAGGCATCCATCTGAAGACTTAGAAAATAATTTCAAGTACCCCACTAGACCAGCTGTTCCCAAGCAGGACAGCAGGAGGCTGTATGTCAGTATCACCTAGAAACCTGTTTCCAATACAGAAGCCTCGCCCCCACCCTGGTTGCACTGAGAACCACTGTACCAGATAGGTAGTGAAGTCTTCAACAACAGGCACTGTTTCTTATTCAACTTTTAACACCAACTCCCTAGTGAAGGGTAGAAGGCTGGATGGATGGATGAGCGAGTGGGGGCTACTAGTAAATGGACGAGTGAGTGAATTGTGATATCTTGTTAGGTATTTATATTTCCCAGCCTGATCGAAATGGGTGCTTTGCAGCTGTCCCAGGCCATGTTCACTGGTTGCTACATAACCCTCTATTAAACCTTCAGCTGAGCCTGTAATCGTCTATGAACGATTTTAACTGTAACCATTACTATTGCAATGTTACAAAGGCTATAAACATCAGTCCTTAAGACCCTCCATAGTCTTAACCAGTCATCATTAATAAACATAAAATAAATGCTGTTCATTTGAACCATAGTCAGAGAGAGTTAGAGTTTACCCTCAATCTAGATTTGGCCTGAATAACCCAGAAAAATCACTAGTCTCCCCTAAAATATCAAATACCCCTTATCTTGAGGTGCCTTGTCATTGGGCTTTGGTATCCCATCTGGATTCCTTTTTTTTTTTTCCCCAAGATTGTATTTATTTGAGAGAGAGAGAGAGAGACACGCACAAGCAGAGGGGTAAGGGGTAGAGGGAGAGGGAGAAGCAGATTCCCCACTGAGCAGGGAGCCTGACATGGGGCTCAATCCCAGGACCCTGAGATCATGACCTGAGCTGAAGGCAGACCTTTAGCTGACTGAGCCACCCAGGCGCCCCTCCCACAAGGATTCTTGTACTCTGGGCTGTCGTCAAAGGCAATTGGACCCAAAGTCATATTTTTATATTGTATTTTCATCAGGCTCATTAGTTGTCCACTGAAAAAGAAAGATGGGTTGTGGAGCAGTCCTCAACCTCGCTGCAGGAACCCTGAAGGTTTTATGTCAAAGTTATAGGAAAACATTCCCACTCAGCCCAAATCTGCATGTAATCAAGGGCTAGTTTTTCTCAGAAGAGCCCTTGAGCAAATCTCACTGGGCACATCCTGGGGCAGAGAGAACACAATTGCAGCCCTAGGTTTGAAGGCATATGGAATATCACATGGAGGCAGATGGAATTGCCAACACCAGATCTTTCTGACAATAAAAATGTCAATTTTGCACCTGATAGGTGCAAAGGCTTTAAAAGCACTTTTTGAACGTCCTCATCCTGGGACAAGATAATAGTAATGCTAGTGAAGGTCCAGAGCCTAAGATCGTTCTAGGCTTAGGGAAATTGAGGCATAGCTCCAGGTTTCTGTATTTAGCCAGAAAAAGAAAACCTTTCTCTTTTTTTAAGAGCCACCATTCTCCAGAAAGCAGTTCTCCCATTTCTTTCTTTTGAGTTCCCAAGTAGGATTTTATAAGGGGAGGGGGGGGCAGGAATCTGCCTAAAGTGCAAAACCTGCCCTCAGAAAGGAGCTGGTTGCTCTGTCAGGCACTTCTGAGCTGTTACTAACCTTCCAGGCTCAAGGTAGGTAGAGTGTTCACTGTTGGCCTCAGCATCTGCTGGAATTGTGCACAGAACACACGCTCTCTAAACGGGTTAATAACCTGACTCCCTAGACAAGAGCATCCAGGAGTCCAGGCCTCAAAGCAAAGCCCTAGTATCTCTTTACCAGACTCCTTTGGTGAGTTCCTTCACTAAAAACGCCAATGCCATAGGGAAAAAAAGTCGATGAGATCATTTTCAGCAGAAAAAAAAAGGGAGTTCAGAGAGCATATGTTCACTGGGGGTAATAAATATGCTGAAAAACATTGGAAATTAACAGTAAAGGCAAAAATGGCTTTATTAAGATACTGCTTTTTTCTTTTCAGAATTTAATATTAACTATTATGACATCACTGCTTCTGTAGGATTCTTTTATAATAAAAAAGCCTATACTGAGCAGATGCTAAGAGGGACAGCATGCAAGGGAGCCCTGTGTCCTTGCTGAAGGACAGGGAACTGTGAAAATCATGGGGCAGAAAGGAGCTGCCTCTTGTGAAAAGGGTCTGTGCTCCAGAGTCCCCGGGGACTGAGTTTCAATCCTCGCTCGGCCCCGTGAGACCTTAGACAGGGGACCCAAACTCTGAGACTGGGTTTGCTCCTTTGACAAATGTGGATAATGACAGAGCCCCCTCCCCAGTGCCCCAGCGCAGTCGTGGCTTTTCATGCCCGTTAAAGCGCACCATGCCCAGTAAATGCTCATGAAATGGTAGCTCCTGTAACTCACCTGATAGTTTGCAGGCAGTCTTTGACTGAGTCCTTTCTCTCCTTTTCAACAGCTGGGACATTTTCCTGATGATTGTGGCCGGCATGAAGCTGCTGCGGACCTCTTTCTGTAACCCAGCTCACCAGTTTATTCACTTGGGCTTCACTGTGATCTTTTTCCATTTTGACTACAAAGATATTTCAGAGAGTTTTTTACTGGATTTCTTCATGGTGTCCATTTTATTTAGCAAGGCAAGTTAATTCTCTGTTTTCTTCATTTTAAAATTTAAAGGGTAGGCTTCTCGTCACAGGTTTTAAGAATTGTAAACATTTTCTTTTTTTTTTTTAAAAATTATGGAACGAAATTAAATTGAATTACATATGCGTGTCACACTCCTGCTTCCATTTCAGGAATATTTCCCCGTGGAATACGAAAATGCCATGTTATTTGCCAAAAACCACTAATTAAAATGAGTTAGCCATTAGTGTTGCTTGAAATTTTGAAATTTTATGATCTTCGTCTCTGTTAACAATCTCATTATAAAACTTCCCTAGACCTCAAAATGCTCTGAATTAAAGATTAGCGACCAGATTGATTTTTTTGTTTTAAATTAGCATTTGAGGTGAAATTTTGACCTGGTTCCCAAGAGCCAGGTCCCTGGGAGTATTTTCATTCTCTTGGTTTTTATCAGGTCCAGAGTTCATCTGTTGTAATTGATATACCGGCAATGAGAAATCCTAATCACAATTCAGGCAAATTTATGGGGATGGAATCTAATGTCTAACATGGTTGGGGGGGCTGATAAAATCCTCTGGATCCCTGCCCGAGTGTATTCTGAGCATCTCACAGAGCCGAGGTTTGTAAACAGAAATGAGAAAGGATTTGGAACAACTCTTGGCAAATGAACCCTGACACACTGACTCATTTCACATCTGGCTTCCTCATACCCCATTAATATGGCAACTGCAGGTTTCCATTCTGAGCTTGACTCAACCAACCCCTTCCCGCTTTTGGTTAATACTTTTTAAAATTTTAAGATCTTTTTTCCTGAACATTTTTTTTTTACCTCTTTTTGAATCAGTTCTGTTAATTTTTCTCTTTATTACTTCTTTCCTTCTGCCTTTTTCTCTGCTTGTTTTAGGTCACAAAATCTCAGAACTCTCACATTGTCCTAACGATGCCCCATGAGTAATTACCGTCATCCTATCAGGCGTGCACATTTCCTCTTATAACTCTGGCTGAACACTGAGTTTTCAGTTGCCTGAGTCCCTCCTTGTGTCATTTGTCACTTGCTCCATGCTATTATTTCTGACGCATACATTGTATTCGAGAACCCTCACCTTGGTCCTTTTCTCACAACCATTTCTTCTCTCTTTGTCTGAGTTCTGCTTGGTCTTGATAAATTTATCCCAGTTCTCTGATGGTTCAAATAACAGGCTTCATATTCTATTTTCCTTCATTATGTATGAATTCCCTTTATTTCACATAATAAACGTTAAACTATATCCTATGATCTTTAAAGCATTTATGAAGTTATTATAAATAATTTTACCACTCACAGGGGTAAGAGCTTATTAACAGCTGCCAAATGGGTTCGGATATGTTGAATTCCTGACTTAGGCATTATTTATATTTTGACATGGTGATATTTATATACCTTTCTGAACCTCAGTTTCTGATAAACTTGAAAAACAAGGGGGCGCCTGGGTGGCTCAGTTGGTGAAGCGTCTGCCTTCGGCTCAGGTCATGATCCCAGGGTCCTGGGATCAGAGTCCAGTATTGGGCTCCCTGCTCAGAGGGGAGTCTGCTTCTCCCTCTCCCTCTGCCTGCTGTTCCCCCTGCTTGTGCTCTCTCTCTGTCAAATAAATAAGTAAAATCATAAAAAAAAAAAAGAAAGAAAAAGTAGGGTAGCAATCTCACCTGGGTGTTGAGAGGAGTAATTAATATAACTCTAAAAGAAGTCTTTAAGTAGAATGCACTTCCCGGGGTGCCTGGGTGGCTCAGTTGGTTAAACGACTGCCTTCGGCTCAGGTCATGATCTCAGGGTCCTGGGATCAAGCCCTGCATCGGGCTCCCTGCTCCGTGGGAAGCCTGCTTCTCCCTTTCCCACTCCCCCTGCTTGTGTTCCCCTCTCTCGCTGTCTCTCTCTGTCAAATAAATAAAATCTTTAAAAAAAAAAAAAAAGTAGAATGCGCTTCCCAAATTCCAGGCAGAATTTGTAGGGCCATTGTAAGTATCGAAACAGAAGTTACACACTGTTTAGTATGGGAAGGAGTGTGGCTGGTTTTCCACACTGAACTCCATCTAAGTGTTGTCCTGTAGAGTGAGGGGGCCCCCAGTGTTCAGAAACATGGCAGAGAGGACGGAGGGTCTCGCTGTAAGAGTCTTAAGGGCATGGTTTCTAAGGGATTGTACATTTGCAGCAGGAGGAGTGATTTTCATTTCCTGGAACATGGGCGGCCTTTCCCCGCTGACACCTGGTGCCATCCTCTGCGTGATGAGGAGGGTGGGACCTGACTGGGACACAGTCTGAAACTAAACCCAGACAAACTTATTCGTTGCTGGCATTTGACTTTCACTTGCCATAATCTTTTTGAAGTACCGGTTCAAACACTAATAATTTCGGACACGGCTATAGTAGCTGCATTCCTGTTCTCTCTAATTGAGGGAGGATTAGCACATATAATTTGAATAGTTTGCTTTTAGGTTGGGGATAAGAACAAAAGCGAGAAACTCAGCGTACGATCTAATGAGTTAGTCTTGACACATCCCTAACACCTTCTGATGCCTGCTCATTCTTGATCTTGAGAGAGCTGGGAACAGTGTGTTTTCTGGAATGAGAAACAGAATAAAAATATGTAGTTAAAGAGAAAGCATCTGAGATCTTCCTGGAAAAAAAAAGGGCCAACAGAAATTAGTGACGCAAGACAGTGGAGGCGATGAGCGGACCCACAGTTAATGTTTCTTGTAAATGTTCTGCCTGCAAATCCCATCTGATGCTTCCTGTCCTTTCTTGTCATTTAAATATATCTTTTAAAAAATTGTCTCTATTAATGCATTTCCTAGAAACCCCTTATATTGTTCTTACTGGCCATAGTGCTCCCCAGGATTGTTCATTGCACAGTATGAAATTTTATTTGTTCTGTAGGCTCATCAAAGTCCCACTGATGATGTGTCCTCCCATCTGATCGGTGCAGACATCTCTACCCCCTTTCCCCAGTGCTGCTCCCATTCTGCTAAACTGAGAGTCACTGTTAACTGGACAGCCCACCCCGCAGGAGGGCTGCAAGATTAATGAAGAGACACAGAAAGGGCATCCAGTTTCCTTGTAAGAGAGGAGCTACATGAATATGGGACTCATTATTGTTATAAGTCAGCGACCCCTAATGCTTCAGGCATTATGGGTAGAAAGAAAGGGGAGACCGGGTTAGAGGGATGATCTTCAGAGTGAGATCACAGCACCAGGGCCCACAGAATGAAGTAGGTGGCTTCCAGAGGGTCCTGCTACACGGTACTCTCTGTTTGCCTGAACTCCTGAGTCCCCCGAGGTCCAGAAGGTGGATGTTGGCTCTTCTCTGCAGCCTGCCAGACCTAGTGGAAAATGGGACATAATGAGTTACAGGGACAGAGCCCAATGGGAAAGAATTAGCACCACCCATGCATCGACGAGGGTGAGACATTCATAGGGATGGCATCCTGGGCTCGGGGGGAGTGGCCAGAGGGGAAGAAGGCTCCCCGTCCCCTCCCTTGCACATCCCATCCTGAGCTGTCTGACATTCAGGGCACACACCCTTTGACAAGTCAGGCCATTCTCAGTCCCTTCCTTCTTTCTGTTCTGCCCCATCAGTCAGCCTTCTCTTTCAGGAATTAAATACTGTAATTAATTGGTCACATTTCCGGTGTGTCTAGGTCCTGGGGCAGGGGGTGGAGGGGGATGGTGGGTGGGGATGGGACATGCTCCAGGTGCAGACATTTGGTTGTGACAGGAACAAAGACGACAAGACTGCTTTTGTGCTCTCCCACTGGTCCTGAAAAAGTTCCTAGAAACCATCCTGCCTGGACATTTTTAGGAATGTTTAGTTGTAGAAACAGGACTTGAGAAAAATCCTGCCAGAGGATGATTCTGCCAGGCTTTCCAAAATGCGTTAAGTATGAAATTGTACAGACCATTGGTACAACCCGGGGGCTAGCTCTCTCACCATCTAGCAAATGAACAGTAATGGGTGAAGCTGTTTTTCTACAAAGCTGTATGAATAATCACAACGGAGCCAAGATGTGTGGCATTGAAATGGAACCTCTTGTCTGGGAATACACGCTTTTACAGAGGCGCTTGTTCAAAATAGTTTGTTCAACAGAGTAATTGTTCATTTACTTTGCATCCCTTAAGCGCCAGACGTAGTGTTAGACCCAAAGATTACTAATGATCGGAATGATAGTGCATCCTTATTTGGTGCTTTCCGTGTGATTTACACATAATTGACATGCTTAATCCTCACCGCAGCTTTGCAGTCGGATGCTCTTCAGGGTGCAGACGAGGAAACAGAGGCACAGAATATAAGTTAATTGCCCAAAGATCTCACAGTTATAAAATGGTAGCCCAGGATTCTTCGAGGCTTTCCTTGGTGACAATGCTTCCCGTACTTGGGGACTCTAGAAAGAAGGCACAAGGATAAGGAGATAATTACAATAAAATGTGATAAATGGGGCACCTGGGTGACTCAGTTAAGCATCTGCCTTCGGCTCAGGTCATGATCTCAGGATCCTGGGATCAAGTCCCACGTGGGGTCCCAGCTCATCAGGGAGTCTGCTTCTCCCTCTCCCTTTGCCCCTCCCCCTGTCACTCTGTCTCTCTCTCTCTCAAATAAATAAATAAATAAATAAATAAATAAATAAATAAATAAATAAATAATAAGGTGTGATAAGGAAGGTGACCATGGCAGAAGATTTCAAGAGGGCACATAAAAACGGTACGCAGTCCCACCCAGGAGAATCGGAAGCAATGATGCTTATTCCCTGGAGCTTTGAAGAGGGAGGGAGTGGGTCAGGCAAGGGAAGCAGGGAAAAGTGATCTGTGCCAGGGAACTGCATGTGCAAAGTCACAGAAGCAAGAGAGTTGGTCATGTCCCGGGAACCGCAAGTCCCTTGGCAAACGTGAACACGTGGTGGGGAGAGTGGGGAGGGATGAAGTGGCGGGTGTCTAAGTGAGACCGCAAAGGGCCGAGCAGGCCGTGCCTCAGGGTTTGGACTTCATTCCTTCGTTGGCTGAAGGTTGTTAAGTGAGGAGTAAGAGGCTCGGAAACGCATTTTAGAAACATCTCTTTGTGGGAGTTGGAGTCTTAGGAATTGGGTAGGAGAGGAGAGTGCTCATTCAGGCGACTCATAACGAGAGCTTGAACTGCAGTGGTAGAAGTGAGACAGAGAAGGGGACAACCCCAGGGGGAGTCCGGGAGGCAGAGCTGATCAATTTGGTGACCTTTGGGACGCTGGGAAAGTGGACTGTGGGGGGAAGGGTGGCAGCTGGGAGCTCTCAGATCACTCCTCTAGTAACTAGTGCTGCCACTAACACGGGGGGAAAGGCAACCGGGGGCGGAGGGGGGAAGAATGTTGGTTCTAGACGTGCTCGACCATGAAATGAGAAGCAATGAGGACCAAAAGTGATGACCTTGAGAACAGGATTTGTTACCATTTAAATATTTTAATTTGAGTAAGTAATGCATAAATATATGCTCATTATGATAAAATTAGAAAAATTATGGAAAAATTCAAAGAATGTCTATCTTATACACATTCCTCACTTCTTAACCCCCACCTCTCCCTAATGATAACCATGGTAAGCATTTCAGAATAATTCCTTCTATTCTGTCTTCCTACAAATTCTCACACACACAGACACACACACACAAATTTCAATAGGATCATTCTTTACACATTTTTTACTTCCCTTTGTTGCTTAAAAATATATCTCAGAGAACTTCCATCACTGTACATCTAAGGTGGTCTCCTCCTTTTGATGCCTGCATAGTATTCCATAGTGCATATCATAATTTGATTAGCTATTCCCCTACCGATAAACATTGTTTGTTTACAAATTTTTTTTTCTGTGATAATTGGGACTCCTATGTTCATGAACTCCAGAAATCTGCATGAAATTGGCTTAATGAAAAAAGGGTTTTAATAGTTCACATAACTGACTGGGTGATCCAGAGGCTTACATGATGGCACTGAAATTCTGTTCTAATTTCTCCTTCCCATCCACATGCTGGCTGTCCTTCTTTCCTCTGTTGGCTTCATCCTGAGATCGGCTCTATCCACATGGTGTAATCATGGTCACTAGCAGTTCTAGATTTACAGCATTCTCACACCCCAATAATCCCAGAAAGAAGAGAAAGCATCTTTCCTCATAACTTCAGCCAATGTTCTGGGGGTGAGTCTCACTGATAACTTTGGTGTCATGTGTTCACTCATGAACCAAGAACAATGACCAGAGGTATGTGTGTTCTCAAGTCAATGAAGCCTAGACATAGGCTCCAAACCAAGATTCAAGCCCCTCTTTGAGTCCTAACCAGACTTAGTCTGAGAGTCAGGGCGGGAAGAAAGAGGCTAGACAAGAAGTGTCTGATGCTACTGCATCCAGCCATACAATGATCAAAACTAACATCCTGGTGTTAGTGTCTCAGAAACATAGATTCCAATGATGGGAATTGCTAGGTGGATAGCATCTACATGAAAGAGTCTCAACAGAGAATCCTTCGAAAAGATTTACATTCCTTCCAACAGGGATGACCAGGATTTATTTATTTATTATTTAATTATTTATTTGTTTATAAAGATTTTATTTATTTATTTGCCAGAGAGAGAGCACAAGCAGGGGGAGCGGCAGGCAGAGGCAGAGGGAGAAGCAGGCTTCCCGAAGAGCAGGGAGCCCGATATGGGGCTCGATCCCAGGACCCTGGGATCATGACCTGAGCCAAAGGCAGATGGTTAACCGAATGAGCCACCCAGGTGCCCCAAGGGATGACCAGCATTTAGGAAATAGGTATGAGAAGTAACTCTTGAAACAAGCATACAGCATAATGGTAAGCAAGTAGGAAATGGGATTTTCAGGTTTATTGATCTTTATCAGAACTCTGGAATCTTCAGCAAGGTCATCTCACAGTTTCCTCCCTTAGACAAGACTAACTCCATAATAACATCAACCCATGAGGCCTAGAGCATTCTTTATGCCCTACAATGTCCTGTCTTCAAGGAAATGAAATCTGCTGTGATAAAACTTTCAAATCCTCTGAAACTTTCTATAGGAAATCTATCTGGATCACCTACTAGAATCCTGGTTATCATTTAAAAGTATAGATGAAGAAGAAATGGTGAGAGAGAAAAAGAGAATGGGAATGAGTGGGCAGAAGAATCACAGTCCAGTAGAACCTTTAAATTCAACTGAATTTGGCGGGTGGTTGGTTGGCTAACTGAAAACCTTAGGCAGGAAATGATAATAAATGATACCTACATGCCTACCTGGTAATTTTATAATAGCATAAAACTTATATGTGAACTCTTATTAGCAGTCTTTTAAAGCCTTTTCTTTAAGTAGGAATCTACAGAATGAGGACTGTTTGGTCTTATTCCATGAACCATGCCCATCATGTGCTTTCTAGGGTGTTCCATTCCCGTTTCTGATTTTTAAAATTCTACTTGAAGTGAGAAGTGAAAGTTAACCTGTGAAACAGTCTGAGAGCAGTTCGTATTTTCTTTGTTCCCAAATCTCTTCTCATTCATACCTAAGTCCACCACAGTAGTTTTAGAGATGTCTTCCTCAAGTCATCATGATAGAAACATGCCATGATAGAAACACCCCTCTTCCATTTGTACTCATATTGTTTGTACTCATATTGCATCAGCTTATACAATATTTAATTGAGTAAAAAACCATTATACCAACAGGTAAAACTGATGCAGACAGTTTGGGCAACCAGCATAACACCTCTTGCTAAGTATTTAACTCAAATGGTGGGATTGATCTGGAGTGTAAAAATGAATTTTAAAATATCTTACTGGCCTAAAAGAAAATCTTACTGGCCTTTAGTGTTCACTGGGTTGTGGGACTCATCAATAAGTTTTACAGTGCAAATATAAATATCAATCAATCTGAAAGTTATTTAGGTGGATTTTATTTATTTACTTACTTATTTGAGAGAGAAAGAGAGCAAGCACGTGCACATGTGTGTTGGGGGACGGGGGCAGAGGAAGAAAAAGAGAGAGAATCTTAAATAGGCTCCATGCCCAGCACAGAGCCCAACATGGGGCTTGATCTCATGACCCCGAGATCACGACCCTGAGATCATGACCTGAGGCAAAACCAAGAGTTGGATGCTTAACCCACTTTGCCACCCAGGCACCCCAATTAGGTGGATTTTTAAAAGAAAGTGTCCTTTGATAAGATAAGTAGGGGAGAGTTATATTTGCTTGTATGTTATCAGTGTTCTGGGAGGTGCTCTGCCCAAACTGAAGGAAGGGGGCATGCAGGATCTCATCAGATGACATGGAGAATTTGATTCAGCAATTATTATTTAGTGTCTACTCGGTACGCTACCTAAGGAACGGAGGTGCTTCAGGGGAAAATGCCCTTGTAGAGTTTAGTCTGGTGGGGGAAACAAATTAGCTGCAAACAGCAAAGAGTTAAGTTTCCTCCTCAAGCACTCTAAAATTCCAATTGCTTTCTGCACTTCTTACTCACTCAGAGATCAGCCTTTGAAAATATACCCAGTATCTTTCAGTTCTCACCACCTGCTGCTGCCACTTTGGTGTCAGCATCCTCACCTTTCCAACAGGCCTACCTGCCTCCACCACCACCCCTCCAACCTGTTCTCAACAGAGGGGCCAGAGGAGTTTGTTATAAAACAAACTTATTTCAGAATAATTTTAGATTCATAGAGAAGATGTAAAGATGGTACAGAGTTCCCATATACCCCATACTCTGTTTCCCTATTACTCACATTTTATATTAGTATACTACATTTGTCCCAATTAAGGAACCAAAGTTGATCTGTTGTTATCAACTAAAGTCCATCTTTAATCAAATTTCCTTAGTTTTTCTATAGTGTCCTTTTTCAGTTCCACCCAGAATACCATATTGCATTTAGTTGCCTTGTCTCCTTAGGCTCCTCTTGGCAGTGATTGTTCTGTTGTTTGGTTTTTGAAGTTAACAGTTTTGAGGAGTATTGGTCAGGTATATTGTAGGATATCTCTCTGTGAGAGTCTGTGTGATGCTTTTCTGTTGATAAGACTGGAGTGATATAGGTTTGGGGAAGGAGGAAGA
Source organism: Callorhinus ursinus (assembly GCF_003265705.2). Classification (NCBI taxonomy): domain Eukaryota; kingdom Metazoa; phylum Chordata; class Mammalia; order Carnivora; family Otariidae; genus Callorhinus; species Callorhinus ursinus. The sequence goes on from NW_027397094.1 coordinate 14,778,901, forward strand.
CAAGGGTACAGTGCCGTTCTCATCACATCATGTCAAGGATTTATGCTAGCAGCATGACTTGATGTTGACTTTCATCACCTGGCTGAGGTTTTTCCACTGTAAAGTTATCCTTTTGTGAATCTTTCTAGATTGTATTCTTAGGAGGAATAATCACTATGTGTAGTCCACATTTAAGGAGTAGGAAGTTATGTTCTACTTCCTTGATGGGAATGGAAGCAATAATAAATTATTTGATTTATTTTGAAAATTATTTGACTTTTCTGCATGAGAGATTTGCTTATTTATCATCTATCTACCTAGTTTTTATATCAGTATGGGCTCATAGATATTTGTTTCATACTTTGGGTAATAATACAATATTACTTTACTCATCTTGTTGCTATTTTGATTATTTGGAGCTCTTTCAGTTGATTTTTGTGTCCCTTTGACATAGCCCCATTGTGTGTGTGTGTGTGTGTGTGTGTATGTGTGTGTGTGTGTGTATGAGCACTTTCTTACCTCCTGGCACTGTAAGATGTTCTAGGTGTGTCTTGCATATTTCCTGCCCCAGCCCTAAAATTTGCCTTTTCTCCAAGGAAGTTCTGCTTCCTTTCATTAGGGAATGGTACTTAGAAACCAAAAACTGGGCTCGAGGTGCATTCTTGATACTTGAGTGTCATTGATTCCAGGCACTCTCAGCCAACAGAGCAAGGAAATATATGGGTGTATACTCATGTATATACACATATCTAGAGATAATTCTGTATGTAACCCCCTGTATCTATATTAAGCTAAACAGGAGTTCATACTGATATCTCCAAGTCGAATCCATGACCACAGGGATCATTCTGGCCAATTCCCCTTGCTTACTATTACTTCCCACTCCATCAGTGAGGAACCTGGCTTCTACCATCTGTCATCCATTTACTTAACCGTTCATTTCTAGTGTGCTTGTATAGTAGTTTCCTAATGGTTAACCTGCACCCCATGGGAAACAACCTTCTCAACTGGAGCACAGTGCTCATGTGCAGTGCTGTTCCTTTTTGCTTTTAGTCTTACAGATTCCAGTCATTTTCAGAGTTACTTGAGTCAGCACCTTCTTCCTCCACCTCCCTTAGTGAGGTTGTTTCCTATATTTATATGACAACTACATTGCATTCCACTTGGGGAATCCCCCAATCTCCTAGATAATTTTTAAAAAAAATTTTGCATACATTGCGTTTTCTCACACTATAATTTCTATGGAATTTAACAAATGTATAGTGTCATGCATACATTATTAGTGTATCTTACAAAATAGTTTGATTCCCCTAAAAAATCCCCTGTGCTTCATCTACTCAGTTCTTCCTCCCCTCCCCCAAACTCTGGAGACCAGTGATGTATTTATTTACCACTGCTTTTGTTTGCCTGTTCCAGCATGTCATGTAATTGGAATCATATACCTTTTTGGATGGGCTTCTTCCACTTAGCAATATACATTAATGATTTTACCTGTGTCTTTGCATGGCTCTGGCTTGCATAGCTCATTCCTTTTTATCACTGAATAGTATTCCATTGTATGGATGTTTATCCGTTCATTGATTGAAAGAAATCTTGGTCATTTCTAGTTTTTGGTGATTATGAATAAAACTGCTATGAACATTTGTCTTCAGGTCTTATGTAGACATAACTTTCAATTAGGCTAGATAAATACATGATTGCTAAATTGTATAAAAGTAAGTTTAGCTTCATAAAACACCGCCAAATTATCTTCCACGTGCTTCCTACTGTTCTGCATTTTTGCCACAATGAATGAGAGTTATTGTTGTTCTTCACCTCAACAATTTAGGCTGTCACTTTTTTGGATTTTAGCAATTCTAGTAGATATTTACAGTGCTGTCTCATTTTAATTTTCATTTCCCTAAAGACAAATGATGTTGGTATTGTCATATACTTATTTACTGACTGTATATCTTCTTTACTGAAGTGTCCAGATTTTTTGCCCATTTTTAAATTGGTTTATTTTCTTATTGCTAACTGTAGGAGTTCTTTGCATATTGTGGATACAAGTCCTTTATTAGTTATATGCTTTCTGGGCTTGTCTTTTAATTCTACTAATAGTGTGCTTTTTAGATCTGCTGTGGTATTTGGCTCAAGTAGAGAGGTTATTTATTAAATTCTTCTGTCCTACTAGACTGCCCTTTTTCTGGTCATTTGAGTAGAGAAAGCAGACTATTTTTATTTTTATTTTGGATCTTTTAGGTCTATGCCTCTTGCCATTTCTTAGTTGCTGGCTTGCTTAGCTCTAACTCTGCAAAATTCGTGGTCAAAAGAAAAATCCAGGGGACTCACTACCATTTCTTTCCCCAGATCACAGGGTCTTTAGCTGGTTTCCCCTTTTCTCTTCAACTTCCAGAGTCTTCTTAGGTTTATGTAATAAAACATTTCCAACATTTTCAGTTGTATTTAACAGGAGCAAGATGTGTTCTTCCTGTTTTCTGAAGTGGAAGCCTACAATGTACATTTTAAGCTACTCTAAATCCATCATCAAATGACACTATATTGCTTCACTTTCTAACCCAGGTACCTTTTATCAGAGTATTTTCAATTTCTCCCTCCTGTTCCTTCTGACATTGAAGTTATTCATTTCTTTATCCATATTTTAAAATCATCCAATACATTATCCCTATTATTTCTTTAAACAAAGTTATATTTTGGTCAGTTGAAAATAAAAATAATAAAATATTTTCTTTTACCTTCACTTATTCTTTTCTGATGCTCTTACTTTATATAGGTTTAAGTTTCTGACCTGAATCATTTTCCTTCAGCATGAAGAAATTTTAACTTTTCTTGCAGGGAAGGTCAGCTGGTAATGGATTTCCTCAGTTTTTATCTACAAAATCTTTATTTTTTTCCCTTCAATTTTGGAGAATAATTTTGTAGTTTGTAGAGTTCCAGGTTGGCAGGATTTTTTCTATCAACACTTTAATCATATATAGTTCACTTTCTCCATGCTTGCATAATTTCTAATGAGAAATCTGCTCCAATTTCTTTATTCTTCTATAGGCAAGATGTTTTTTCCTTCTGAGTTTCAAGATTTTTCTCTTTTTTGGCTTTCTGAAGCCTGAATATGACATGCCTAGGAGTGTGTGTGTGTGTGTGTGTGTGTGTGTGTGTGTGTTCAGTCTTGCTTGGCGCTCTCAGTTTTCTGGGTTTGTGTTTCCATGTCTGTCATTAATTTTGAAAGTTTTTGGCTGTTATTTAAATATATATTCTGCTCTTTCTTCTTTTTCTGGTATTGCACTTATGCATATGTTACACCTTTCCTTATTGTCCTGTAGTTCTTGGGTATTTTGGGTTTTTTTTTTTTTCCTGTTCCCATTTCAGTTAGAGATATTTTTATTGACATATCTTCAAACTCACTGATTTTTTGCTTGACCATGTCCTGTCTATTGATGAGCCCAATAAAGGCATTCCTTGTTGCTGTTACAGTGTTTTTATTTCTAACATTTCCTTTTGACCCTTTCTTAAAGTTTCCATTTCCCCCTTTACATTACACATCTGTTCTTGCATGCTATCTACTTTTCCATTAAAGCTACAGATATATTAATCATAGTTATTTTTGATTCCCTGTGTGGTCATTCCAACATCTGTGTCATATCTGAGTCTGGTTCTGGTGCGTGCTTTGCCTCTCCAGACTGTTTCTCCTTGCCTTTTGGCACACCCTTAATTTTTTGTTGAAAGCAGGACATGTTGTATCAGGTAATAGAAACTGAACAGGCCTTCAGTGTGAGGATTTCTGTTAGTCCGATTAGAAGAGGGACTGTGTTTAATGTCTGCTATAACTGTAGGTCCCAGAGGCTTCAAGTTTTTCTAATGTCCTTGTTTTTTCTCCTCTTGATTTTTGGCTTCCCTATAAACTCCTCCTCAGAGAGAGTTGTGTCTGTAACACTAGCTGTCACGTAGTGTTACTCTACTGGCTCTTCTGGTGTGCTGGTAAGGTATAGGGCAGGGCGGGATATTCTATTATTTTCCAGTTAAATCTCAGTCTCTTATTGGGCCTGTGTCTCAGGGCTGGGACCTTCATACATGTTTCCAGAATGGTGTAGCTTTTTTCTCCCCATGCACTGTACTCCGTTTGCTGGTAGTGGCATTCTTACTTTATTTCCTTAAAGCCCTGACTCTGTTAACTGTTTCTCCATCTTTTAGGTGAGGTGAGCTGGAGCCTAGCCAGGATAAGGCTCAGGCAGAGCCCTTCACCCTTCAGGGGAGGGAGAGGGCCATCATGTTTCACAGTGGCTAATTTCCTCCCCTTTCCAGGCTCATGAGGAGATCTTTCTTTGCTCTTCACCATGAGAACCTGCTGGGGTTTCTGGGGTATGAAAGTATAGGGGGCCCCCTGAGACTGTGGTGCCCAGGGGCTTCTAAATTTTGTGCTAATCCACACTCAGCCTCTAAGGGTTTGCCAGGATCACCATTTAAGTGTCCCTACCAGTTCATGGCTCCAGCAGCTTCTGCCCCAGAGGAGCAGGTCTCACTGACCCTTCCAGAGAGGCAGTTCTCCCCAGGACATCCGTTGTCTGATGGGTCTAAAAGTCATCGATATTCAGTTTGTTTCACTTTTTCTTGTTGCAAAAGTGGGAACAACAACTCTTAATCTTTTTTCATTTGGAGCTAAAACTAGAAGTCCCTTGAGTTTTTCTTCTAAAACACAAACTGATCTTGTCCCTGCTCAGAACCCTGACATGGCTCCCCATTTCACACAGAGCAAAAGCCAAATCCTTTACACTAGCCCACTGACCAGCACCACTTGGTCCCCATCACTGCTCTGACTTCCTCTCTTCTTCTCTTCCTGGTTAATCCAGCTCTCCTTACCATTCCTCCACAGTGCCAAGCATGCTTTTATGTGGGGCCCCTTGATCTGCTTCAGCCTAAAAATGCTCCTCCCCACATGTCCCCTGGACTCCCTCCACCAGCTTTTTCTGGGCTGTGCTCAGATTTCACCTTCTCAAATCAGACCCACCCTGACTACCGACAGCACCACCTCCTAACATGCCCTATCATTGACTTGTTGACCATTTTATTATCCCTCCCACTAGAATGTAAATTCCATGAGGGTGAAGATCTTTGCCTGTTTTGTGTACTGATATGTCCCAATTTCCAGCTCACGGTCAAGCACACAGTAGTGAGTGTGATGTTGAATGTTGCTCGTGTGCACTGGCTATTCAGTAGTTTAACCGAAGTCGCTCTCTCTGCAAGTGACTTGAACTCAATCCCACTCCCACTCTGCCCAAGGAGAGGAGTACAGGTTGATAAAGCCACTTCAGAAACACAGCCTACCTTCCAGGCTCTCAGAGATACGTGTTCACTTGTAGTTGCCACCCAGGATGGTGCAGGAGAAAAATTTCACAAGCTGTGCACTGTGTCTAGAAACGAAGAACACAGTCCAAGATGTTCGTGTTCCCAAAGCGATTGGAAACTCCTCAAATAGTGGGAACATGGGTGTGCTTATTTGTGTTCTACTTCCTGCAACATCTAACAAAATGCCAGGTCAGAGTGATTACTCAACACCTATTAATGGAAATCAGTTGAGAGCTGAGAGATGGGAAAACTGGTTTTTGAAAAATGAAGTCTAAGCTTGGATGTGGTGATTGAATGACATTTGATTATCCTAGAGATGATGACTCACCATGCAGGAGCAAGGGAGTATGTGGGAGGAGGGAAGGTTTTAGATTGAGCATATGGGTCACTTAGAGTTCCCTCCTCGGGTTTTTCATGGTGTGTGTTTTTATTTTCTTGGCTTCCTGTGAATCCTGTTTAGCTGAACACATGGCCAGCAGCACTAGCTTCTCTGCTCTGAGTGTGTCGTTCTGTGTTGCTCTGAGCTCTCTAGTCAGCTGAGCACCTCTTGCAAAACTGAGGTATAAATTACAACCCGCCGATAGCTGTAGATCTCCCCCAGTGGTGACAAGCTGATGTCATCCAACTGGCCTGCTCTTAACTGTGTCAAGTCACGGCTGGGAAGTGCCCGAATGGCCCCAGACATCCTTCAGCTGAGATTTAGAGCCTAACACATCAACTTCCTTGTCTTCCACTCCCCAGTACACCACCAACAAATCAAAGAGATGAGTTGCCCTTAACTCAAACCATGCAAGTTGCTGTAATTTATTTCTGGGGAAGGGATGTAGGGCTGAAATGAATGCTAGCAGTGACTGTCAACCTTTACCTTCGAAGTAAGGATCAGTTTTTCCTCCCTGTTTGGGACCTCAAGCCTGGTATGCATGAGTTACACCTTTTTTTCCTTCAGGCTTCCTAATAGTATACTATAAAAAAATACATAGATTTAGTAATGTTCAAAGATGTATATAGCTAAGCATGTCCCTGTTAATGTGTTAAGTATTTACAGTCTCCCATTTTTTAAATTTTATTATTTATTTATTTATCTTTGTAAGAGAGAAGTGGGGGGAGAACAAGTAGGGGGAGGGGCAGAGGGAGAAGCAGGCTCCCCGCTGAGCAGGGAGCCTGATGTGGGACTCGATCCCAGGACCCTGAGATCATGACCTGAGCTGAAGGCAGATGCTTAACTGACTGAGCCACCCAGGTGCCCACTCCCAATTTTTTTTTTCTTTTAAATCTACAGCTTCTCTCCTGAAGGAGGCTGCTCACTGGCTCAATGTTGCAGTCCCTCCTATCAGGGCAGTGGTGATGTGCCTTCAGTAAGCCAGAGCATTGAGGAGCCACTGATGAGCAATCTTCACAGGAAGGGGAAGGGATGTGTCCCTAAGGCACACAAAACCTACGTGAGTGGCTTCAGGGGATTCAGGAGACATGACAACTCTAGACTCTCCTCACTGAAAGAATTTTGAGAACCTCCCTTACTCAGCAGTTAGGAGTGCCCTCCTTAAAATGCTTCCCAAGGGGAGAACTTAATTGGGTTGCATCAGGCAGCATTTTCCTTGCAAGGCTCACCACTGGCATTTGACGTCCTCTACTGGTTGGAGGCTCCTGGTCCTACAGATGTACATATATGAACCTGCAGATTCCAAATCGTGTCTTTTACCAGGCATCCATATTTAGGACAAGAACTTCGAGGTCACAGACTTTCCCATTCTTTCTTTCCTTAACCTATCAGTTTTGGAAATACTTTGATGGACCAACCCACAGTGCTTCTGCCTGAAGAAAGGGTATTGATGATTCTGAGATGGTTGCTAATGTACGTTTAAAACCTCCAGGGGGAAAAAGAGTAAATAGCTCTCTTAGAAGGAAGATCCATGGCTGTTGCAAGGATCTGGCATGTAAACGAGAAGCAACAAGAACATTTCCACTGAACCCATGCCTGCTATAGCCATGGGTTATATCACTTGATGAGTTGGGGAAACACCTGAAGCTTTCATTCATGCACCATTTCACTTTCTAGAAAACACCGCACTTACATCCACTGTGTGCCTACCTATATTGCTTATCTGCTAGAAGATAAGTGTACAACTATAAATAATACCCAGGGCCTGCTGCCAATGAGCATACACTCCAGTGGGGGACAAAGGAGATAAAAACACATAAAAAGTACTTTTATTTATTTATTTATTTGAGAGAGAGAGAGAGAGAGAGAGAATGAGCAGGGGGGAGGGGGAGAGAGAGAAGCAGACTCCCTGCTAAACAGGAAGCCCGATGTGGTCCTGGATCCCAGGACCCTGATATCATGACCTGAGCCGAAGGCAGACTCTTAATCTACTGAGTCACCTGGGTGCCCTATAAAGTACTTTTGAAACAGTGCCATAAGGGCCATAAATAAACTAACCTATGTTGATTGAGCACTTAATACAGGTTGAGTCCTGAGATAAAAACTTACCTGGATTATCTCATTTAATCTTTACAATAAACTTCTGATAGGTACCATTACCATATCTACTTTGCAGATGAGAAGACTAAGGCTCCATGGAGTGAAACGTGCCCAAGATCACACAGCTAGTAAGAGGCAGGGCTGGGATAGGAACTTGGGTCTGTATGGCCCCCCAAGCCTGCTCTTGTCACCAGGATGCTGTGCTACTTTGTATGTGATTTGAAGTTATAAGCCACAGATTGTGGGGACCCCCAGAAGGAGCAACTAATTAAGGCAGTGGGCAGAAGGGTCTCAGGAAGAACTTGGAGAGATGTCACTTTGAACTACTTTTTAATTCCATTTTGCTTCTCTCTTGACTTATTACTTATGCCTCTTATTTTTAAGTCATTGCTCTTATATTAAAAATATAATATTTTTATATTATATATATACATTGTAATATATGTGTTATATATATAAACACACACATATATATATACATTATTAATATACATCATAATGTACCTTCAAATATTATACCACTTCATGTGTAAGGGAAGGAATTTAACAGTTCCCTTTCCCATTTTTATGCTGTTGTCATGCATTTGGTTTTACATATGGGATAAACACGTAATACAGTGTTACTATTTATGCTTTAGAACAAAATTGCTCTTGTAGAGCAGTTGAAAATAAAAACATTTATTTTTTATTTTTATTTTATTGCCACTTATTCCATTTCTGATCCCCGTTTCTTTGTGTAGATCCAGGTTTCTGAACTGTATCGCATTTCTTGTGCCTAAACTTCTTTGAAGAGTTTTTTTTAATGTAGGTCTATCGGCCATGAACTTGGGTCAGTTTTGTTTGTCTGAGAAAGCATTTCTCTTTCAGTTTTGAAAGATAGTCTCACTGGGTATAGAATTCTGTTTTGACAGTCCTACCCCACCTCATCCCCCTCCGCCCTTAAACATGTCATCCCATTTAGAGGCCCATGGGTGGTCAGTTAAGCGGCTGACTCTTGATTTCAGCTCAGGTCATGATCTTGGGGTCCTGAGATCAAGCCCTATGTCAGGCTCTGTGCTCAGTGCAGAGTCTGCTTGTCCCTCTTCCTCCCCCACACCACTTATTCTCTCTCTCTCTCTCAAATAAATAAATAATATCTTTAAAATAATGTTGTTCCATTTAGCACTTTTAGCACTTAAAAAATGTCACTCCATTGCCTTCTGCCTTACATGGTTTCTGATGTAAGTCTTCTGTAATTTTTACTGTTGTTTTTCTTTGTGTAGTGTGTCTTTTTGTAGTTGTTGTTGCCTCCAAGATTTTCTCTGTCTGTTGTTTTCAGCAGTTTGAATAGACTATGCCTAGTTGTGTAGGGTTTGTTGTTGTTATTGTTGTTCTTGTTGTTGTTTGGGTATTTATCCCGTGTCATCTGTTCTTGAATTTGTGGTTTAGTGTCTGTCATTATTTTGGACATTTCTTGGCCATTACTTCTTTAAATACTTCGTTGTTTTCCTGTTCTCTTTCTCTTCTCTTTTTGAGGTTCAAACTATACATATGTTAGATACTTTGCTACTGTTATGCAGCTTTTAGATACTCAGTAATGTTTTCTTTTTAAAATTTTTAATTTTAATTCCAGTTAGTTCACATACAGTGTTATATTATTTTCAAGTGTATGATACAGTGATTCAACAGTTCCATACAATACCCGGTGCTCATCACGACAAGTGCACTCCTTAATCTCCATCACCTATTTCACCCATCCCCTACCCCTCTCCCCTCAGGCAACCATTTGTTTTTGTTCTCTACCGTTAAGAGTCTGTTTCTTGATTTGTCTCTCTCTTTTTCCCTTTCTTCATGTGTTTTGTTTCTTAAATTCCACATATGAGTAAAATCATGGTGTTTGTCTTTCTCTGGCTGACTTATTTCATTATACTCTCTAGTTCCATCTATGCCATTGCAAATGGCAAGATTTTGTTCTTTTTAATGGCGGAATAATATTCTATTATATATACATACCACATCTTCTTTAACCATTCATCAATCAGTGGACACTCAGGCTGCTTCCATATCTTGACTATTGTAAATAATGCTGCTATATACATAGGGGTTCATGTACCCCTTTGAATTAGTGTTTTTATATTCTTTGGGTAAATACCCAGTAGTGTGATTGCTGCATTGTAAGGTAGTTCTATTTTTAATTTTTGAGGAATCACCATACTGTTTTCCCCAGTGGCTGCACCAGTTTGCATTCCCACCAATAGTGCATGAGTGTTCCTTTTTCTCCACATCCTTGCCAACACCTGTTTTTTTCTTGTGTTGTTGAGTTTAGCCTTTCTGACAGGTGTGAGGTGATATCCCATTGTGGTTTTGATTTGCATTTCCCTGATGTTGAGTAATGTTGAGCATCTTTTCATGTGTTTGTTGGTCATCTAGATGTCTTCTTTGGAAAAACGTCTTCATGTCTTCTGCCCATTTTCTAATTGTACTATTTGTTTTTTGGGTGTTGAGTTTTATAAGTTCTTTATATATTTTGGATACTAATCCTTTATTGGATATGTTATTTGCAAATCTCTATTCCTATTCCATAGATTGCCTTATAGTTTTGTTGATTGTTTCCTTCACTTTGCAGGAGGCTTTTATTTTGATATATTCCCAGCTTATTTTTTTGCTTTTATTTCCCTTGCATCAGAAAAGTATCTAGAAAAAAGTTGCTACAGCTGATGTACAAAAAGTTACTGTCTGTGTTCTCTCCTAGGATTTTCATGGTTTCAGGTCTCACATTTAGGTCTTTCATCCATTTTTTTGTGTGTATGGTGTAAGAATATTTTCTTTTTTGAATTCACTCAGTTTTATCTTTGTGTTTCAATTTAGGTCATTTCTGTTTACCTATAATCAAGTTTATCAATCATTCCCTTGACTGTGTTAGTGTGATGAGCTTGCTGAAAGCATTCTGTGTCTCTGTTATGGTGTTTCCATTTCCATCATTTCTGTTTGAATCTTCCTTATATAGTTTCCATCTCTGTGCTGAAATAATCCATCTACTCTTTCATATTGTACACCTTTTTCTGTTAGCCCTTAACATATCATCATACTTCTTTTAACTTTCCTGTCAGACAGTTTCAGTTTCACAGTTACACTTTATGTAAATCTGAACTCCTTGGTATTTTTTAAGTGAGACTGTATTATTATATTTTTATTAAAAAGAACATACATTTTGAAAGTCTAGGGTGCTTAAAGCAGGAAGCTTCCATTACATGGAACATCACTGTATGAATCACCTTATTTCTATGTGAACTAGATTGAGGAAATGTTTGTACAAGTATCAGATCTCAGGAGAGTACATAAATGAGATGTAGTGGAGGCATGTGGTGGATGACAAGGGCAGGAGGGCATTCAAACTCGATGGAGGAAAAGCTGCCTCTTAGCTACATGTAATAGTAGTATTGGCCTCTCTCATTAAAATGCTAAGCACCCTCTGTCCTGATAGAGGCTTATGGACTTGATCCTTGCACCCTCTTCCTAAAGGCAGTTTTTGCCACCCATGGGATTATAATGGACCTTCAAGAGGGAATAAGCCCCCCAAAACAGTCCAGAAAGCTGCCTTTTCTTAAATCAAATCCATAACAAAGGCAGGAAAATCTATCTTACATAGAGTAGTTGAATGAAGGCTAACATAAGGAGTTGAAAGGATTAAGGAATGGAAAAGGCAGGCAGGATGTACACATAAACTACAAGGTTTCTACCACTTCACTCCAAGGCCAATGTGAACAGGCTACTTAAAGAACAAAGGTAACTCTCTCACTTCTGTTTCTTCCATGTTGAGTCCTTCCTGTCTCCTTCCTCAGTGATGCACCTTCCCACCTACCTGAGCCTACACTCCTGCTGGCCACAAGAAGCAGAAACATACCCATAGATGCTGGGGTCCATTTAATTCCTAGTTCTCAGGGGTCTTGAGAAGACCTTTTCGTTTTGTGCATTCACAGCTTTTGGTAGATTATAAAATTTCACTGTGCAATGGCGACTTCATTTGTATTTATGGATACACTAATGAGCAGTTGTGAAATAGGAACCTAACTAATATTTTCTGTCATGTTCTCCTAGGGGTCTGAATTTGTCAGGCTGCATAAGGTCGGCTAATCAAAGCATCAGGGCTTGTTGCATCTTCTTTTATTAGCTGCACATTCATTTGCCTAAAGAACCCACCCCTGCTGGGTACTCTCATCCGCCATCATCCCTATTTCTCTCCTCAGTTTCATTGTTCCAAACTGCACTTCACAGGTGATAAACTATAAATTATTAACCTGGGTTCCTTTTTCCTTCCTTAGATTTTAGTCTCCCTTAATGGTTATATTTTCACTTTTCTGGTGTAGGTTAATCAGGTTCATCTCGCTTGATACCTCTTGCCTGGATAATTATGATATTTTGTATTTTGCTATTAAAGATGTTGTTGAATGTTAAATGGCATGGATATCCTTTATCGGGTGTAAGAAGAACTCTTTTATTACTAGATTGGAAGGGATTTGTTTCAGCGAGTGTTGAATTTATTTTTCCACATCCTTCCTGTATAAATTGAGCATCGTATGGTTTTTCTTTTTTTACTTTCTTCATTTTGTGAATTATATTGACATTCTTCTAGTATTAAGCCATTATGGGATAAACCAAATTTGATCATGATTACTTTAATACATTTATAGATTCATTTTGTAAATATTTTATTAAGGAGTTCTGCATTTATATTAATAGATAAGGACATCTATATTTTTCTTTCTTACAATATTCTTGTTCATTTTTATATTAAAAATAGCCTTCCAATGTAAACTGTGAAATTTTTCCAAGATGCATATTTTAAGGCTATATTTTTTCCTCTACAAAGTACTTTAGCTGAGTCCCACCTGTTATGATTGGTACTACTGCTTTTTATTGTCATTCATTTTTAAAAAACATTTAATTAATCTTTTTAGAGAGAAACAGAGAGAGTGGGGCAGAGGGAGAAGGAGAGAATCTAGAGCAGACTCCACACTGAGTATGGAGCCCAATGCAGGGCTCAATCCCATGACCCTGAGATCATGACCTAAGCTGAAACCAAGAGTCAGACACTCAACCACCCAGGCACCCCTTATTGTTATTCATTTTTAAATATTTTCTAGATGCTACCATTTTTAATTAATTCAGAGTCATATTTGTTGAGGATACACCTAAATGCAAAGTTTGGGATCGTTGTTGCTATTATTTTGCCATCATTTTATTATTGACTGCTAATGTGATTGCAAAGACGTTTGCATGGTATTAATTCTCAGCACCGGTTAAGACTTCTTTTCGGTAAGTCATTAATTCTTATAAATGTATATATGCTTCAAGATTTTATTCTTCTCTTTCAGTTGACTGCAGGATTCTAATACATTTTTCTCTTAGACAAAGCTTATGAATTCTATTGGCCAAATGTTTTCTATGCTTATTTATTTATTGTCTAATTAAACTATCATTTTCTGAGATGCATGTCCTAAAAATCTCTCCCTCTGATTGCAGATTTGTAATCTTACCTTGTAATTCTGTTCACTTTGACTTCACATAGTTTGAAACTATTTGGCTAAATGCATACATTTCAATCATGTTATCTTCCTCATGACTCTTCCCTTTTATCATGATGTACTGATTTTTATCCTTTTTTTTGCGTGAAAGTCAATTTTGTCTAATATTAATATAGATAAGCAAGTTTCTTTTGATTGGAATTTACCTGGTATCTTTTTTATCACCCTTTTACCTAAAACATTTTAAGTCATTTTAATATTTCTTATAAAAGCATCTAGCAAGACTTTGCCTTTTAATACAGACTGAGAGTCTCTATATTTTAATAGGCAAATTTTATTCATTTACATTTACTGTGATTACTGATATGTTTGTACTTTTTTCTGTCCTATTTTTTGCTCCATATGTATGCTTTGTATTTGTCCCCTTACCCCTTCTTTCTGGCCTTCTATTGAATGGAATGGACATTTTCTTAATTCCTTTTTCCTCTAGCACTTTGGAAATTGAATATTCTGTTTCTGGTCCTTTAGTGTAGTGAATCTCAATGTGTGGTCCCCAGATAGGCAGCATCAGCATCGCCTGGGATGTTATTCTTGGGCTCCTTCCTAAACCTACTGAATCAGAACCTCTGCAGATGGGAACCAGAGTCTTTGTTTTACAGGCTCTCTGGGTGATTCTGACATATGCATCAGAGATTGAATACTTTGGTGGCTTAGTAGTTACTCTTAAATTATTAATAAGCACATTTGATTAGCAGATAAAATTCATTAAAATCTCTTCCCTCCTCTCAAGCAATCCAAAGACAACACTTTAACTCCAAATTCCCTTCTCATATCTTAAATATATATGACATCCAGTACTTGGTTCCACCTTCAATTGAGTTACTAGCTTTATGATTAATTGTACAATTAATCCTAATATTGTACAGAATTCTAACTTGATTGTCTTTCTTAAAACCTTAAAAACATTATTTCATTGTCTCCTGGGATACATTTTTGCTAATGAGAAATCTGCTATTATCCAAAATTTTTTTGTAGGTAATCTGTAAGAAAGATTTTTTTCTTCGATTTTGATGTTTTGCATTTTCACTATCATATGCAGTAGGTGTGGATTCTTTTTATTTATCCTTTACAGGACTTGATGTGCTTCTTCAATCAAGGACTCACGTTTTCCTCAGTTCTGGAAAATTCTGAGCTATTTGCCCTTCAAATATTTCCTCTCCCCTTTCTCTCTATACTTTCTGGAACTCCAATTGGACATATGTATGTCTTCTTACTCTGTCATGTATGTTTCTTAGCCTTTCAGATTAAAAAAAAAAAAACTTTTCCTCTCTCTGTGCTTTGTTCTAGGTAATTTACTCAGATCTTCCATTTCTAGGCTTTCTGTTTTTGCTGTAACTAATCTGATTTTAAACCACCTCCTGGGGTTTTTTATTTCAATGACTTCACTTTTCACTTCTAGAATTGATATTTCTTTCTTTTTCACTTCCATTTGTTCATTCTTCATATTATGTTACTCTTTTAGTATTATTTACTTTTTATGTCAGCTCTTTACTCATTTATTTAGATTCTTTTATATTACTGTATTACATAAAATTCTTGGGATGCCAGTTATCTTGTGTGTTGAATTTACTGGCTTCTCATTTGCTCATTTTCCTTTTGTGGTTTATAATTTTCATTGTGGACTAATCTTTAGTGGGAGGTTGTTGTTTTATCTGTGGGAGACCTATATATTCTGGTTCTAGAAGTATCCTTGAAGACTGTATGCATTTTTTTTTTGCAAGAAAGTTTTGTTCATCCTCCCCTACTTTTTATGTTACAGCCTCTTGGTTTTTTCATGTTTCTGGAAGAGTTTAAATTTAAATTCCACTCTTCTACATTATGATGGCTAAGGTTTTGGTGTGTTATGGGTGACAGATTCTACTCTATGTTAGGAAGAAGGCAAAGATTTTTGCCTTTTCCCAGCAATGGTAGGTGGGGTTTTTCTAATTCACTTTGTGTGTGTGTGCGTGTGTGGGCATGGCAGCCAGCCCTTCAAGTCCATTAAAATCCACGTCCTAAGCTGCTAAGATCCACATCCATGTTTGTATCCTCTTGGGGTCATTCCAGTGTCAGTTCAGACTTATTTTTCTCATTTTATTTTATTTTTTAAAAATATTTTATTTATTTGAAAGAAATGGGGAGGGACCCCTATGTGGAGCTCCATCCCAGGACCTGAGATCATGACCTGAGCTGAAGGCAGACCCTTAACCAACTGAGCCACCCAGGTGCCCCTATTTTTCTCATCTTAAATTCCCTTTTTGGTTCTGACTATTGGAAGTTTTCCCTTCTTTTGACTTCAACTATTAATTACATTTTTTCCTTACAATATTTTAGACCATTTCTATTATCTTTGCAGTGGGCTGGTAACCTTTGTGCATTACCATGCTCCCTGAAGCACATTGATATTTTGCTAAACTGTGTGCTATTTAATAAGCTCCCAATACACATTGTATACAGAGGTAGAATCTGTTTCTGACCTTCTGAAATTCAGTCTTGTAATCCATTGTAACCCTACCTGAATATGTTTACCTAACTTACAGAATTCTGATCCATCTTGCCAGGCTTTATTTGAAAATATTTATGTTTTAAAGCTAATGTCTCCATATTTAATTATCATGTTTGCTGTTATCAATCTTTTATTCTGTAACAGTGGTGCTCCCCCTCCCCCAAAAAGTGGTATCCCACACTTGAGGTGTTACTCACACCTTCTTGAATGTTTCCATTCCTTCTTGAACATTTTCCTGCTCCTCACATCACCTCCTTTCCAAGCATTCCAGAGTCTCTGTTCCCTCTGTGTTCCCTCATCCTGAACTCAGTGCATCTTTGACTCAGCAGCTGGTTTCTGGGACTCCTTTCAGCCCTGCATGCTTCTTCATGTTCAGACATTCATAATGAGAAGCTGCATATCTTTCTGAGAAGGAAACTAGCTGAATCTGACCACAGAATGCAAAAAAAGAAGAAAGAAAATTTACGTGATACAACTAATCTGGGAGATGGTAAGGCTGGAGTTAGGGTTAGATCAGTAGGAGGAAAGGTGGTGGTTGGGATTGGGAAGGAAAATTCTACTTTAATCGAATGGAATAGCCTATGGGTAGCTCCCTAAGACAGTGTTCAATATCAAAATATCCAATAAATTGTGAGTCATTTTGTTGGTGGGAGAGGGTGTCCCCTGAGGAGAGATGGCATACATCTTGTTTCAGAATGTATGAGCAAGGAAAAGGTTTGGATCATCTTCATTTAGTGACAGTTTTCTTAAGATAGTTTGTGAATTTATGCAGATGGGGTTTCCTATCTATAGCAGAGGTATAACAGCATTGTCTACACCTAATGGAAAAGATATTCCCAAAAAGGGTCATTGGAATTGAGAATGTTTATGGTGTCTTTCTTTGGGAAACAGCCAGAATCATTCCACTGTGACCTTATTTACTCTTTTCCTAGTGTTTTCAGTAGAAAAGGCCCAAATGATTTTGATTTCTCTTATAGTCATACTTGGGTAACTTGTGAAGTTTATTGTGCTTTCATAGGGCCAAGATTTAGGATATTGGAAGCAGAACATTAGAAGTGAGATAAGCTTCATAAAAGTAGAGGCCTTGAACTGCCTACTGAGATGTAATTTCATAGCCAATATAAGTGGATTTCTATTTAAAGTGCTTCAGTGCAATGTTATGCTGTATGTGACAGCACTTACTAGAAAGGTGTTAATGTTGCTGTTTCCACCAAATCAATCTAATCTTAAATGCTTCATGATTTTATACACAATGATGTAATAAGATGTCAAGTGCCTCTTCATACACACTTTTCATTAATGATCAACATTTAGGCTTCCTTTTGTGCTTAGGCATCACCTTTTGAATACCCATGGATTTTTCATTCTTTCACTTGATTTCACTCTTGAGGAGAAGGACAAAGTGTAAAGGGAAAATATGAAGTTGGGTTTTTTAACCTGGAACGTACCTCTCCACACTTCTAGGAATAAAATACTAAGCCATATCCATCTTCTTGGAGCTGTGTGTTCAAGAAGCTCAGGGAACCAAGAGGCCTGCCTTTCTGAGATCTGCTTGAATGTCTCCAGGCTTGTTGGATGGTGTCATATTTTATTAATTGTGCACTTACACTGAAAGAGATGTTCCAGGATGGATCAGAGTTCTTCGTCACTGTGTGCATACAGAAGAGGTCCCTGCTGGTGGCCACAGCCATATGTGGCATGTCCACGCCTGGGACCCTGTCCCTTGCCTGTCAGCAGGAAGGCCAAGTAGAGGAGTTGCTGTCCTCAGCTGAGGCATGTCAGGCAGGTTTTCCTGCTGCTGTCTTTAAGAAGGGCTCCTAGCCTCGGGGAGACATGGTAAGGTAGAAATATCTACCCCCAGGCAGAGAACCAGGCAGGCACTTTGACCTCTGGTTTCACATGGGCCAGTGACTCACTGTCTAACCTCAGCCAGTGGCCCCCTGAGTCTGGTTTCCCCCTCTGAAAACTAGGAGGATCTAGACTTGGTAAGTCTCCATTGTTTTAAAGGGGGGCTCTAGAATTTCCTGATTGCAAGCTAAGTACATCCCAAAAGATGACCTCTACTTGTCCCAACATCTATCTGTCAGCTTCTCATATTGCACTTACAGTTGCCAGGCACTGGTCTAAGTCCTGAACAAAGATGATGTCAATCATCAGATGACACTGTAAGGAAGTACTGTTATCATCCCTGTGGTGGATGACGGCTGGGGTTCAAGTTCACACAGCCTGTCCTCAAGCCCATGCTCAAACATCGCACCGTGTTGACATCTGCCACATCCATAGTGCGTCCTTTTTCTGGTGGCCTTGAGGAGGAGATTAAATAACTGTGTGGTGGAGGAGTCCTAGACATGCAAAGAAGTGGCATTCAGGAGTTCTGGCTTCTTCAGTGAGAAGAGCAGAGTCTATTTTGTGAGTCGCATATTGAAAATCTTTCACAAAACTTCTATTTTTAAACATGATGTTTATGAAAAAGCTGAGACACCGACACAGGAAAAGAGCAAAGATACCTGGGGTCTCAGCAGCAATTAGAGCGTGAGAGTGCATGTGCCTGATTACTGGTTTTGCTTATATGTAAATACAAGTCGCTGTGCTAAGCAAAAAATAATTGTAATAGATTCATTGAATCATGATGCAGCCAAGTTTCACTTAGAGCTTTAAACTTGCAGATGAGGCTTTCCCTAGGGCTCCTGTCTGATTGTAGCTGCTATGCCTGACCTACTTAACAGCTTTTTCACAAGGTGGCTTAAAAGCCTCCCAGGATATAGTCATACATGGAAAGTCCTCCAGGAGTAACTTTCCGTAACCCCTGATCCAATGGTTGGGTATTCGGGGGGCCATGCATCACATAAGGTAATCTTGTTCATGCTTGTAGTTTTCACCTAGGCACGAGTCACAGGTTAATTCTGGAAAACTAGACTCGACAGTGGAGTGACTAAAGGGTTTCAGATCCAGAGGCGTTTTGTGTGATAGAATTTGGTTAGGTGTAACTGAGCAAGTTAATGCAAGAGAGCCAGGCACCACTTCTCAGCCAAAAGACTTTGGCTTTTGATGTAGTCCAGCGTCATGTGTTGAGAGTCTTCCCTTTGGTGATTAGCATATGCCTCCTCTCCTTGTGTTCATGGCAGAGATGAAAGGCAATGAGATTGACCTTTAAAGATAATACTCTGTCTTAAAAGAAGTGAGTCAGGGGTTTGAGTCTATGTTAGAACTGTCTGTCTCAGTCTGTACCAAGTCACCTACTGACGGGTGAAAAATCAGGTGGTAGGGAGAAGACTAGTCTTGTCTGTGAACCTAAGAGATGTGACCTTGAGCAGACATAATGGAATAAACTACCATCCTCTCAGCCGCCAGCATGTCTGAGGCACTGGGAGCTGGCAGTCCCAACCAGAATGGATTCAGGAAGCTTAAAGTCCCCATGATTAGAACTAAAGTGGCCTTTTTGAAAGAACTTGGAAGCCGATTGCAGTCAGCCCTCTGCGGTTGATGCATGCGAGCAAGAGTGAAGAAAGTGGAAAGTTATCAGCAAAAACCAGACGTCTGTGTTTCTTTCCCAGACTTGTACTCTTTACAGTTATTCAGGTCCGAGCACGTCACCTTTCTTCTGCCATTGTCCTTTCCTTGTTTGTCCTCCCTTCTTTCTCTGTTTTGTTCCTGTCCCCCGCCCGAGTGGCCCTCCGCCCTCCTTCTCTCTACTCCGCTGTTTCATCGCTGGGTCTGTGGACACACTGAGACCCCTGGGGTTCTGTTCCTAACCTGCTGCCTCTCACTTCTTACAAACTCCATGTTTGCTGGGCCTTTAGAGGACTTTGACCCTTCGTTCCTCTTCTGTGCCCTGTCGGACCATGTTTAACTCCACTCTGGAGTTATTCTCCAGCACTGGGTTGTCGGGGGGAGAGCAGGGAGACAAGAAAGGCGAGAGGAAGATTTGGAGAGGTCTCTGATGAGCCTCATCTGCCTCACTCCACTTTCACGGAACAATTCAGAGCAACCTCATCTTTTGGTCCCCACATCACAAGGCTGGCCTTCTGCTGGCCGGCTAAGTCATCTCAGTGCTTTGAACCTTTCCTTAATGGCCCTGCTTCCCAACTTTTGCCTCCTGTTCTCGGTGGTCTTCTGTTGTCCTACGTAATACCCGTTGAGCCTAATTAAGAATTCCATTTGTTCTTCTCATTTCACCTCCTGGCCTTGGGGAATCTATTTTACTATCTTATATGCTAGCCAGTTTAGGAACAAACACATTGTGCCTGAAGTTTCCGTAATGCACAAAGAGTGTATGTATGTGGAGTCTGGGGGCAGACGCTAGTAGGATGCTCACTGCACGTGGAAGCAAGAGCTGTGGAATTTGCATCTGGGATTCATGAGCCGCTTCTTCCCACAAAGCGGAGGGCCCCAGCCAGGCCCACCCGTTCCTGTCCATCCTTCTTGGCATGTTCCTATTCTGAATCTCGAGCATCCTCAGTCCACGTCAGGTCTCTCCTCCTCACCCCCTGCAACTCCCAGAACTCCATGCTTTCCGGTGCTGCCTGGCCGAGCGAACACAACAGCTTCAGCAGCCTGTCGTGGCTTTCTAAAGTGCCTTGTAACTGGCACTTCAGTGGTACGGAGCTCTTTCCTCCAGCAAGAGCCACTGAAGGGCTTTAAGTTGAACAGTGGCCATGATGATAGGTTTTTGTATGAATCTCCCCTAAACGACCCAATATGAAGGCTGGAAGAGCAAACTGGGAGTGCTCCTCTGAGAAAGGCAGAGACGCAGGGACACGCCGCACCTGCTGGCTGGAGTAATTAACCTGGGGACAGGAACCACTCAGACCATTTTGGGTCTGTTTTAAAATTTCCCAAAACAGCTGCCTTGCGTGTAGGACAAAGGAAGGTAAGAGCAGGAGGGAGAACAATAGCTCCGCCCCCCTGGCTGTAGGTGACCTTGACTCAGCTGCCAGCCCGGTTGTCTGTTGTTGTCTCTGATGAATCTTTTCCTTCTGCTTTCAGCTCGGGGACCTGCTTCACAAGTTACAGTTCGTCCTGACGTACGTGGCTCCTTGGCAGATGGCGTGGGGTTCTTCATTTCATGTGTTTGCTCAGCTCTTTGCCGTCCCTCGTATCCTTTGGGCTTCTATTTTCACCCACCAGCTGAGAGTCACATTTTATGGATGCAAGCTTTTCATTGAATCCTGGCAATGAAAAGATTTGAAAGTCTTTAAGATTACATTTTAATGGGGACGTGGGGAGGCACTTTGGATTCCCCTTAGGCCACTTAGCCTTAAAAGATGTTGCTTAATTTTGAACTCTTCCTGCTTCCTAATGCATATCCAGGATTACTTTATTTTTCTCTGATTCTTCCATTTCCCACGCCCAGATCTGCATTAAGATACCCTGTCTTTCAAATGGAAAGTTACTGCTTAAATGGTTCAGTTGACTTGTGCAAAATAGTGTAAATCGATCTGCTATTATTAAACACGGTGGATAGGGCTAATGGCTCTGATACACTATTATAGATTATCTAAGACTATATTAGGATAGAGTTTGGTAATCATATACTTGAGTAATATTCAAAACTCAGAATTAGATACACATAGAATTACCCAAAGTCTTCTAAAGACAAAAAAACTAATAGATGGTTTTGTTTTGTAGCTGCTCTCAGCCAAGAAGCCTAGTTTTATCGTGCGTAGGTTCATTTGGTTTCTTTGTCTGTTTTTAAGTGTTGCCCATGATGATAATTAGTTTTAATTTACTTCAAAACAAACTTGAGATACTCCTTGTAGGGACCACTTTGACACAGGTAAGTTGTGTGTGGGGTGTGTGTGTAAGTGGAGAGAGAGAGAGATTAATAAAAAATACTCTTGAAGAGAGAGAGATTAGACAAAAATATCCTTGACACAGGCCTAAAATTTGCCCTCAAAGGCTTTCCTTCCCACCTCATTTATACCTCCTAAACGTGTGCTTTCCACAATGTTTTTCAGGAACTACTTATATGGGAATCCCTGGAGAAGCTTGTTAAATAACGAAATCCCAGAGCCCAACACATACTTTTAAAATCACATTTCAGGGGGTGGATCCTGGAATGTTCATCTTCAAAAGCCTGCCCAGGATCCCTACCCCACTGGCATGTGTGACCCCCAGTTCTATAGCTTCCTTCCATACGATGTCCACACAAGGCTCATTAAGACGATTCACAAACAGTCTCTGGGACCTGAACTTTGTGTACAGGCATGGAAACATATGTGGGATTAATTGTTAAAGGATAATATATTCTAGGCTTTTAACAATGCCCTTTTCCAGACTCATCTGTTTAAAAGCATCTTTTTAAGCATACCAGGAGCTGGCCTTACAATGCATGCTGTTCTGTGCTCTTATTCTTAGACCTGCAATGATATTTCTGAAGTGTTTCAAGGTTATTTGGCAGAACAAGCTAAGGAAAAAACAATTGCAAGAGTGTGAGCTCTTACACAATTTTTTCCCCTTTAACTGCAATCATTTTCTACCATACCAGTAATTTTGGTTTTTCTAAAGAGTCCTTTAAAACAAAGACAGTGAGCTGAAAAAGAGGTGATTGTTATTTATTTCTGAAGTGTGTCTCAGGCATCCTATCTAGAGTTTACAGCCTGTTTATTAAATGAAAACTACTGGATGATGCAAATTTGTGGTTCAGGAGTTGCACAAAGAACGTGAAACTTGAAGTTTATGATTCCCAATTTTATCCTAACTTTGGTCCCATGCAGATCTGTAGCATTTCTTGTGCCTATTTATGCCTTGTTAGGTGAGTTCAGCGATACTAATTACTCCTTATGGTACCACAGCTGAGTTAAGACCCTCCTGGGAGCCATAACTTTCAATTACCTGACCTTTTTGTGTGCTGAGGGTACACACACAAGCACTTCATATCTGGCACTTAATATCTCCTATAAGAATAAACACGGTGTTAGTATCCACCTCAGATTGCACACGGTGCATATTAAATCTAAGTGCTTTCTTGGTGGGTGGACTCATTCTCAAGAAATTGAACATTTGAGATGTAGATTTCATTGGGCATCTGGTGGCTCTGTTTTAGAACACTTGATCGATCCCCGTGCTTTGTTCCCAAAACTGCCCGTGATAGTGACATCCACATTTTCCCTTCTCCTGAGATACAGAGCCTTCAAAGTGACCTGGGAGCCTGACCACTGCAGTTATGTGACAGCTAACAGGACCCGTCACCCCCCTTCCCCTTATCCCAGGACACCTTCCCATCCTTGACTAGTTGTAAAGGTAGATATGTGTTATCTGGAAGCCAACGTTATACCATTCCGAATATAATGAGATCATAGTTTAGAAAACCAGATGTCTAAGCCGTCAAGACAAAGCTATGGGGTTCCTAAGCACCAGGCCTGGATCTTTACTAATTTTGAAATGTTAATTATTTTATCACTCTATTAAGAAGCTGTGGGTTCAATCCTGGCATCAGGAAGGGACTAATTTGCTCCATTTTGGAACTGAATTAGCGTTTAGGCCAGCAGGGCACTGTTTAGTAAATTGCTTTTTCCAGTACTAGCATGTTTTCTCCCTTGGTAGCCTCTTCTAGTTTCTGAGCTTGTAACCTCCAGGGACGGATGAGAATGCTCACCCTTTTACTATGTGTAGAGACCATGCAAGACCATTGTCTTCTAGTCATTACAGACGCAGCCAGATTATCTCTGTTAAATGTGTATATTGGGAAGGTTGCAGAATTTATCTTTGGTATGTCCTTTTGAGCTTCAGACGGTTTGTTTTTAACTTTAAGGACTGACAGGGATGTTTTCATTTTAAATGTGCGCTAATGGAAGCTTTTGACAGAGTCACCCTCTCCCTGTGAGTAAGAAACAAAGAGGGCCCCATGTGCAGGCTCTCATAGGAGTCCCCACGTCTCAGCGTTGTGTGAGCAGTTATACCTACAGGCTTTTATATTTGCCCGGAGCGTGCTGTATTTCTTTATTGATCTTCCCCTAAATAAAATAACCTCTGAGGCCACCTATTCACTTCTGCCTTACCTCAGACCTGTTAAACTTTCCTTTCCTACCCCATTGAACTTTATTTACAGCTTCGCACTGCTTTCCTGACTTAACTTCTGGCTAATTGTCTCTGGCATTTAAAAAATGGACAACACAATCTTGGGGGAAATACACAGAATCGAAAAGAAGAGCAGGGCCAGCCTCTCTAGCATCCTGCTCAGCCCCACGTCCGTGTGGCTTTGTCCTGGTTTTTCTGCAAACCCCCCAGTGCCCTCCTGCCCTCCTCCCACCAGAGAAATCCCCCTGTGGCTCTGCCTTCTCACGTTTTTTCAGTACCTTTACTCCATGACATCCCCCATGCAGTTCTCTTTTCTTCCCGAGACAAGGGGCATGGTTAATTTGGTGTGTTTTGTGACCCAGGTATTTAGATATTTTCAGCTTTCCAATGAAGAGAAAACAGATGGGTGATAATAGATCTCACAGTAGCTCATTGTTCTGTAGCTCTCCGTGTGAACCGAGGTCAAAATAAAAGGAATTGGATTTAAATTGTAGCACCATAGAGATCATTTTGCTACCCAAACAATTCAACACCAGAATGGATTATTAATGGAGGATATGTCATTTCACTCCTGAAGTTGCTTGGCAGTAAATAGCAAGTTGAAAAAAGAATAAAATAAAGACACAGTTATTCCTGAAGCAAAATTCTGAGCTTAATTCTGTGAAAATACCTGGGGACGTGCCTATGACAGCACAAGGCTCTCCTTTTCTGGATTTATGTATAAATGGGTGGTGAGGTCCCCACAGCCACCCCTCCCCAGCACGTGGCTGAGAGTATATAAAGGCATTTGGATGCCTGGGTCACTTCTATGTCCTGACTGGCAATGACGCAGAGTCTTCCTGTCTGTGCCAGGCATCCTCTCAGATTTCTAGAGATCAATTCATTGGTTTTCATCCAAATATGGCAGCAGTACTAATTTTAATATTGGACAATTATGTTTCTGATCAACCACGGTGTGTAAAAGTGAGTCCCATCAGTAAGTGAGAAACCCATACAGAGCGCAACATGCTGTGACTTCATGTGTCTACAGTTTTAGCTTATAAACCAGACATGACTTGAGCCATCGGTGTTCAATATATCATAAAGAATATATTTTTTTGAATAGTGGGGAGAGTCTTTGAGAAACAGAGATGCTGCCTTCTCACACCATGCTATTTATTTCTTCTAAAAAGTGTAATTTAATTTTAATTATTTATAAAGCTCCTTAATACTTTCGTAAATGTAGCACAGTGTGTTTTGTTCTGCTAATGATACCCTAGTAAAAAGAGGTTTTTTTCAAACCTCAGATATTAAGTCTTTGCCATAAATCACCCCGAGACCGCGGGGATTTTTATGAGAAGCATTTGGTTTTCACGCTGGCAAAACGAGACCTAGCAGGATCCTACTGAAAGTTTTATATTCCTGACTCCGTATACAGAGAGATCACCTTCATGCCCTCCTTTCTTTCCTTGGCGAGAAAACGGCTTTCAGTTAAACGAGTCAAAATCTGAAATAATATTTCGATATACAATAACACTGAAAAAAATGGTCTGTGGGGGTTTTTTTGCCTTAACTCAAAATTCTCAGATTCCGCCATACTTTTCTTTCAGACGATTGTCACCTCCATCTTCTCTACTCCACTGAGCCCGTTCCTCGGGAGTGTTATTTTCATCACCTCCTATGTTAGACCAGTGAAATTCTGGGAGAAAAACTACAAGTAAGATCCCAAAGTTGATGCTAACATTCTTTTGCTAGAATTCATGCTTCTGGATGCTCCTTGACCTTCCTCCGTGTCAAGGTTCAGGCTTTATGCCTCACTGGCTGGGGGCTGAACATATCCTCTGGGGGCTCCCTCCATTCACTGCTCAGCCGGGGGGGACTGAATGGGCCTGATTGCAGATTTGCAGTCGGGTACCAGTCCAGGTCTCACTGGTGGCGCAGAAAAAATGAGTTCACACTGCTGAGTATTTGCACTTGCCCTTAGAAAGGGTTTTGAGGGAGCCCACGTCGTCCTGTTTGCTTGGCAGAGATTGCCCCTGGATGGCACATGTCCTCTCTCCGCGGTACCCTCTGTGAGTATCCTAAATACGCGTGTCGTGTGCAGGTGTGCACGCTTCACAGCTCAACATAAGGGAGAACACCGGGTTTTCTAGAGCGCCGTTAAACTTGTAGAAGATGATTTATGTATTTTCTTGACTGCGTGGACTGGCCGGTCATAAATTTCCTCCAGCAAACAGTGATGGAGTGGGGGCGGTTACTTCTTGAGGGAAGGCGTGAAGGTGGAGTCGTTGTCCACTAAGTAATTTTCCAGAACTCCTCTTCGAACAGGTGGTGGAGAACGCTGGTGAGCTGGCCCATCTGCTGCTGGGGCAGAGGAGGCGGACTTTTATTCCAGAACTCCTCCCCGCAACTTATAGCCTTCCCTGCGCTGAGCCCCATAAACCCCAATCCACCCTCAGCAGTATGTCTGCATTTTGCACGACTCTGGCACTTGACGATGTGCTCTTTATGTCTTATACAAGACACCATTAATGGAGGAGGTCTGTGCTGTCTGTTTCTCCCCTTAGACGTAAAATGCACACACTTGTGGGACAGGCAGAAGGAGGTGGTGATTAAAACTCAGCCTGGGGTGCCTGCCTGCCTGGGCTCACATCTCACCTCTGCCACTTAACGCTGGTGACCTCAGGCCTCTCTCTCCATTTCTGTAAAATGGGGGCAAAATGAGGGGACCTACTTCACAGACTTGCTGTGAGGAGAAAATGGGTTAATATACATAGAGCCCCACATGAGCCTGCGCCCCTGTGATTCTTCTCTGACTGCTCTTCATATAAGTCCCTGTCCCCCCTCGACCCACGCTGACAGGTGTTTACCATGACTACGTCCAGCGCATCTGGCAAACTCACATTTAGGGGTGCCCTGGGGGAGAACTAATCGAACCTGAGCACTCCCTGTGGGGCCAGTGCTGGGAGGCCGGGAAGCGGTGGGGAGACCCTTTGGGTTCCTGGCAGGTTTCTCATATTCACGAGAGGTGGGATTTGGGCAGTACAACAAGTACCTGTGTGAAATTTTGCACAGAAGCGCAAGTCCTCTTCTGTGTTTGTTTAAAGAGATGCCGTGTATATTTACAGAGCCAAAGAGTAAAAGAAAATGACAGGCACTGACTTGGTACTTTAAGTTTCTTTAGGGGAAGACAATTTGGGGTATCATTTTGGAGCTCTGAAAACCACATTTACACTTGTAAATAAGAGGACTGGCAATGCCGTTGCTCTTCACCATGCAGGAAAGGGCAAGATTGTTTCAAATGGATCGTTAGTATAAAAGATTTCCTTTGTGTCTCCTAGTCTCAGTTAAGTTAGGAGCCAGTCTTTCTGGCCTGGTATCTGACATAAGCAAGATGCATCCCCATTGAGCTGGAAAGGGTTTTAAGTGTCCCCGACAGGAAGGGGGAATGGACGAGCTCTGTGGGGAGGTTTAAGTGCAGGGTGGCATCCTAACACCCGTGTGGAGCAAGATGCTTCTGGTGTTCTGTGTTTGCTTACTTGGTTTCCTCACTTGCAGGATTCAGTATGGTACTTGAACTGTCAGCTTCTGTGGGTTACTTACATGTATGGGCCTCTAGAGCCGGCTTCCCATTTCCTTACTCAGTGTCACAAATAAATGATTCTCTTGTGAGCCATTATGTCCCCAGTTTAGCGCTGTTATGTGTGGGAGGGGTCTGCCTTTGCTGGGCCTGGCTGCCGGTGGGGAGGGGCATCAGGGTCTGTGGGCACGGATGAGGCTGTCCAGCCTCTACGAGGTCTCGCTGAAGGAGCCAAGTTGGAGAAAATGTTCGGTCCCGCTGGGGGAAAAAGTTCCTGATGCAAAACCCTGGCTGGTCACCTTGTATTAAGCTTCAGAATACAGAGCCCGGTGCCTGGCTGCTTAAAAGATCAGTGATGGGATTCAGGACAGTAAGAGGTGGGTAGCTGGAAAGGAAATGGCAGGAAATCTCATCTGGATCCCTGCAAAGGCTCTGGAAAGCTCATTGTAACTATCTTAAACTGTTGGCTTTTATTTCAAATGCTAATGACTGCTCGCTTTCTTGCCTGAGAGCATCTCTCCCTGCTCCACTGCCCACAAAGGAGCACTGAGTTACGGGGCCATTGATTCTGTGCAGTTGTTTACTAGTCGTCCCCTCACTGCCAAAGGCTGGTCAAAGAAACTCTTCCTCTGGAGGTGCGGTGGGCACGTGCTGCCAGTGGATACCCTGGCACGCCACCCCCAGCCTGGGCTGCAGCCAGTGCCCTCGGGGGGCAGTCCCCTCTCCTGGGCCTCCTCTCCCTTGCCACCCCTCCCAGGCTTTCTGTCGGGCCTTTGAAAGCAGGCTTTGTTTCTGCAAGTCTCCAGTGAGCCCAGCACTGTAATGAAACCATTTTATATTTTTTAAAAAGTTTTTAAAAATTTTATTTATTTATTTGACAGAAAGTGAGAGAGAGAGAGAGAGAGAGAGAGCACAAGTAGCAGGAGGGCAGAGGGAGAGGGAAAAGCAGACTCCCCACCGAGCAGGGAGCCCAATGCGGGACTTGATCCCGGGACCCTGAGATCCTGACCTGAGCTGAAGTCAGATGTTTCACCGACTGAGCCACCCAGGCGCCCCATGAAACCATTTTATTTATTTATTTATTTTTTATTTTTTTATTTTTTTTAAGATTTTATTTATTTATTTGACAGAGAGAGACACAGCGAGAGAGAGAACACAGCAGGGGGAGTGGGAGGGGGAGAAGCAGCCTTCCCGCAGAGCAGGGAGCCCGATGCGGGGCTCGATCCCAGGACCCTGGGATCATGACCTGAGCCGAAGGCAGACGCTTAACGACTGAGCCACCCAGGCGCCCCGAAACCATTTTAATATCCTAAGGAACTGATAAGTAAATCACCAGCCACCTGGTAAGTATGGCCGGTCTGTTTTCCCCCTCCTGGGCTGTCTTGAAATCCATAGGCTTCCTGTTCCCCAACACATGTGTCCTCTGCCCTCCTGACTCCCCTGCACTCTTGTCCGTTCTGCACATAGAGCACCAGGTTCCATGCTGTCTCAAAGGCCTGTGGTGGCTCAAGCTGCCTGAGGAGAAGAAGGAATACTACATGGACCAGCCCTATCCAGTAAGGAGCTCTGTCTGCATTGTTGGAGATGCTCTGCACCTGCACCTGCACCATCCAATATGGCAGACCTACTGGCCATGCGTGGCTGATGACCATTTGAAATGGGGCTACTGTGACTGAGGAACTGAATTTTTACTTTTTTTTTTTTTCTTGGAGTGAGAGAACCGGGGAGGGGAGGGGCAGAGGGACAGGGAGAAACGGAATCTTAAGCAGGTTCCATGCCCCGCCAGGTGCCCGATGCGGGGCTCGATCTCATGAGATCGTGACATCATGACCTGAACCGAAATGAAGAGTCAGACGCATAATTGACTGAAGCACCCAGGCGCCCCTGAATTTTCACTTCTTCTATTTAATTGTAATGAAATAAATTTCAATAGCCACATGTGTCTAGAGGCTACCACATTGGACAGCACAGATACAGGCCCTCCTCAGTCTTAATCTCAATTTCCAGCTTATTTCCCAAAACGTTCTGTCATACCTCACATATTGTGGATTTTTCATCCCAAGCCTTGCCCTGGGCTGTGCCCTTCATGAAACCGTCCTCCCCTTCCCCAATCCCATTTCCCATCCATCCACACTCACCCAGATTCCACCTCTTGATGTAGGAGTGGTAAGGCTCAGGAAGGCCTTTGGGATGAGAGGTATTATAGCAGCTGTCTTCGGAAGATAAATTCGCCTTGTGGCCATCAGCAAATTCTACCCAGGGTTGGCATAAACTATACTTGTTTCCAAGTTTGGACTTGTTTCTATTTCATCTTGTGTCCCTAAGGGGCCATGCACATAGTAGGTGTTCTCTATTTCTTAAATGGATTGAGTCCCACAATATTGTGTAAAAGGGAAAGGAAATCTAAGTTCACTGTTAAACTGATGTTCTCTTGATTAGTAAGGGCTTTAAAATCTGTCTTAATGAGCTCTGCCTTGGGTCTCCACTTAAATTACAGGCAAGGGCAAAAAAAGCACTATAATAATAGTGCCTTGTGTGTATAAATCCCCTTACGTCAGAGTATTTTAAAAGCTTTAGAAACAAATTCTGATATTATGATATATCACCCTTCTCCTTCTATATAAACAATCACTAAATAACCAAACTTTGTCATTAACGTGAAACAAATGTTTGGGCTAGAAAGTATTGATTCGTGTTTTTGGTTACCTCAGCAAATATCTTGGTCCTAAAGGAGTTGACTGTCTTCAGCCCTAATGAATGAAAAGTTCCATTAATAATGAGTTTGTTTGGTTAGATCAGAAGTCTTGTATAAGATGTAAAATACCATCTCTATCAGGAGATGCATAGAACAGCTACCTGAAAGACAAGTATATGCGCTCGCTTCGGCAGCACATATACTAAAATCGAAAGACAAGTATAGCTTTCGTGGTGGTTATATTTCTATCAGCGCTTAAAGGTGAAGACTGATATTTGAGGGGTGCGTGACACCCCTTAAATTGGTTTTAAATGGTTAATGTTAAATCAGGGGCACCTGGGTGGCTCAGGTCAAGATCCTGGGGTCCTGGGATCGAGCACCTCGACACGGGCTCTGCGCTCAGCAGGGAATCTGCTTGTCCCTCTCCTCCTCCCCCCCGCCCCCCCCCCCGCTAGTGCTGTCTCTGTCTCTCTCTCAAATAAACAAAATCTTTAAAAATAAAATACAATGTCAAATCATCCTGGGCATTATCCTTCTCCACAAATGAGCATTAAGCATCTACGCGAGGGCACTGTGCTAGGCTTTAACCAATAGGAGTCACTTTATGTGACTGGTCTGCAAAAACATCCAACGCAGTATTCTGCTTGGTCCCACCCTAGTTAGCAAGAAGGTAATCAGCATTACTTAATCCTCAGCTCTCCCTGAGGCAGTGGTAGGACGTCAGAAAGTGTGAGCTTTGCAATCTGTCAGATCTCAATTAAAGTCCCAGCCCATAGGCTTGGTTAGGTGTTTGGGAAATTTATTCAGTCTGTGAGCCTCAGTTAACTCCTCTGTAAAATGGGTTGACTGGCTCTCTGTGCCTCCTTAATCCTGTCCCCATTTTGTTCTCCTTACCTATATTTCTATCTTCTCTCATTTGACTTTTAAGTCAGTTATGTCTAGACATATTTTATACGTCTTTACAACCTATCAGAAATCCTTTCTGAAATGGCAGAGCACAATCATACCAACCGCTGAAAGGACCCAAGTATGGACCATGTAACAGCAAATCCACAGACAGCGCGCTGTCACACACCCCTTAAATATCAGTCTTCACCTTTAAGTGCTGTGTTTATTTTGATGCCTTACCCCGTCACAGAGCCTGGTCCTGTTCTTTGAGCAACATAGCAGCCTGACTTGAAAAACATCTCTAAAGTGTCACAATTTTGTGGTTTATCAAACGACAGACTATATGATCCAAATATTTCATCTAGTCTCCGTGGGCTCCCGTGAATCTTACTGTGTTATTTCCCAGTGCCTTCCTGGGTTTGGAATACAGAAGCGGACCCTTGGAATTACAGAATCCCCCCTGTGCTGCTCATGGAAGGGAGTCCTCCAGCCTCTTCGACTCTGGGGGGAGCAGCCCTTGTGCCTTCTTAGGCAGCCCTGGTGAGCTTTTGTCTGCCACGGCTGTGGGCTCTTCACTGTGCTGGATCTGTTCCTTGTGTTCTCACCTGGATGCCACAATTCCCCGGATACACCTGCTGCTGCCTGAGCAACCGGCATCCTTGTGCCTCCTACGTATCACTCCCTTCACGGCCCTCTTTCAGGCTAAACAGCACTATGTTTTGAAATGGTCCAGACCTCAGGCATTCTCGCCGCCCTCATCCAGATGTTTACTGGGCTGTCTCTAACCCTCCCCTCTAGCCTGTTCCAGATGTCGTCTACTCAGCTCGCAGTAGATGTGACTTCCTGTGTGCCAGATGTTCGGCTCTCATTCATGCCTTCTAAAATCTAAAACCTCTCAATTATTTTACTAAAGTGTTGCCAAGCCAGGCCTTCATCATCCCAATCTTATGTATGTGTGGTTAAATGAAAATTAGAAATTTACATTTTCCGGGGCATCTGGGTGGCTCAGTCGGTTAAGCGTCTGCCTTCGGCTTGGGTTATGGTTCCGGGGTCCTTGGATTGAGCCCCTCATCGGGCTCTCTGCTCAGTGGTGAGTCTGTTTCTCCCTCTTCCTCTGCCCCTCTGCCTGCTTGTGCTTGCTCACTCTCTTTCAAATAAATAAATGAAATCTTTAAAAAAAAAAAAAAAGAAAAGAAATTACATTTTCTTTACCAACCCTTGACCCATAGGCTTTAATATTCCAGTGCATAGAGGTCCATTTCAGTGATGCTGTTCATCATCTCTCCAGCCCCTCACTTTCACTCTCTGCCTACCCGCCACCATCTCTGTCTTCCCGCATGGTTTGTTAATGAGGATGCACTAGGACAAGGCCGTCGGGTGCCTGGCTTGGGCAAGGCCCTCAAAGAGAGAAGTTTTCAACGTCACATTTTATTTTTTACCTTTTCGCAAGGGGGAAGATTTTTTTGGATGTTCTCTACCCACTGAGCTATTTTAAGCATGGTTTATAAGATCTTTGTGCAAAGCATGGAGTTTCTCAAAAGGCATTTTTTTTTTCTCAAATGCAAAGTAGCAAGCTTATTTGGCTTATGGGTTGGTAGTAAAATGGAGCACTATAATTAAAATTTGCAATTAGTAATAGTAGTACAATAGCGCAGTACTGGTTCTCGTTTTTGTATTTACTAAACACCTGCTCACCCCTTCCCAGATATATTCATTCTCGCCTGTATAACTATTCTGGAAGTAGAATTTCATTTTTCTCATTTCACAGATCAGAAAAGGGAAACTCAGGAAGTTAAATAACTTGCCCAAGGTCACAGAACAGGTCGGTGGCCAAGCCAAGACTTTAAACCAGGTCTGGTCTTACTCCAAGCCTTGACTACTTTCCGTTATGTCCCGTGCCCTCTCAAATGCCTCCCACACTATAGACGGTTCAGTGAATGCCAGTTAAAGGGCTCACTTGGGACAGGAAAGAGGTGCCCTCACAAGAGCCCTGTTCAGAGCAGGAGCAGGGCTGGAAGGACAGGCAGGGCAGCCCAGGCCCCGAGGCCCCTTCCCTGAGTGTGCCTGACTCCAGAAGTGGCTTCTTTTAGTCCGGGGGCCACGGCGCGGCCGTTCTCAGCAGGGCTGCCTCCTTCACGGGCCCTGGTCTGTATGGTCGCCTGGCTGGCTCTCAGCAGCTCCAGAGCCCGAGCCAGGAGGCATGAGGGGTAACCGTCTGGTGTGGCCTGCCGCCTCCAGCCCTGCCAGAGCCGTGAGCATGGGACCTCTCACACTGGGAAATCTGTGATCACCGACAATGTGAGCCTCCTTTCCAGGTCTGGAGCCATGGGATTAGAGCAGAAATGCAGCTTCTGTGACCTTCATGGGCCCCGAGGAACCACCTGCAGTCCTGAATAAAATCTCAGGCCCAGAAAGGTGGTTGAACTAATTCAAGATGCAATTTTCTTTTTAAATGGCTGATCTGAAAAATTCCTCTTGGAAGCCATCACTTGCCCTTAATTTTCCAGGGTGTTCAGTAACTCCAAACATCTGTGAAAGGAATGAAAAAAAGGCCCTCACTTTTCCTAGGAGCTAACGGTAGGTCTTTAGGAATCTCCCTCCACAGAAGGGACAATGCAGGGTTGTCTGGGAGCACATATAAATTCGAGAATTTTAAGTAACTTAAAAATGCTTAAGAATCACTTTGAGACTGATAAAGGAGACGTGTTTTGGGGTTAACATAGCTCAGCCACTGCAGGGCCGCGTCTGGGAAAACAGTGGGTGCTGGGACTCATGGGTGCAGCCAGGGTAGGAATGTGGACCAAGTCCCAAACTTTCCAAAAGGAACAGAAGTAAGGAGATACCAGCAAGGAACATTCTTAGTCATTGATGATAAAAGGAAGGTGCAAGGCAGACTGAGAAGCCAAAAGGACCTCAAAAGATTTCAGTGTCCGTGAAGCTCAGCCAAAGGGCTAGGACTTGGGACTGACTGAGAACCTACAGCCCGTGCGGGGCCTGCCTGGGATTTCACCTCCTTCTGCCGAAACTTAGCTCTGCGTACAATGTTTCTCTGGACTTTAGGCCTCAGGTAAGAAGCAGACAAGCAAGTGACACTATGGCCAAAGGGCCAAGGCAATAGAAGACAGAGTTCACAGCAGAGTCCCAGAGATCTGTTGATTCTGCCTGGCCTGGGTGAGTTCTGGGGCCTCGGGGCAGGGAAGGCTGATCCTCTCTTTCCTCCTAGCCTCCATGGTGGTGTGGGACGCAGGCCAAATGCTGCTCGCAGCCTTCTCGTCCCCACCAAGCGAGACGAGACTGGCCTGAGGATTCAGCAAACACTGAGGAATGCAGGGCCACGGGACATGGAGAGTGATTCCTGATGACACACCCTTGCCCCTGGGTCCCGCTAGGCCTAATGGGGCTTCGGGCTGTGTGAGCCAGCGAATTCCTTATTTTGCTTAAGTCATTTCCAGTTGGCTTTTCCGTCACTTGAAATCCAAAGGTTCCTAATAAAAAGCAAGTGATGGCTTTTATCGAAGGGACCCTTCCTCTCTACCTTTTATTTTGGGGGAGTGACAGCATGAAGGTCCGACCTTTATAGCCATAATGCTGTGGTCCTAACTAGGCTCGAAGCCAGAGAAGGTGCCAGGCGTCCCCTGTGGTACCTCCAGGACAGAGTGGCAGATCGGGAGTTTGAACCTTCCCTGGTTCCATGGCCGACATGCCCCGTGTCTGAGGCCGGTTCTTCCATGTACCTTCTCTGCCTCAGATTTTTCTCAACTGGAATCTCTGGTCTGTGCCTGAATGCTGTTATGTCTGAGAAACTTAATGATGAACTTGGCCCCGTCCTGCTGCTTTGCTGACGGTTGAGAAAGCTCTCACACACATACCCAGGAGTAAGGTTTGACACTTCAGGTGTGGCGATGAGCTATTATGCAAATATATTCCAGAAGGATGACACTTTTGAGGAACTCCAGTGCGGCGAATTTCTCAAATAGCACTGGTTTGAGCTTATTATTCATTATGCTGTGGTGCATAATTTTACTCAGCGTCCTGTTACATTTTGCTGAGCAGTTAAAGAATTTGAAAAGTGCAGAGTAGTGAAGTTGACCATGTGCCTGCCGGAAGGAGTCCAACATGCCCACCTGCTTCCTGGCTGTCTGGGGCTGCTGACTCTACACTTCAAGGTCACGCAAGAACGAGGCTTTGTGACTGAGTCAGGCTGATGGACTGTTTCAGGGGGCGTAAGTCAATAGCAGCATGAGGGCAGGACCCTTTTCACTGCAGCAAGTGAGGGTGGGTGGAGGTGGGGGGGATCCTTCCCCAGCTTTTAGGGAAGTGTTGGAGATCAGGCTGATTTCTTCCAAACAAGGGAAGGCAGGAAATAGCTCTTAAATCCATATTAAATCTGCAAACTCTTTTATTGCATTGGATCGCATACACAGTAGTGCAGATTTATTGTGTAGATCCAAGGCCTCTGTATAATGCAGGTTCACCCCCCAAGAACCCGAGAACCCTGAGCACTTTAGAAGGTCTTTCCTGTGACCGGCCAATGCTCCGAATGGATATTGTTGGCCGTGTCCAGTGTGTTCTCATTCTCCCTGTGACTGATGGAGTTGGCTGCGGGCCGGCCACTTGGGGTCCTGGGGAATGTGTGCATTTGAGGCTCTAGGTGAAAACTCATTTCTTAGCATTCCAGTGATCAGGTGGGGCTCCTTTAATCTTGTTACCTGAGCATATTTCCATGACTGACTTTAATCCTACTTTACTGAGAGCCAAGAGACCTGGCCCAGGCTTCACATATGGTTGCTGCTTCTTGGTACACAGTGGTACCAATTGATTAATGAAATTAGTACATAACGTGGACATGGAAGCCATACTCTTTTTTTTTCTTGTCCCTTTGGGAACAGGCTGCCATAATCACCATTCATATATAGGGCTTATAATACTTTCTTGTGTCTGGATTGCTGTGTTTGTTTCTCTCCATAAACAGTTAAGTAGATTGATTCTCCCCTTCAAGATTTTTTAGATGAAAAATGACCAATGATGGAAAAATAATTACATACATGAGAATTAGAAAGAAAATCTATTATCTGATTAAAAGGGTAATTTAATGTATTACATTCCTTTTCCATTTGTGATGTCTTCTATGTTACATTAAAGAAAGGATTTGTTTTTGAGGTTATAGAGTTGGAGCTTATTTTCCTAGTGTCAGTGAAGGCTTTGGAGAGAGGTATACTTTGAAGTTTGGGGAAGAGGAAGAAGAGAAAGTTCTTAGTGGGTTTTTTTTTTAAATTTTTTTATTGTTATGTTAATCACCATATATTACATAATTTGTTTTGGTGTAGTGTTCCATGATTCATTGTTTGTTCATAACACCCAGTGCTCCATGCAGAATGTGGAAATGAAGTTTTTAAAAAGCAGTTTTTAAGAGCAGTCCAGAATGATAGAACACTAGCTTTCTATGTAAAGTTATCATGGATAAAGAACAGCCATCAGGGAGGAGGTTTTCTTAGCATTGTCAAAGAAGGCGTTTTGGCACTATTTGGAAAAGATTTGTGCACACTTATGTTTACGGTGTTATTTACAATAGCCAAGATATGGAAGCAACCCAAGTGTCCTTTGATAGATGAATGGATAAAGAAAATATATATAGATAGATACATAGATATAAATATAGGTATATATTTATATATTCTCTTTATATATATCTAGATATGTATAAATGGGATATTACGCCGCCATAAAAAAGAATGAGATCTTGCCACTTGCAACCACATGGATGGACCTTGAGGGTATTATGCTAAGGGAAATAAGTCAGACAGAAAAAGAGAAATATCATATGATTTCACTTATATGTGGACTCTAAACAACAAAACAAATGAGCAAATAAGAAAACAAATAGTCTCATAAATACAGAAAACAAACGGGTGGTTTCCAGGCAAGAGGTGGATGGGGGGAATGGGTGAAATAGGTGAAGAGGGTTGAGGGGTATGAACTTTAAGTGATAAAATGAATAAGTTGCAGGGATGTAAAGTACAGCATAGGGAATATAGTCAGTAAGTCAATAATATTGTAATAATGCTATATAGTGACTACACTTAATCGTGGTGAGCGTTATGTGATGTATAGCATTGTCGAATCACTGTGTCGTCCACCTGAAACCAAGACAATATTCTGTGTCAACTATACTTCGGTAATAAATTTAAAAAAATAATTTGTTTAGGGAAAGGCTGGGGCGAATGCAGGACAACTGGGAGCAATGAATGAACTGGTTATGTGTTGCCTATTGTCTTTGAGCTCCTGGAGCCAGGATTTGACACAAACTATTTTGGTATTTGAAAAACATTTTCAGGATAAACTTTACTATTCCTTTTTCCCCATTACAGAAAAATCTATACCCAAATGTACTGTTGCAGGGATATCAAAAGCATTTTCTTTTTTTTTTTTTAAGATTTTATTTATTTATTTGAGAGAGAGAGAATGAGAGATAGAGAGCACGAGAGGAAAGAGGGTCAGAGGGAGAAGCAGGCTTCCCGCCGAGCAGGGAGCCCGATGCGGGACTCGATCCCGGGACTCCAGGATCATGACCTGAGCCGAAGGCAGTCGCTTAACCAACTGAGCCACCCAGGCGCCCCAAAAGCATTTTCTATTTACTCATCGTCTCTCATTGTTCCCTGGGGTGACTGGCCTGTTACAAGGTTAAAGGGATTCTTTGTTTAGTTTTGCGTAAGTTGGCGGTCATCAACGCAGCTCTGTATTTTAATTTCCTACCCAAAGTCCAGCGTGATTAGTTGCCATCTTACGCACCGAGAAAACTGAGGATCAGGAGAATTAAGCTATTCTCTCCTTTACACCCCTCCCATAGTTTAATAAGTCATTAGCCAAGTTAGAAACAGAACTCAGGTTTTATTGACTTAAACTTGCAGTTTTAGTGGTAGGGTTTTAAGATGGAATGTGAGCAGAGTACAGTATCATGCTCTGGAAGCAAAGAAAATGGCAAAGGAAAAACAAAGTCTATGTCAGCAGGAAACGCACTGGTGGGCTTTTATTAAGTGCCACATCCCTTGGTGACAAAACAGCACTGTGTGTTAATGGCTTCATGTTCAGAGAGTGTGTCTTCTCAAGTTGCTACCTCTCCTGAGACAAGCAGCTATGCAAATGGGAGGACCTGAGTTAATTCACCAGGGCTGCGTGTGCCAGTACACAAATGGGAATCGCTCGTTGCCAAGGATGACCGTGTCTTTTTTGCTGGGTGGGGGGCTCATCTTAATCCAAATTCTGTGCATTCCACTGGTCACTAATGAATTAAAAAACAAAACAAAACAAAACTACATGAGTCTTCATTCCCAGAAGAAATTTCACCCACGACTCTAAATGACATTAGGCCTCTTGGAAGGATATAGCACCCAGAAGTCAAAACCTTAAATTAAGCATGTTAAACTTGCGGAAAAACCAACACCTTTTTGATAATTTAATCTTTATGAAGCTGTTATAATCCTTTGCATCTCTATTTATTCAAGTCCCCCTTTGGGTGACTCTTTGCCCAACCGCATGCAACGTGAATGTTTTTATTACTATTTTTATTAGTTGCATTTGCAGAAAGAGAAGAAACACTTTTCACCCCCTAAATATTTATGACCTTCCAGTGAATGAATAGTTGGACTTCATATCCTGTATTTGAAATGCTGGATAATCTTGGATTCTTCTGGCTGAAATGGGAGAAGCAATCTTAATTGGAAATGTAAGTGAGTTTGGATCAGAAATGAAAATTGCACATGAATGCATTATTATTATAGTAACTAAATTCAGGCCTGCTGTTAGCTATGGAGATTTTTTTATTTAAACTTTTTTTTAGCTCTTTATAGATTCATGTACAGTTGAGAGAAATAATACAGAGGGATCCCCCATATATCCTTTACCCAGTTTACAGGTGCTAACAGCTTGCAAAACTATCACAGTCAGGATACTGACGTCGAAACAGTCAAGATCCAGAGCTTTTCTACCACCACAAAGATCTCTCCTGTTGTCCCTCCCGTAAGCTCATGCTTGTCCTTCTTGCTGCTACCCCCTTCTTAATTCCTGTCAACTACTAATCCATTCTCCAACTCTGTAATTTTGTCATTTCAAGAATGTTATATGACTGGAATCATGCAGTATTTAATCTTGTGGGATTAGCTGTTTTTTTTTTAATTAATTTATTTATTTGAGAGAGAAGTATGAGAGAAAAGAGGGAGAGATAGAGAGAGAGAGTGGGGAGGGGCAGAAGGAGAGAAAGAAAGAATCTCAAGCAGACTCCCCTCTGAGCTTGGAGCCCGACGTGGGGCTCAATCTCAAGACCCTGAGATCCTGACCTGAGCCGAAATCAAGAGCTAGCTGCTTAACTGACTGAGCCACCCAGGTGCCCCGGATTAGCTGTTTCACTCACCATAATTCAGTGGACATTCATTCATTTAGGTCATTGTACGTGTCAATAGTTTGCCCCTTTTTAAAGCTGAGTGTATGGATCTACCACAGTGTCTTTAACAACTCACCCATTGAAGGACATCTGGTGTTTTCAGCTTGGGGCTATTATGAATATAGCTTCTATGGACATTTCAAGTGAACATAAGTCTTCACTTCTCTGGGATAATTGCCTAGGAATGCAATTGTCATATGGTAGTGTTTTAAGAAACTGCCAAATTTTTTTCAGAGGAGCTGTATACCATTTTACATTCCCCACCCCCGCCCTCAGCAATGTATGGGAGGTCCCATTTCTCCAGGTCTTTGGCAGGTGTTTTTACTATTGTTTCTTTTAGCCATTCTGATAGGTGTACAGTAATCTCTCATAGTGGTTTTAATGTACATTTCCTTAGTGACTTATGGTGTTGAACATCTTCTGCTGAGCATATTTGCCGTTGGTATAATCTCTTCAGGGAACTGTTTGCTCAAGTCTTATGCTTGTTTTCTAATGGGATTTTTTTTTTTTTTTACTGTTGAGTTTTGAGAGTTTTTATGAATTCTAGATACTACTACTTTGTGGGATATGTGGCTTGAAAATATTTTCTCCCTGTACCATAGCTTTTTATCCTCTTAACAGAGTATTTTGCAGGGGAAAGTTTTTAAAAAGACGTTCTCGTCAAGTGCACATGGACTCTTCTCCAGGATAGACCATATGCTAGACCATAAAACAAACCTCAGTAAATGTAAAAGGATTGAAATTGTACAGCGTATGTTCTCCAACCACAATGGAATGAAATTATATATCAACAGCAGGAGGAAACCTGGAAAATCCCCAAATATGTGTCAAAGAAAACAGTCTCAAATAACCAATGGGTCAAAGAGGAAGTGACAAGAGAAAATAAAATATTTTGTGATGGAAGAAAATGGAAACATAATATCAATTTATGGAATGTAGCAAAAGCAGTATTCAGAGGGAAATTCATACTTGTCAATATTTACATTGAAAAATAAGAAAAATCTGGGGCACCTGGGTGGCTCAGTTGTTAAGTGTCTGCCTTTGGCTCGGGTCATGATCCCGGGGTCCTGGGTTCGAGCCCCGCATTGGGCTCCCTGCTCCGCGGGAAACCTCCTTCTCCCTCTCCCACTCCCCCTGCTTGTGTTCCTGCTCTCGCTATCACTCTCTGTCAAATAAATAAATAAAATCTTAAAAAAAAAATAAGAAAAATCTCAAATCAATCACCGAATCTTCCACCTTAAGTGACTAGAAAAAGAAAAGCAAAGTAAATCCAAAGCAAGCAGACAGCAGGAAATGATAAGAATCAGAGTGGGAACAAATGAAATAGAGAATAGATAAACAATAGGGAGAATAGATGACACAAAAAAATGGTTCTTTGAAAATACCAACAAAATTGACAAATCTTTACCTAGAATGACCAGGAAAAAATGAGAGAAGACAAATTACTATAATCACAATAAAAGTGAGGACATTACTACCAATCTTACATAAATAAAAGGATTATAAGAGCATTCTATAAATCACTGTATACCAACAGATTAGCCTAGATGAGCTGGAAGTGGAGAAACGTGAGCACCAAAAACTAGAAACATCGTTGAAAGAAATTAAAGAAGACAAATAAATCAAAAGACATCTCATGTTCATCAGTTTAAAGACTTAAGAAGGTGGTATTCCTCAGACTGGTCTACAGATTCAATTAATTCCTGTCAAAATTACAACTGCCTTTTTTGTTTAAAAAAACAAGTGATCCTCAAATTCCTATGAAATTTCAAGGGACCCTGAATAGCCAGAACAATTTTTAGAAACAAAAGTTGGAGGACTCACACTTCCCAATCTCAAAACTTACTGTAAAGTTACAGTGTTACTACAAAACAATGTGTCACAGGTAAAAGGGAGGACATATAGATTAATAGAGTAGAATCAAGAGTCCAGGAATAAATTTATACATCTGTGGTCAACTGACTTTCCACAAAGTGCCAAGACCATTCAGTGGGGGAAAGGACAGTCTTTTCAATAAATGATGCTGGGACAACTGGATATCCACTTGCAAAAGAATGCAGTTGAACCCTTACATCACACCATATACAAAAATTAAATCAAAATGACTCAGACTTGAATGTAAAAAGCTAAAACTGTAAAACTCTTGGATTTGCAATGAATTCTTAAACACCAAAGTCACAAGCAATGAAAGAAAAATTAGACCATTGAAATTAAAAGCTTTTTACATTGAAGAACACTATCAAGCAAAGACAATTCCACTCTGAGGTATATGCCCAAGAAAATTCCAAAGAAGGTTTTCAAACAAAAACTTGTGCATGGAATTCATGTTCCTAGAATCATTGTTCAAACTAGCCAAAAAGTGAAAACAACCCAAATGTCATTATCTGATGAACTGACAAACAAAATGTCATATGTCGTACAGTGGAATATAATTTAGCCATAAAAAGAATGGAATACTGATATATGCTACAACATAGATGAACTTCGAAAACATTATATAAAACTAAAGAAACCA
The DNA here is from genome assembly GCF_003265705.2 of Callorhinus ursinus. Taxonomy (NCBI): domain Eukaryota; kingdom Metazoa; phylum Chordata; class Mammalia; order Carnivora; family Otariidae; genus Callorhinus; species Callorhinus ursinus. The sequence continues at coordinate 14,820,861 of NW_027397094.1, forward strand.
GACACAAAATGTTGCATATATGAAATGTTTGGAATAGGCAAATCCATAGAAACAAAAAACAGATTGGTGGTTGTCAAGGGCTTGGGAAAGGGATGAACAGCGAGTGACTGCTTAATGAGTATAAGGTTTTTTTGGGGGGTGATAAAAATATTCCAGAATTAGATAGTGGTGACAGTCACACAACTTCATGAATGTATTAAAAGCAAATACATTGTTGCTTTGAAATGTCAAATTATGAATTTTATGTTAAGCAAATTTTACCTCAATATTTTTTAAAAAAGTAACTAGGGCATATTTGTGTGGGTCTCTTTCTGGGTTCTCTGTTCTGTTTCATTGATCTATGTGTATCCCTCCACCAATCCTATACAGTCTTCATCACTGAAGTTACATAATAAGCCTTGAAATTGAGTAAACTCACACTTTCTTTTTTTTTTCAAAATTGTTTTAGCTAATATTTTTCTGCCCTTCCATATAAAATTTAGAATAAGTTCTATTTATAAATGTATATTTTTGCATCTAAATTCTTGGAGAATTTTCTGTAGTTTTCCCCTCCCTGCCTCACTTTTTTTTCTTCCTTCCTTCCTTCCTTCATCCCTCCCTTCCTCCCTCCCTCCCTCTCTTCCTTCCTTCCTTCCTTCCTTCCTTCCTTCCTTCCTTCCTTCCTTCCTTCCTTCCTTCCTTCCTTCCTTCCTTTTCTTTCTTTCTTGTACTGTCCTTACTTTTGTTACCCTCATAAAATGAATTGGGAAGTATCCTCTCCTTTTCTATTTTTTGGAAAAGATTGTGTTTGATTGGTGTTCTTCCTTAAATATCTACCAAAAAATATTGTGGGAATTTTGACAGGAATCGTGCTAAACCTTTATATCAGTTTGGAAAGCACCGGCATCTTTACTATATTGAGTCTTCCAATCCATGAATATGGTACATCTCTTCATTTGGTTAGAGCTCCTTTTATTACTTTCATCAGCATCTTTGTATTCTTCAGCATACAAGCCCTGATATATGTTTTGTTAGATTTAATAAAACCTAAGTATTTTCTCTTTTTTTGAGTGATTTAAATGTATTTTTAAAAATTTTGGGATCCATTGTTAGTACATAGAAATACATTTCATTTTTGTACACTTATCTTGTACCCTGAAACCTAACTGAGCTCACTTACTAGGTGTAGGTTTTTGTTTCATTTTGTGCTGTTTTTGTAGATTCTTTGGAATTTCCATGTCAATAATCATGTCATCAGCAAATATGTACTGTTTTGTTTTATTTCTTTCTTTACAAACTGTGTGCCTTTTATTTGCTTCTCTTGTCTCAGTGCACTGGCTAGGACTTCCAGCACCGTGTTGAATAAGAGTTATTAAAGTGGACATATTTGCATTGTTCCCAGTCATATAGGGAAAGCATTCAGTCTTTCACCATTAAGTATGATGTTAGCTGTAGCTCTTTAGTAGATGGTCTTTATCAAGTGAAGAAGTTCCTTTCTATTCCTATTTTTCTGAAAGGTTTTTTTTTTTTAATCATGAATGGGTCAAGTATTTTTTCTGCACTAATTGACATGATCATGTGATTTTTTTTTTCTTCTTTAGCCTGTGAGTATGATGGGTTACATTGACTGATTTTCGTATACTAAACCAGACTTACATTCCTGGAATTGGTCTGTAGATTTATTGTTTTTTCATTCTGTCTTTGTCATGCTTTGGTATCAGGGTAATACTAGTTTCATAAAATAAATTGAGAATTGTCTCTTCCTCTTGCAGTTTCAGGAGGCGAATGTGTATAACAGGTGTTTGTTCTCTTTTAAACATGTGTTAGAGTTCTCCAGTAAAGCCATGAGTGCTTGAGTATTTGTTCTTGAGGAGTTTTTAGATTAACAGTTAAATTTCCTTAATAGGTAGAGGGCTATTTCAATTTTCTATTTCCTAATGGGTGAGTTGCAGCAACTAGTGTTTTTTGAGGAATTGGTCCATTTCATCTACATTATAAAATTTACACATACAAAGTTGTTTGTAATGTTTCCCATTATCCCTTTGATATCTACAGGGTTGGCAATATACCATATTGGTAGCTTGTGTTCTCTCTCTCTCTCAATCTTTTTTTGGGGGGTGTGGTCAGGCTTGGTAGAGATTTGTCAACTTGACATTTTCAAAGAACTATCTTTGTTCTTTGTTTTTCTCAATATTTTTTGTTTTCAATTTCACTGATTTTTGTTTCTTATTTTTTCCTTATGGTTTCTTTGGGTTTATTTTGCTCTTCTTTTTCTAGATTCTTGAGGTGGAAAATTAGATTATTAATTTGAGATTTTCCCTCTTCTGTGATGTATGTACTTAGTGAATTTTCACTACTGTTTTAGCTGTGTCCCACCAAGTTTGATATGTTCTGTTTTCATTTTCTTTCAGTTGAATTCATTTTCATTTCCACTGAAACTTTATCATTGACACATGGGTCATTTAGAATTGTGTTGTTTGGGGTGCCTGGATGACACAGTCATTTGAGCATCCGACTCTTGGTTTCAGCTCAGGTCATGATCTCAGGGTTGTGGGAGTGAGCCTTACATCAGGCTCCATGTTCAGCACGGAGTTTGCTTGGATTGTCCTTCCCTCTCCCTCTGCTCTTCCACCCCACAGTTGTGCATGTCCTCTCTCTCTCTCTCTCTAAAATAAACAAATCAATCTTAAAAAAAAAAAAAAGAATTGTGTTGTTTAGTTTGCAACTGTTTAAATATTTTCTTGTTATCTTTCAGTTATTTATGTCTAGTTTGAGTCCATTATGGTTGGAAAATACACTTGGTATTATTTCAGTTTTTAAAAATTTGCTGAGATAGTTTTATGTTCCAGGTTATGTTCTATCTTGGTATATGCTTGACTGTGATGTGTCTTGGTGTGAACTTCCTTGAGTTTAATCTCCAATTTCTCCTGTTCTCATGGGACTCTGATGACTAGAATGTTAAATCTTTTGTCATAATCCCACAGGTCTCTGAGACTGTTCATGCTTTTTCAGTCTGTTTTCTCTCAGTTGTTCAGATTACATATCTATTGTTCTATCTTCCAGGTCACTGATTCTTTTCTCTGTCTCTGCCATTTTGCAACTGAGTCCTTCCATTGAGTTTTTTATTTTGCACATATATTTTGTATTATTTTGTATTTACTTCTATTGTATAGTTTTACTTAGAAAATTTCTATTTGGTTCTTCTTGTATCTTCTATTTCCTTGCTGACTTTCTTTTATTTTTGGTTGAGATTCTATTTTTTCTTTTGTTTCAAAAGTATTCTTAATTGCTCATTGAAGAATTTTATGAACACCAATTCTAAATCTTTGTCAAATAATTCTCTCATTTCTGTTATCTCAGAATTGGCATCTACCAATTGCTTTTTTTCACTCTGAGATCTTCCTGTTTCTCATTATGACAAGTAATTTTCTATTGAAATCTGGACATTCTGGGTATGATGTTGAGACTCCAGATATTATTTAAACCTTTTGTCTCAACTGGCTTTCTCTGACACCACTCTGTCAGGAAAAAGGGAGAACTGCTTTGTTACTTCCAGATGGAGTTAGAAGTCAAAACCCAGGCCCATCAAAGGTGGCTGCATTGATAAAGAGCCCCACTTTTTTTTTTTTAAGATTTATTTATTTGAGAGAGAAAGAGAGAGCGTGTGTGCGCATGCGCACCAGTGGGAGGGGCAGGAGGAGAAAGAATCCCAAGCAGCCCCACAGGGCTCCATCTCATGACCCTGAGATCATGACCATGGCCAAAACCAAGAGTTGGATGCTTAACTGACTGTGCCACCTAGGCACCCCAAAGACCCCCCACCTTTAATTTGGGATCCCAAACAGCTACTCCCTAAGGTACTGGGAATCAGAACTAGACCAGTCCTCCCAGGAAGGTTGGTGGTTACCTGAATGTCTGTCCTCAGGCAGAGCCCACTATGCCAGGTGTATAACCCTGTGTCCTCAGGAAATTTCTCTCATGCCAAGTCATCTGAAGCACGTGGTAACCCAGCAGCCAGAAGAGCAGCTCTGGCTTTGAGAGAACTAGTATAATTGTCAGTGGCAGCAAAAATCAAAGATGTGAAACGAGCCTGAAGGAACCTTGTGTATATATCCAATTTAAAAGATGACAGTGTCCTTCTGTTCCAGCTCTGGCTACGTTCTTTTGTCTAGACTTTTCTAAGGCTGTCCTGTCCCATGAATAGAACTACAGTCCATCCATAACTCCATTCTGGCTTTGCTATATGAACAGACACCCCTCACACTTCTCATTCCAGCCAGTCACACTTCCCCATCGAAGAAATAGGAATAATTCTCCCATAAATAGTCTGTGTGTGCTGACAAATGGGAATTTGAAGCAGTATAATTAATTGCTGTTAAATCATTTAAGTGCCTCTGGTGAAACCTTATAAGAGAGAAGGTGCTTGTCTTAGGGAGACACATCAGGAGGTGAGAAAGCAAAATTTGAAGGGAGGAAAGGAGCTTGGTTATCTGCATTCCATATTAACATAAGAAAAGATGCTTTGGAGTAAGTCAACCTATCTGGAAAGGCCTATGACTAGGCTGTTGGCCTGTGGCCCTCAGGACGATGTTGCCTAACAATGAACAGGGACTTGCCAGGCAGGTGCTAGGAACAGTTATGTGCAGAGAGATGCACACCTAACATGTACCAGCATTCTGTACCCCCCTTGAGACTGAGGCGTGAGATACAAGCCCCTGTTTTCTCTTTGAGCAGAATTGATGTTTATGCAATTGGACAGTTAAGGCAGAAATCCAATTACTGAGCTAATTAGCACCTTTGAATGGTAAGCACCAAATGTACAGCAGGAAAGCACTGGAGAAAAGCTCAAATTACCCTGTATGGCTGACAGTTCACCTTCTTAGAGAGTCTGGTGGAGAACCAGAGGCCCTGGGGTGCACAGGCAGCTTAGCTTAGTTATTGCCGATCGAATTTAGCACTCTGCGTCCTATAGCCTTTTGAAAAGATAGCTTTCCAGTTAACATAGTTTTAGAAGGTGTTTTCATTCCCCAAGGAGTTTGGTAAATGACTTTCCTTTGGCTCAGCCCCACTTTAAAAATTGTTTATTCTGCTGCTGAAAATTCCATTTGTCCTAGGTCTTCAGGTTAAATTAAAATTCCATTTAGGGACTTATTATGCCAACATGGGATTTCAGCCTTCATTAGAAAGAATTTTGTTGTTTGCTGTATTTTTCCCCACCCTGGGCTCTTTTACTTTCAAAGCTGATCCAGGGTATTTGGAAGGAAAACTGAAGCAGTAATAGAACAGAGTGGTGGGGTTAATAGCCTTTTTGAGATGCAACCGAATATTTCTTCTCTCCAACCCATCTGCAGAACCTGTCCCACAAAGCTCAAACAGGATCTCACCTACATGGTTCTCAAATATCTGAGACAGATGAGAAAAAGAAAATACTTTTTTTCTTAGCTCCATCTAAGTATTTTTTTCATCTCTCTGATTCCCAAGAGACAAGTTCACAACAGAATTCTGCATTCTGAGGTTTCTTTTTAAGTACCATTACTACTAACAAGTGCTTGTCATTTATTAAATCACATTCAGGATGTCAACGATCATGTTTTTTTTTTTTTTTAGATTTTTTTTTTTTTTTATTTGAGAGAGAGAGAGAACGAGAGATAGAAAGCACGAGAGGGAAGAGGGTCAGAGGGAGAAGCAGACTCCCCGCTGAGCAGGAAGCCCGATGTGGGACTCGATCCCGGGACTCCAGGATCATGACCTGAGCCGAAGGCAGTCGCTTAACCAACTGAGCCACCCAGGCGCCCTCAACGATCATGTTTAAGTCTAAGTTAGTGGTGGCTAGTCTCCTTTCTTCTTAGCAGGTGTCATGAGAGAAAAATTAACGTTAGAAACAGCATTATTTTGGACTCTTCATTTATTCATCCCAGTTGTGAGCAAAGGTGTGTCTTCAGGCTACTTAGGTCTGGTGTAAGAGGGGGATATAACCAAATAATCACACAAAGAAATATATGACATGGTAGAGTCAACCTACTGGGTTCAAATCCTGGCTCCACACTTATGTATGGCCTTGGGCACTGTAGTTAATTTCACTGCGTCTCAAGTTCCTTCTCGGAGGAAATGGGTGTAATAATAATACCTATCTATGAATAATATCTATGTAATAATAATACTATCTATGAAGTTGTAAGGATATAATGAGTTAACTCACATGAAGTATTTATGAAGAGAAGTGTTACGGAAATATTAGCTGTCATCATTGTTAGTAATATTAGCTATGACAGGTTCCCCACAGGAGAGGTATGACGTGTGAAGGAGCATATGACATGAGTCTCACCTAGAGCAGGTGTCAGGAAGTCTTCCCTGAGAGCGATACTGGTGCCAGACTTGAAGCACTAGAGGAGTCCGTCAGGAAGGCAGGCGGGGTAGTAAGGACTCCAGGTAGAGGACGCAAGAGTCACAGAGGATGGCAGGGAAGGCAGGGTGACAGGAATAGGAGGTCAGGGCACGCTGAAGATGTGGAAAAAGGGTCTAGCATGGACCAGAGAAAGCAAAGTCGGGAGCCAGGCATGCTAAAAATCAGTTTCTTCACAAATGTGAGTAGGACCCCCATTATTGTTCAAACTTGTATGTAAGCCTGTATTCAATGATATATTTCTAGTGAAAGCCCTTTCTTAATGTCTTCGGTTTAACCATATGAAATTACCATCTTTGTACATCATGAACAGTTAAATATCCAAGGTCATGTGGTTGAAGTCAATCTCATATTTCATCCTTCAAAGGATGATGAGACCACCGCTTGAAGATCTGAAATAAACAGCCAAAGCAGGTCAGGCACAGTGTCTCTGAGCAGAGCTGACTGTTGCACTTATAAAGGCCTTCTGGGACATGTGAAGTTCAAGGACGGCTGAGGTATTAGAGGCAGAAGTGGGGTGATACCATTGGCACAGAAGGTTGCCTGGGGACAGTCTCCTTTCTTACCTGGGCGACAGTCTGATCGGTCGCCCCTTCAGAAGTCTGGAGTGAGTCTGTCCCTCACTGGCTGGCTTACAGGAGCAAGGGGCCACATGGGTCGGCTGGCTTACTGAGGCTCTGAATGGAGGTGAGTTGTCATAACTGGAGAGATTTAAAACTGATTCTGATGGCCATTTGTTGCCATGGCTACAGACAACCTCTCTCTTTTTTAAGTTTGTAAGAGCCGATTTCATTCTTGTGCTTCAACGGAAGAGAGGCCCTATAAGAATGCGCCCAGTGCTTGAAAGCAAGTGTCTCCCAATCCTGAGTTGTCATCATCTCTCCCCTCCCCATGTTTCTTGTACTTTTCCCTCTCTTTGTTATTGTGAGACCCCTCTTCCTTCCTGCAGCATGTCACGTAGGAGCAATCACCCTGATTGGTGAGTTCCATGTCCCCTGCATTCCCCACCACACGGCCAATTCTGTAAACCAGCTCTCTGTCCTTTGTAATGATCTAGTTGTGACCTTTTACCCTTTTGTGGTCCCTTCTAGCACACGGCGCGTGGATAATTCCAACACGAGACTGGTGGTCCAAATTGAAAAGGATCCAGGTAAGAAGATACCTTCCTTCTCTCTTTTTAAACTCCTGATTTCCTTATATAGATGGATTCCTTCAATCCAAGCAGGGGAAATGAGTACTCACTCTTTTTCGTCACTGTGAAGATGATGTATGTCTCGGTAATAAATATGCTGACTGGAAAAATAAAACTCTACAAATAGACTGACCAAACATCCTGATTTGGTTTGGAAATGCTTTTTTCCATTACTTAGAATTGATGTGGTACCTGTTCAGTATAGAATGACTCTGTCAATGAAGACATTTTAGTTTGTGTGACAAAAGGCAAATACAGACTCTAAACCTTGCTTTTGTTCTTGTAGCAAAAAAATTCTTAGGAAAATCGTCAGTGTTGTGATGTCCTCAAACGCAAATGATTCCCAGATCTAAGATCCAGAAGTCTTGAGAAACTTCGTTCAACATTAAGCTATGGAAGGAGTTACCTTCTAGGAAATTATTACTTTTTGCTTTCTGTATTCCGTTTCATTTTTAACCATTCTACCTCTTTTTTCCTCATATCAGAAGGCAAATTTTAACTCTTTTCTATTTTTATCCACCTCACTCTCTCCCCTGTGCCAAAAGTTTTGTCTAGGAAGAGTGGTATCATGTCATTATCTATATTTGAATTGCATATACCTGATTAATTTGAACTCATAATTTGATGTGGGAAAATTCCTGGAGAGAGAGGTTTATTTTTTGTTGACCTAAAGTTCAACTCGTCAGTACAACTTGGCGGGGGCGATGCACAACTATGGGGCCCTGTGACATTGCAGGGCCATTGACATTAGGCATATGGACAGTTTCACAAGTGCATCTTCCCTCCAGTTATTCATAATTGTTGTCTCATTTTAATCCAATTATGCGGATCTGTGGTCAAGGTGTTCTTTCTACAAAGACTCCACTTTGGTGCCTGAAACCATTTTTGTTTTATTTAAATATCAAACAGTTTGAACAATTAAGCAAAAATTAATTCTCTCATTCAGGCCTTTCCTTTAAAAGTGGCGGAAACTCAAAGTAATCTCTAATTAAGGTCTCGGGATGCATGCTGATTCATCATTGAAAATGAATTGAATGGCAGGTCAGGCAGGCTTCATCTGCACTGAAGACTCAGCATACTGATACTTCATTAGACTACATGACATGACTCAGCCCACAGAACGGTTTATTTCTCTCTGTTAATCATAATTAGGTTATAAGTGCCCTAATTTCAATTTGGTCTTCAACTGTCATGAATGCCCAGCAAGGATATTTATAATTTGATGTGTTATCTTAGAGATTTCTTACAGGTGGATCTGTGTACTCTTCCTTATGTAGGAAGGGGCCAGCCTTCACCTTCCTGCACCCCCAATCATGCTCCCTTCCCCCAGGGTCCAGGACAGGGGGAACTCTGTTCAGATCTGCCGTCCTTCTCTAGACCTTCCCTGATGCTGCCTCCACTCCAGCAGACAATCTAGAAGGGAGACTTGAATTTAGCTTTAGGCATTTCCTCTTTGGGGCGACTCTGCTTCTCTGACTTTCCAGAGCCAGAAGTTTACTCCCAAGCATGAGAGGCTCCTAAAATAAGAGTACTGAATGTAAACATTTCTCCCAGACCCTCCTGGCACTTCCTCCACCCACAAGACCACGGAGCAGGAGAACATCCAAGTTTATCCAGTCTTCTCTTTAAAATCTTTCTGTCCTTCATCATGAGAGATCTGATAGAGGGAGTGGAAGGGAGATTAAAGGAAATACACCATGAGCCCCCAATCCCACCCCCCCCAACCTTCCATCTCCTCTTCTGTACCCTTCCTTCACTCCTCTCTCGGAGTCATCATCCACCTAATTCGAATGACTACAATTAAACAAGCAAACATGTAACTGCTGGTAATGCTGAGTCTTGACAAAGATGAAGAACAGCTAGAACTCTCAATCACTGCAGCTGGAGGGGCTACAAACGTGGTACAGCCACTTTGGAGACCAGCAGCCCCACTCCTAGGTATTTACTCAAGAGAAAACAAAACTACATTCACATAAACTTCGGCTCATGAATATTTTTGGTGGCTTTCCTCCTAATCACTACAACTGGAAACAACCCAAATGTCCTCCAACGGATGAATGGATAAACAGGCTCTAGGACACGCATACCACAGAATACTACTCAGCACTAAAATGGAACACACTGCTGGGTACAGCAATATGGGTGAATCTCAAATGCATCTTTCTAACTGGCAGTTACATGACTATGCATTTATTAAGATTCATAAGATTACACACTAAAAAAAGATAAATTTTACTCTACATAAATTATCCCTCCATAAATCTGAATTATATATATAATTTAAAAACAGTAAATGACATCTGTATGATGTATCTATGTGTATATAATATGCAGACACATGTGTTTGTATATAATATATAATACTAGCAGTAATCATTTATATTGTAGCATATATATATATGAATTGATGCTGTTTATTGTCTCTATTCCTCAATGACTTTGATTTCAAAAAGCTCCAGGAGTTACTTGACAGGTGTGTTCTTAAAAACAAAATTCTCTTAAAGAGGCTATAGGACCTATGGTGTTATCTATGATTCAACAGATATTTAGTTAGTCCCTTTTGCACGTTAGGACTTCTGCCAGTGTTGGGACACAGAAATGAGCAAATTCAGACATAGATCTGTCTTCCGTCATGTCTTCTTCACTTTACTTTCTCCACTGCATTGGAAAAAATCAAATGTGAATCAAATAACTATATATACACAAAAACCGAAAGTCAGATTCCAACTGTGACAAGTGCTTCAGAGCTGAGGATCATGGTGCTGAGAGCCAGTAATAGGGGATTTGGCCCAGCAAAGTGGTCAGTGGAGGCTTCCCTGAAGTAGCCACTAAGATGAGGTCTGAAGAATAGTAAGTGTTCAAAAGCCAGAGAGGAATGGAAGAGCAACCCAGGCAGAAAGATTTGTGTCTACAAAGGCCCGGGGTGGGAAGGGCACGTGAGTCCCTCCACTGGAAGAAGTTCTGTGCTGAGCATAAGGGAGAAGGGAGGAAAATGTTTGTGTGAAGTGAGGATGGAGATCGAAATGGGGAGCAGATCCCACGTGCCCCTTGTGTGTCCATATATCCTAGGTTTGCTCCTAACTTACACCTATGACTGTCCCAGCTTTTACCTGGGAATGCTAAATTATATGGGATCCTATTATAGGTGATGCAAAGAAGCCTTGTTTCTATCTTAAGAGCACTGAAAAACCACTAAGGGCTAGAAGGTGATGGGGTTGAGGGGTCCTAGATAGCACATTCAACTTCTCAATTTGAAAAGTTCGTTCTGGCTGAATTGTAGGGACTAGATGAGGCGGCAGGTCCTAATGAAGATGCACGGGGGAGTCATAAGACTAGTGTGGCTGCCTACGTGAGAAATAATGCAGCTTGGAATAAGGTAGGGGTAATGCAAATGGGGAAGGGTAGAAAGATGCAAAAAATATTGAAGAAAGTAAAATTGAGAGGCTGGCGTGTGAAGGAGTGGGAACAGAGATCCCTGGGTTATGGCTGTCTGGGTGGTGGTACCAGTTGCTGAATTGGGCAACAGAAGGGGGGCCCGACCTGGGCATGTTGAGACGAGGAGCATTTGAGACGTACAAGAACAGATGTTAAGTGAACAAGTAGGTACACAGGTCTAGAGCTTAAGACAAGAGACCTTACCTGGAGGTATGACTTTGTAAGTCATCTTCATTAAGACAATAATTTAATCTATCTGTATAGAGGAGACTGCCAGAAAGATGATAAAGGAAAAAAAAATAAGAGGGTCTCACAAAGTTAACAAAAATGGGCAAAGTATCTAAAAAGCCTGATTTACCCTTGACCAAATAACAACTCATAGTTTCCTAGGTCTGCGTGTATAGGAGTAAGTACCCACTGATCTTGTTTCTTGTTCTGTCTTTAGGGAATGATGACAACAATCTTAATTCCATCTTTTATGAGCACCTGACAAGGGCCCTGCAGGAGTCCCTGTGTGGAGACTTAGTTCTTGGTCGGTGGGGTAACTACAGCTCTGGCGATTGCTTTATTTTGGCCTCCGACTACCTCAACGCTTTTGTTCACCTGATTGAAATTGGAAATGGTCTTGTCACCTTTCAGCTTCGAGGACTGGAATTTCGAGGTAAGAATCTCTTCATTGTGGAAGGTGTTGGAAGCCGGTTGCCTCAATTAATTATTGTGCAAAGTTTTCATGAGAAGATGCCATGAAAGAGCAAGAATTTAATGCTTGTCCTGTAGATGGAGGATGAGGGAGCTGGTTACACCTGCCTTTATTTGTGTATTCTGATATAGACACATCCCAGTCATCTGAGGGAGTAACGAGGTGTAACGTATCGTCTGATGTAAACCTTTGGTGTGGCGAGTCAGAACTTCGGTTTTAATCCTCCTGGAAAAAGCTAAGAAGTGACAGGAGGTTGTGGAGCATGCATGGGCTCTATGTGCGGTCAGCCAGGCCTGAAACAGAACCTACTTCTGTGGGTTTCGGGTGTTGTGGTCGGTAGTGGGCCATCGCTCCATGTCTGAGCTTTTTCTCTTCAACTGTACGATGAGAAAGGAAGAAGAATGGCGGCCTCGTAAAGTTGTGTGACTTAAATGAGGTCATGTATATGCGGGCACGAGGTGGATGCTTATTGCTTTGTGGTTATTGAGTTGACCTGAATCTTGAAAGCATGACCCTAGCTTTTCCATTAATACGCCGTTGGAGCTGAGTGGTGGAGCGCACAGGGATTAGCATAACAGATGTGCTCATGGGCCTTTCTCCCGTGTTCTTTGGTTATTCCCTCATTCAGTACATGTTTTTCTAACACCTCCTCTGTGTCTGGCCAAGTTCTAATGCTGGAGGTGCTGTGGACACGTGACCTGAAAGACTCTTACCCTTGTGGTGTTGACCTTCAGCGGGAGATGGGGAAAACAAACAAGTCAACAAATGAGCAAACTAATCACAATGGTGGAAAGCGCTATGAAGGAAGTAAATCCGGTCTGTGACCATGATCACTGCAGAGGGCAGGGCTGAGACACTGCTACATTAGATGGGGCGGCCAGGGAAGGCGAACAGGCAGAAGGATGTTGTGGGCTAGGAGCTTCTGAGTGCTACGTGGATGAGCAGGGAACCCTGATGTGACCAGGGCTAACCAGCAGGCCGGCAGCAGCGTGGCACAGGACGGGGTGGGAACCCGGCCAGGGCAAGGGGCTGCATTTATTCTGTGCATAAGGGGGAGCCATTTAGGAGTGTCTGTAGTCACCCAAACAGGAGAGGAGGGGGAGGCTGAGAAGTACAGGGAGATTTAGAGGTGGGAAGGGCTGGGCTCGGCGTTGAGGAGTGAGGGAAAGAGGAGGCTCAGCATGCTCCCCAGTTTCCAGGTTGAGCACCTGGGTGGACAGAGGTGCCTTTCCTGAGACTGGGAAGCCTGGAGGAAGAATGGCACTTTTGGGTTTGAGAGTGTCATCAAGGGCTCCATGTTGGATATTTACTTTTTAAATGCCCTTGATTCATCTAAGTGGATCTGTCATGTAATTGGACATAAGAGCCTTATAGTCATTCAGAAGATATTTATCAAGCACTGGGCTAAGTGCTGTGAATACAAAAGTGTGGGGCCCCACCTTAAGGAGCTTCGAGCCTTGCCGACAAGAGGCACGTACTGAGCAATAAGCATCACGGCAGTGCCAAGCATGGGGCCCCACGGGGACCAGAGAAGAGGCACTGGGATCAGACTGGGCGGTGGGTCAGCTCAGCGGGGGAGAGGCTGCAGCTGGAGGGGAGAGGCGAGTACATGATGATAAAGAGGCACAAAGTAGCCAGATGTGGTTTCCAGGTGGTTTGGGAGAAAGGGGTCCCAGACAATGCTGGAAAGATGATTAGGAGCCAGGTCATCACCATCCAGAACCTCACAGTGGAAAAACACACCTTTTAGCCAAGAACAAATTGCTATTATTTTATATTTTTAACACAATTAGCTAACTGTTTAACCAAGCCTTTTGGTGCTAAGCATTAGTTTTGTGAATATCTGCTACTTTTATTAGCATTCCTAAATAAGTTTGTACAAAAGGGATTTTTTTTTTTTTTTTTTAGATTGGTGTGTTCTGTGGTTTAAGCATGTATTCTGTGCATCCTTACAAATTTTAGGAATTGAATTCAGGGAACTTATTTTGGAAAAGGTTATTGGGCCAAGGGAGTAATGATCCAATTCTGCAGAATAAACGGAGAAGCCGTGTTTTCCCCGAAATTTTGCACAAATGCTAGAAAATGCCGCAGGAGGTAGTACAATAACACAACAGACTTGTCTATTTTGAGAGCTTTTAGGTTTTCCTGGAATTCAAAGGAAGAACTTTTAAAGTGAGCCTGGTTGAACCTGAGTTAGAGCTTCTGTCACAAGTGCTATATGACTTACAGCTCCTTTGGCAAACTGATGCTTGAGTTTAAAGGCTTCCAAGTTAACTGGACGTTAGAAGCATGCAGTACTTTGCCTGCGAGCCCTGCCCACCACAAACAGGCGTTCTTCTTAACCCACCACCCTGAGTGTTTGGGCTTCGCCTCATACCATTTTGGAGGGCATAACCAGCTGTCAAAAACGTAACAGTTTAAGACACCAAGGATGTCTTTTTTACACTGTTGTGTGAGTGGCTGGTGGTTCTTCTGCTGTGCTCCCCCTGGGTTCCTCAGGTAGCTGCCTTCAGCTGGAAGATGAACCAGGCTGGAAGGTCCGAGGTGCCTCATCTGGAGCTGGCTACTCTGGCCCCGTGGCTGTCCTCCGGGTGCTGCTCAGTGTCTAGGGGGCTGGACTAGGTGTGGTCTGGGTGGTCTCGATGTTCCAAAGGGAGAGCATGGCCACTGAGAGGCCCTTATGGCCCAGTCTCTGGGACAGGCACTATCTCACTCCCACCATGTCCTATTGGCAAAAGCCATCCCCAAGGACAGCTCCAATTCATGTGGTAGAAAGTGGCCCTGTCACACAGCAGGAGTCACTAAGGGCCAGTCTTGGAACGACACACCAGACTCCTGAAGCTGCCTCAGGCGAACCCGGAAGGAGGCTCAGAGCTGAAAAGCATGTGCTCGGGCCTGAGACAGAGGCAGTTTTGTTCAGTGAGACTGCCCAGAAGGGTCTCCCCTAGGTGGTTTTTCTCCCTCCTGCCAACCACAGGAGAAATGTAACCTGCCTATAAGAATGGCCTAAGCCTAGTAATGATGTCTTGGGAACAAAACGCCAGTTAACCTGCCCCAATAGTGCTCACTCCTGTACCATATATTTTCTTTGACCTAGTTCTGCTGTAGATTGGAACACGGTGCTATTAAGAGAGCAGGACAGAAATCTAAGTTATGCTGTAGTTGCAGGAGGGATCCAGTTGACCTAAAATAACTCTTCCTTTTTATATCTTTTTGCAATATATCTTACAGTATTCCCAGGGAAGATCTTGTTTTCTTTCTCCTCCTTGAGTATTTTTCTAAGATACCCCTTCAGTGGTTCACTTTTCTCTTCAATTCCCTATTTTCCCAAATAGCAGGCTTTATTTCGGTCAATTTTGACCCACTTCAGTATGACCTGGGGCAGTCAAAACCTAGCTGTGCTGGTTCTCCTCTCTGAAGCACACTGAGCTGTCAGTGGAAATGTGAGCTGCTCGTGGCACAGACTGAGTCTAGGAAATGAATAACACACCCTGGAGGAAGAGGAAGACAACCTCCCATGGCCAGGGAGCAAGAAGTCCACCTGTCCATTTCTCACTGCAAGGGATGCAGTTGTTATCAATA
Source organism: Callorhinus ursinus (assembly GCF_003265705.2). Classification (NCBI taxonomy): domain Eukaryota; kingdom Metazoa; phylum Chordata; class Mammalia; order Carnivora; family Otariidae; genus Callorhinus; species Callorhinus ursinus. The sequence goes on from NW_027397094.1 coordinate 14,836,152, forward strand.
GGAGTTTTTAATTGCAAGCAACAGAAATCAACTCTAGAGAACTTAACCAGGAGAAGGGTTTATTGGAAGATATTACACGGGACACAGACTTTCTGAGAAGGCTGGAAAAGCAGGCTTGGTGGCTGTAAGTCAAGAGCCATGTCTAAAATCACACCACAGCACTGATCTCATGAAGCAGTCACATCCTGGAGACCCGGGCACGACCCTCACTTTACTGACACTATGATCTTGGATCCTGGATGCTGCCCCTGCCACTGCTACCCCCTGAATCTGAATGAAGAGCCCCTGCCACCACCTCCCTTACAGAATACGTCCCATGCACCTGCTTCTTTGTGTCACCAGTGCATTAGTCAAAGTCTGGGGTGCAGCTCATGGATGAAGCAGAGACCACATGCATATGCTCTAGATGCAAGGGCGGCTTGGAAAGAGGGTGTCTAAGTTCTCAGTTCCCAGAGCGGAAGATGACCACTGCCTCTTGCCAGGACTCATCATATGAGCACGTTGGTTGAAGTCATGCTAGCTGCTGTCATAGTTAAGTCCCAGATCTCTGTGACTGACACAACAGATGTTTCTTTTTGAACTCACATAGTATCCGATCAGTGAGAGGAGATGGCGGGGGTAGGGGATGGTTCCCTTCCACACCGTCGAGGATCCTGGCTAATAGAAGCTCTGCCTAGTCCCTAGCACATTGCTTTTGAGGTCACTCTGAGCTTCAACATGAAGCTGGCAGGGAGCAGAGGATTGCCTGAAAGATTGTTTTGGGACAGGCCTAAACCTGGGATACATCATCTGTTCTTATATTCTATTGTTTAGAAGTGACATAGCTGTAAGAGAAGCTAGGAGATGTTATCTAGCTGAGTACCCAGGAGAAAAGGTAAAAGTAAAAAGTTGGCGAACAGTTAGCTAGTCTGGCATACTGGGTAATTTTCCAAACATACAATAGAGATTTAGATCCTGGATAGCCTCCCAAAAATAATTAAGGTTCATGACACATCCTTATTCTGTTGGCTGGTACTGTAGGGAGTGATTGAGACTAGTTCAAACTAAGAATACACATAAGGAAGCATGCCTTCAGTCCCTGGCACATCCTTTCAGAAGTTCCACATTATTTTTCTAGTTGCCAAAAAAAAAAAAAAGGCAACCAAAAGATAGTTAAGATATCAAGATACTTAACAGAGCATCATAGGCTACTTGGCCCCTCAGATTCCATCATTGGAACCTTGGTGTGATTTCTACGTTCCTAATGTCTTTCCAGCTCTGACGGTCCATCAGGTCAGGAGGTATAAAATACTTCCACCATATGATGCACTTGGGGGAAAGTTGAACCTGTCCTCTCTGCTGGAGTCCAAGTATAGTTTTCCCCCAGGGAGTAGGTCCTGTTGGTGGCTATCCCAGTCTTGAGACCACGGCTGCAGACTTCCTGCTAATACAGGGCCACACAGAGAAGGTCGGCACCCCTGAGCATTAGTGCACCAGCTGGCGATAGGACTGGGCAGTGAAGCAGAGTAGAGGGATTTCAGGCAAAGGGACGAGGAGGGCTTGCTATGATGGCAAGTGATAGAATCCCAAGGGCTGGGAGGATGGAATCCACAGTAGCTCATCGAGAGGAGGGAAACATATGGCCCAGATGCAGGTAAAAACGGGCGTGAGCTGGAGGAATGGGTGGAGTAGGGGGAGTACAGTTGGCCAGTACGAAGAGCCCCCGTGGGGTCAGGGATTGTGATGTTAAAGGAAGATGTGTTAAGGTTGCTCGTGTTTTTCCCCAAGGCACCTGCAGGTTCATGGGCAGAGCTGGCCTTAATCGGGATTGAGACCAAGTCAACTGAGTGCCATAAGGTAAACCAAGGACAAGGGAACTGACAGCGTGTGCAAGGGTTTGATGATGATGGCAATGGCTGGCCACGGAATGGCAGCTGAGAGAGAGGAGGAGTGAGGGTATGAGAGAGGTGGGAACTAGGACCCGGTGAAGGGCTTTCTGGAGCCAGGAAAGTTGTCAGCGTTGTGGAAGTTGTAGCGTTAGAGGAAACGAGCTGGAAGGACCGGAGGTGGTTGCGGGAGAGCAAGAGGTTTGAAACTAACACTCACAGGGGGAGACAGCCTTTGGTAATCACAGCCTAGGGTCATGGCCATGGAAATAAGTGGCTGAGGTTGAGTGGAAGATGGGTTCATTAGAGGAATGGGAGGCAGGGGCCAGGATGCTGGAAGGAGCCTCTGTGTGGATCCTAAAATCTCAAGAGGGATGGCCAGAGGTACGCTGGAGAGTACCACTGACCCCAGGCCAGAATCTCCATGGACTTGGAGTGACCTAGAGGGCCCTGGAAGGAGGCAACAAGGGAGAATGGTGCGGGGTGGACCGAGAATGGTCTGACAGCATCCCTGAGAAGCAAGGGATGAGCCCCACTCGGGAGAGCTGCAGAGGGGACAGGGAGAGCCAGCTTTCCAACAGGCACCCAAGAGAAGAGGAGAACAGGCGGAGAAGTTGAGGAATAGATCCCGAGTTCCTGAGGGCACAGTGAAAGGATCCCCGGAGTTTGGGGCCTGGGTGGAAGTCGAGTGGTAGTTAAGACCAGGTCAGAAGACGTGATTTGTCCAATGCTATGGCAATTAGGCTATCGGGGGTCCTGGGCTCCCCAGGGCAGACGACATGAACTGCCGTAAGGCAACGTTCTCTCAAGCGTGATGAAGCGGATCCTATCCTCTCAGGCCGGATCACATGCAGGGAAGTTTTGGGGCCACGGAGATGGAATTTAGTTATGTGTGCAGATTTCATTAGCCTCATTAATACAGGACTGCTACATTTTTATCACAGCAAGGTTAGTTTTCCAGAAATCTTCTAAGGGGAGGTCTAAGGAAATATTAGTGTCATTTGATAGAGTGGGGTTTTGGAAACCCATATCAGAAATGCATGATGTTGGGGTGCCTGGGTGGCTCAGTCGTTAAGCGTCTGCCTTCGGCTCAGGTCATGATCCCAGGGTCCTGGGATCGAGCCCCGCATCGGGCTCCCTGCTCCGCGGGAAGCCTGCTTCTCCCTCTCCCCACCCCCCGCCCCCGCTTGTGTGCCCTCTCTCGCCGTGTCTCTCTCTGTCAAACAAATACATAAAATCTTTTAAAAAAAATACATAATGTTATGTGGACATTTACCTTTTTTATTAGTTGTCTAACTATATAGTTTTCCGTCAATTTATTCTTTTCTCAGTATTTCTTTAGGATGAATGATACTGCATTTGTATATAATTTAGGTTTCATATATGCATTCCCATGGGATCAAATACTTCCAGTGTTTGCTCATAGGGTAGTTCAAACAAGAAACCACACCAATAGAGATTGCTTTGTCCTCTCATTTAGACCAAAGTCATGATGAAAATTACATTTGTTTTTAAGTCCTTGCATATCTACATCACGGAGATCAGGATGTGACCGTGATATTGGACACGTGGCCACATATGGTGTCTGGGTCAATGAATGTTTCTTGATAATAAAATCATAAGTTGTAATTTAAAAACCAAATCTTATTATTTTCAGTATTCTTTTTTTTAAAGATTTTATTTATTTATTTGACAGAAAGAGACACAGCGAGAGAGGGAACACAAGCAGGGGGAGCGGGAGAGGGAGAAGCAGGCTTCCTGCCGAGCAAGGAGGGGGGACGAGGAGCTCGATGCCAAGACCCTGGGATCATGACCTGAGCCGAAGGCAGACGCTTAACGACTAAGCCACCCCAGGCGCCCCTATTTTCAGTGTTCTTGCAAAGTTTATAGATGCAGTTCTTTATTCATGCAGGCTGTGAAATATTGATTCAACCCAGTGCTGTTAGACTGTAAGGCTCTCAAAGGCTGAGACTTCTTGTCTTATTCACGTCCCTCCTTCAGTGCGTTGACTGGCTCATGCAGGATGCCCAATAAATATTGGTTGAGGGAGAAATTAGAAGCCATCTAAGGTTTCCTGAGCATCAGTTCTTTGCCAGGTACCATATTAAGCACTTTAATTATAGTCCTCATAATATTCTAGGATATTCCTTATAATAACTCTATAAAGTGAGCAGGTGTTATTATCCCTACTTGAGACATTAAAAAATTGGGGGAATAAGGTTCAGTAAGTTGCTCCAGGTTTCACAGTCCACGGCGGTGGAGGAGGGGTAAGCACATGGATGTAGATGTCCCCGAGGTCCATGACCTTTACAGTACACCACACTGTGCCTTGGAGTGGGCGGAAGGGAAGGATGGAGGAAGGAGGGAAGGGGAGAGGGAGGCAGGGAGGGAGGAAAGAGAAAGAAAAGAATAAGTAACCATTTTTTTAAAGTCTCTCTGGTTGGGCGCCTGGGTGGCTCAGTCGGTTAAGCGACTGCCTTCGGCTCAGGTCATGATCCTGGAGTCCCGGGATCGGGTCCCGCATCGGGCTCCCTGCTCAGCGGGGAGCCTGCTTCTCCCTCTGACCCTCCCCCCGCTCATGCTCTCTCTATCTCATTCTCTCTCTCAAATAAATAAATAAAATCTTTAAAAAAAAATCTCTCTGGCTGTTGAAACTTAGAAGTTTTACTTGAAAGTGTAAATCTTAAGATGGCATCACCACCATTAGCAGCTCAGTTTCTTGAATGATCAACTGCCCTAGCAACTGTGAAACCTGGAAGGCTCTTGCAGAATGAACGTGGGGAGCTAAGGCACAGTTATCAGGATGAGCCACACATTACCAGCGGATCTGGAAAACATCAAAAAATGGGATTTATGTGCCTGTTTGTGTGAAACGTTCTCAGCCATCTCATAGTTTGGCTAACACCCCATAATCACCGGCCTGTAGGGACATTTTTAAAAAATATCTGTGTCACTAATCTTATCTAAAGTTAATCCAACCCAACCAAACCTTTCTCCTAACTGGCGAATCCACAGAAAGCCATAGCTGTCCCACTAATCTTGAAACTATCTAGAATTCTTTCTCCTCTATGACAACATTCAAGTCATTAGCGAGTCCTGAGTTCCTGTGTCTACATGGCTTGAGTAATTGGTTAAATCCCTTGGGTCCAAACTTTACCCATAAAATAATAGGTTCTTCATTCAGAATTGCTAAACACCATATTCTTCTTCATTTCAAATTGTGTGACACGTTAGTGAGAGAGACAAAACCATACTTGTCTAGATAGCCAGTCTGGGAAGGAAAGGGGTCTGCATATTTTAACAACACTCAAAAATAAGTTTGTTGGAGAAAAGTAAAATAAGACAACTTGGAATTAAATATGAATGAGAAAGTATCTGACTCTTCTGTGTAAAGTTGAGTGCGTTGGTTTTCTCATCTGTGAGTGGGGCAGGAGGGGGAGAAAAACCATAGTATGCACAGAGGTAGTTATTATATGTTTCCATGTTTCTTATATCTATGCTTCAAACCTGCCCAATGTAAGTTACCATGTACACGAAGTGACTTGGTTCATTTCATGTTCTCCTAGGGGCTGGTAGAAAAAAGTAAATTCAGAGAACTTTTGCTTATGATTTGTGAAGCCTTATTAGACAGTGTATGATGAGGGGAAAATACTGATTTTAAATTCAAAAGACCAGACCCTTCTACTGGAGGAGTTGCTTTTGAGACTCAGTGTCCTCATTTATAAAAGGAGAAATTACACCTGCATAGGCAGGTTAATGTATGTGAGAAATGAGATGCTATCTGAGACATCACTTTTCAAGCTGATTAATAATACATAAATAGATGAGGTTTTGTTTTTGTGTTGTTTTTTTTTAAAGATTTATTTATTTATTTTGAGAGAGTGAGAATGAGAGAGAGAGAGAGTACATGAGAGGGGGGAGGGTCAGAGGGAGAAGCAGGCTCCTCGCTGAGCAGGGAGCCCGATGCGGGGACTCGATCCCGGGACTCCAGGATCATGACCTGAGCCGAAGGCAGTCGCTTAACCGACTGAGCCACCCGGGCGCCCTAGATGAGGTTTTGAAATAAAAATTCTCCGAGAAAAAACAATGCTGTTTCACTGAAAGGTATTCCACCACATTTGAAATCCAGCTTGCCAAACAGGGCAATAAAGAGAATTTTTATTCATATGGGTATGTCTTAAAGCAACTGGAGTCTCCTTGGAATATAAAATGGTTACAATAGAAATCTCTGCTGTGCCCACAAAATCAAACGTGTATAAATTATTCTAACATATTTTGTCCCCCACCGTGCACTGGGCCAATACACTTCTCCTAGATTCTCCTCGTGATACTTGAGAGGTGCACAAGTCCAATGCTGCCAAAGGCCTGGAACTTGGGACCAGGGGAGAAATTATCCAGTAAAATAATAAAGAACTAAGCTCATTCAGTGTCACAATAGACCAACCCTACTCCTTGACTTCTGCTCCGTGACTTTGGTCGCATCCCATATTCTTGGCAATCTTTTTCTCCATCTTTAAGTTTGGGTTAATTCCAAGGGGGTGATTGTCAAATGGATGTTTAGCCAGCAAGAAACGGGATGTGTAATAGGACAGCTTTACATATAAACATATTCTTGTTAGAATAATTATTTCTTCCCAGAAATTAAATCTGAAGTCTAGGAGATGTAGAAGCCTCCTCCTGGGGCGAGTAGCTGGGGATAGAGGGCCTGCGTCTACCTTTCAGCTCCTGTTCCAGGATTCTGTCCCAGAGAAGTAGTGCGCGGTGAGGAGGGGCAGAGAAAGGCAGCTCTGTGACTTTAAAACTATAGAAGAGGTTTGTGGGGCGGGGGGCGAATCACACTGTGACTTTGCTGAAAATGGCCATAATTCAAAAACCTTAAAAAGTCTTCTCGGATATTATTTCATCTGGTCACATAATAGCCCCTTGATATAATGAGCTGGCAAGAGACGATGCTGGTTTAGATTTCCCCCGTTAGCATGTCCATCGTTATATGTCTGGCACCATATGAGAAGCTCATTGAGTGGGGTATTTCTCCAACGAGAGCCGGCTGGGGCCGAGCTCTATCTCACACATCCACCGCGTTTCCAACGTGTAACACACATGTGTGAGGTCCAAACTTTCGTGGAAGTGAACTGCTCTGAGCTTAGCTTTGACCATATCTGGTGGCCTCCTCCTTTTGTGGCCCTGGGCAATTCAGGAACGACCTTAACTGTGACCTCAAAAGGGAATGCAATTTATGAAATCCACACATATCCCAAAGTGTGTGTCTCTAAGTCCCACCTGCAGCTTGAAAAACACGGGCTAAATCAGCTCTTTGCCTAATTGCAGTCCACTCCATGGCCAGGGACTGATTCTCTCCTGTCTGCCCCCTCTTCATGACCTCATTGTTCGGCCCAGTGTCTGGCACGCTGGGCCCATGAAGGCAGTGACCAGATGGAAACTGAGCTCAGATAAATGTCCGATGAAGTCATTTTAACACGTTATTCCTGGAGAACACTAAACATAGCAATGATGATACGTGGGGTTTTCCGTGGAACCCAGTTAGACTCTTTGGGACACCTGAGCAGGGTTTCTCCAAGTACGCATGTCAGAAAAGGAGGAAAACTGGAGGGTCGAGAGGCCCGATCTTTACAATATGTCGTGCATTTCAGCTTTATCGTGTGTGCTCTCGCTAGAAGGTTGTAAAGCGAGCTGACATTTTCTTTCAGTGAAGCCTTCCCGCTACAGGGGACCATTTTTAATGTGTCCCTTTGAAGTCCCCATCACATAATGGCTCAGCATCTCCTTCATGTGCTCTGACCTCTTGGTAAACAGCCCTAGTTTCCGTCCTCATCATTTTGCACCTGCAGTGGGACTGTGGGTAGCTGACTTCCCCTCACCGGCCTCTCCTTTGCTCCGCCAAAGCTGCAGGAGAATATTTCTTAACTGCAACTTTACTCGTGTTTCCTTGAGACTCCAAAATCCCTACTACCTGCCTGTTACCTACGAAATCATGTTCAAGTGCCTCGGTGGGAGTCATGTTTCCACTCCAGCGGGCCCACCCTGAGTCCTCTCTCCTCTGGCCCAGGCTTCCCAGCCTGGATGGCATCTGCCCCACGGGGCTGTTTGGAATGGAACAGGGGACACTTTGGGTTGAGTTTTGGTTAGCGGACCTTCTGTTCAGGCAACCGTTCTCTTTGGCTTCCTGTCTTTCCCAAGAAACGTCAGCTCTACCTCTGGCCTGGCTGTCCATGAGAGCAGGATGGTGCCTGCATTCACCAGCCACACAGAATATCTCCATTCCTGGGCTTGTCAGGGAGAACACATTAAGATTTATTGCTGCTCAGTACCCGATAATTGTCAGAACTGGGTGGAGAGGAAACCATCCATAGCAAGGACCTCCTCAAAGGGATGAAGTTCTCCTGTCCTCAGGAGTCTCTAAAATCTGCCCTTGGGAGACACGAGAACCACATACTTAAAGCTACATTGTTTTGGCCACCTATAGAGATGCTTTTTCTTTATTGCACTTTGGCTATATTAGAACAGTTCACTGAGGCTTGTGTTTGTACTTTCTGGGCAATGCTGTTAAGGATGGTGTTCACCGTATTGCACAATATTCTTTTTATTAGGGTCTTGGGAATATTATCTTTCCGGTGTCTTTGCCAGAAATAGCTATGACCCTTGCAAGGAATTATTCTGTTGTTGTCTTAAGGACACAAGAAACTGTTCAACTTTTCTTTGTACATTGGCTTCTAGAAATCCCCAGTGCAATCTGTGGTCCACCTTTAGTAAAAAGATAGGGTATCACAGAATACGGTTATGGTCTCTTGACATTATTCTGGCTTCATCATATTTTTTCTTATCCCCATTTTTACCTAAATTTTATCATTTGTCGTTGTACTGTGCATGCCTTTTTAAATTGACTTCATTCCTTTTGGGAAATAAGTGTGAATAAATAAGCCAGGCCTGGCCTGTCGCTGGTAGATACACCAAACTGCACTTAAAGGGGAGCAGTACTTGCTGTTTGGGGAACCGGCGAAGAGAGGAAGAAAGGGTCAGAGGTCAGGAGGGCTGCCAGGTATGCCAGGAATGGCTGCCCCACATGGTGGCCACACTCAGGAAATGGATGCGTGTCCTCTGTGGCAAGACATCTGGGATCTACTAGGTACATTTTCAGTTCCAAACACTAATTCCTACTGCTTTAATTAGGCATTCTCATCTATCAGAACTAAGACCCTAAGACGCTCTCAACATAATTCAAAAATTATTTACTGAATGCCTTCCTATGTCCCGCTGACTTAAACCATGAGAACACCACAACACAAAAAATGCCAAGAGTCGGTTTCGATGGAAACACCAGACAGAAACAGCTAGCCCGCTCGTCATTCATTGACACCGATGGTGTGAGAAATCACAGTGTGGGGACACTTGGCCTCCGGTGTTCCCTTTGGAGGGAATGTGCTCTAAACCCTGTGAGCCTCCCCGAGAAGACTGTGGTCTCAACTTGCATTTGAGCAACAAATTAGTGCATGTCCAGAAATGACTGAGTTTTTTATTTTCATCTTCTTTTACAATGTGATCCTGACCCTGCAGCTTTTGTTCCTAAGAGAAGGTGCTGAGACCTACCTTAACTGAGTGTTTATTAAAAGCCTGCAGCAGTTATGATGTTTCTGTCGAGTGGCGGTCCTTCATGGCGCACTGCGTCCTCACCTGTCCTTTTGTCAATGTCGTTCCTCATGGTGTGTGGTTTTACTTATCTCATTCACGTGGTGGAAATCTAAACTCTCCACTGTATGGTGCGCATGTGCACACACACACACCTTCCAGTTTGTTTAATGTAAGAGGGAAAAAAAAAACAACCCTGACATTCAGCCCCACATGATAAATGCCTGGATGGAGAAGTATGGAGAGAGAAATTGGAAAGAAATGTGGATTTTTGAGACATGTCATTTAACCAGATTTGTTCATCTATTTGAGGTGAAAATCCTCCTCTCTGCTTCTTCCTTATGTAGCCTAAGACCTGCCTCACTTCTTCATTGAAAGAGAGTTTCTTGCTGAATCATATTATTTACTGGAAGAACACCAGTGTGGTTAGTGTGCCATTTGGTGGGATGGAACATCTCCCATGCCCGGAGTCTAGTGCCTGCCGTCCTAGGGTCCCAGTGGGCAGATCGGTTAGGACACTGGGGTCATTGCTCAGTCTGGAAGCCCCAGAGCATGCGGTCTGAATTACTCACTGCTTATAGTTCATGTAGGTACTTATATGTATCTCTGTGGTTTTATATTGCAGAATGAGCTAAGAGACCCTTGAAATGTTTTTAAAAAGACTGCTTTCACCTAAGACCCAAAGCAGTGAAGTTTTGGGGAAAGGCAAATGGAATCACAAGATCTGGGATCAGCCCTTCACCGTTATACTTTTATGTTAAACAACCCCTTCCTGGTCAACTCCTATTACATTGCCTGTTATCTTAACAGTTCTGTGTGTACCTTACTATTTGAAGATTGTAGTTTTCCATCTCTGACCCATTCATTTGTACTATAAGAGAAGCTTAGTACCAACACTGACTTTATCTGCCACATGCATAATGTAATCTGCTGTGCATTTTCTCAATAGGTATCTGTTGCCTGTGCATACAGTGATCTGGATTAACACCTTTCTTTTATTTATTCATTCAGTCATTCATTCAGGCATCCCACCAACCACTTTGTTAGCACCCACTATGTACCAGGCACTCTGAATAATGATATGGGATCTTGGAAAAAGTGAATGGTATGGAAATGAATGTAGGGACAGTTTTCATGTTTGAATTAAGTCTCAAAAGACATGTAGAAGGATTCAGAGAGTCACCCTTTCAGCCATGACTGAGTAACCAGTACTGGACTATCCTTCCTGCCATAAACAATTTTAAAACTGGGAAAAATATATTCATCAACCACTTTCAGGTATTGAACAGACAGTGCAAGTCTCTGATTATTGAGAGAAAGGAGACACACAAAGTAAGCTCCATAATAATTACCCTTGTTCTCTTCCTGGAGGCCGTTTCCTATCTGTAGTAGCGGGAGGCAGCATCCAAACAGAATACAGTTGTTTTGCTGAGCTACGGAGAGAGAATCAGAGTTCTGGATCGCTAATATAGCTGGACTTTGTGGGTCGTAGTAGCAGATAGGAGTGAATTTCACAGAGAAGGTACGGCAAAAATCTGTACTGGGATCCTCTTTAGTGATTGGATGAAGATTAACCTGCTGAATGTTAGAGGCGAGTCCTGGCAGAGAATAGTAACGGGGGAGGTGTGAGCTAAGTGGAGGATACGGAGGCTTAACAGTGCCGAGAATCATCCAGTGGAGACTACCTTGTAGTCGAACATCCCAGGAATTCAACCGAGACCCCAGAAAGACTTTAGGAATAGAGATACCTTCACCCTAGAGGTCTACTCTAGACACTCTCAAAGATTAAAAACAAGTTTCAAAAGGATCAAACTGACAAGCTGATGTGCAAATAAACGAACCCCTTAAGAGAACATAACTCTCTCTAAAAAAAGACCAGACTGTCAACACTATAGCATCAACGATATACAGCATATAATAAAAGTTCCTAGGTATGAAAAGAAGCCGAAAAAAAGTGATCCCATAACCAGGAAAAGAAAACGATAAACAGAAACACAGCCAAAGATGTTGGAGGTAACAGAAAAGAAGTTTCAAACAGTTATTAATATGTTTAGGAAGTCCGAGGAAAAATTATCATAATAAATGACCTGATGGAGACTATCAATAGGAGAAAAAGAGAAATTCTAAAAATGAATAAAATACAACGCCTGAGGTGAAACATTTAGAGGAGAGAAGAAAAGATCAGTGGACTTGAAGACAAGACAATAGAAACTATTCAAACTGATGCAAATGATTAAAAGTTTAAAGAAAAAAAACAGAGACCCAGTGATCTGTGGGACAATATCAAGCATTATAACATATGTGTAAAAAATATAATGAAGTCATAAAGATTTTTAAACTCCTCAGAAGCGTTGCCTACACTAACTCTCCTTGCTTTTTTCTCTCCCACAGTCTTGAACTTGCTCCAAGAGGGCATCCCTTCCCCCACCCATCATGACACCGAAATCTCTTGCAAAGGTTATCTTTCACCTCTGTATTGTCAAATCTAATAGTTAATTCCTCATGTAATTTGACCTATAAGCATCATTTAACATAGCTAATGTTCCCTCTTCCTTGAAATTCTTTATTTTCTTTTTTAACTGGCTTTTGCTATTTTCTGGTTTTCTTCTGACCTCACAAGCCACTTCTATTCAATCATTTTGTTGGTAGCACCTCACATCCCCAACCTCTGAATGGAACAGTCAGAGCTCAGCTCTCAGACCTGTCCTCCTCTCCCCAGATTATTTTAAATAGCCCCTCTCTCTGGATAATTCTCTCAAATGTTATAAATCTCTGCCTTTGTCCTGAACTCCAAATTTCTTCATCCTACCATCTGCTTGACATCTCCATTTTGATTAATAGTGAACAGCTAAAACTTCACATAGGCAAAAGAAAATTCCTGATCTTTCCATCTGCCCACCCAGAGGCTGCTCCCCCCACGATCTTGCCCTTCTCTGTGAAGGATAATTTCACTTTTCACCTTGCTCCATTCTTTGTGCATCTTTTCAACATCTCATATCCAAATTGGTTTGCAAATCCTATCAGACTACCGAGAGATCCAGAATCTAATCACTTCTCCGTACCTCCCCCAATGGCCTTTGTCCAGATCACCGCTGTCTCATCTGTGTTAACTATCAGCCTATGTAACCGATGCCTGCCCTGGCTCCCACCCCTCATTCCTCTACAGTCCATTCTCTGAATAGCAGCCAGCACAACCTCCTGCAACATAAATCAGACTACATTTCTCCTAAGCTAAAAACATCCAAAGGCTCCTCAACCTATTCCAAGTAGGATCTTTTCCTTTTCCTACTTCTGGCTCATACATACGATCAATGAAACTACTAAAGTATTTGTTAAATGTGCTACTAGATATTCATAAATCATGTGGCTGGTTTTTTTTGAAACTAGATGCAGGCTATTCCATGTATTCCTATTAACTTTCAGGATATCACTTTCAGTCCACCATCCCATCTGTGGAGATAATTTTAGGTCACAACTCTGCACTGCAGGTGGTACCAGTAACTCATGTCGTTGGCATACTCTGTATGTTTCCCTTCAAATCATTGACAAAGAGGTTGAGGAAGATAGGCTGTCTCATTTCAGAAATGGTTAATACCCATAATCTTCTCCTGTTTTTGGAATGAACTCCTTTGGAAATGTACTCAGGGCCCCCCACATCCTGCCTTCAGTCACGTGAGGTGAGGTGGCATGCGAGGCAGGGTAGCATGGGTGGTATGCCCTGATCGTTTGGCAATGGAGCTCTTCCAGGGAAAGAAGCAGGGAGGCTTCCTTCCTGAAAACACTTAAGCATGCACCTACTTACTCTCAGACATCTCCACCTGCCACTTTTATTTAGCCTCCCATGTGCTTAGCTGCGACCTGCAGGTTTCTGGAAAAGGGAACTCAGGGATATAACCATTCCACATTTCAACCATTGGTGTCCATGAGCATCATGAAAGTCTGTCTCCTCTAACACACACACAAAATGGGGAGGAGGTGGCAGTCAGAATGAATACGAATGAAGAGAAGAATTAATGATGAGCATTGTGACTCATGTGGGAATTAAAGAATTAAACACTTCTCCTGATTCCCAGACGTTCTTCAGCATCTTCCCCTCTAACGGAAGAGGCAAAGGGAAAAGTCCATTCTGAGCCGAGGTGCCCCAATGACTCATTGTATAACTTCCGTCGTGTTTGTCCTCTGCCAGGAACCTACTGTCAGCAGAGGGAGGTCGAGGCCATCATGGAAGGTGACGAGGAGGACAGAGGCTGTTGTTGCTGCAAACCGGGCCATCTGCCGCACCTCTTGTCCTGCAATGCTGCATTTCACCTCCGCTGGCTCACCTGGGAGATCACCCGGACACAGTACATCCTGGAGGGCTACAGCATCATAGACAACAATGCAGCCACCATGCTGCAGGTGTTTGACCTCCGAAGGATCCTCATCCGGTACTACATCAAGGTATCGCTGCCCTGGGGCCCCAGACACTTGTCTGAGTAATAGTTCTGGGCTGACTCGAGGAGCTCCTGAAAAGCTTTGCAAAAAGCTAGATGCTGAAGCTTCTCTTTATCTTCTGAATCTGAGCCCCCGCTAAGTTTGGGAACCATTGGTTTTGTGAAAAATCCTCCAGGGCTTTGGTTTCGCCTGGAGTTCACGGCCTGAGTCTCTGTCCAAGTCTGGGCACTAATAGGCAGTTCCTTTTCTTACCTAGATCTGTTTCTTCACTTCTAACCCAGCCGAGCTAGGGGGAGGCTGGTGATGATAAATGGCAACATCCTGAAAACATCACCAAGGCTCCATGTTTACATGTTACAAGTAGTAGTTGAGATGCTCTGCCATTTCCGCTTAAAATGAAAACTCAAACATATAGTAAAATGGTCCAGTTAGGATTAGTTATGACAGCCTTTCTTGCTCACGTATTTTTCCCGTTCCTCAGTATCCATGTCTGCCCAACCTGTATGAAACTCAGAAAATGTCCCTGTTTGGAGTTAAGTCTCCCAGAGAACTAATGTGAGCTTTGGGCGAGGGTGCAAAGGGCCAATGGGGCGACGGCACTTGCTAAAGGCGGAGGAACAAGTGGGAGCAGCCAAAGCTGAGGAAGTCTTTGTGATGGTTCCTGTTTTGAGGGAGCTCTTTGCATGGCGGGAGCCCTGGAGCCTGGCCCTCAGAGGGGCCCACATTTTAATGCCATTTACAAGGAGGACACTCATCCGTCTGAGATCTCAGACTTCCTGCCAGCTGAGGCTGAGAGAGGTGGTCCAGCAGAAATGAGGAAATACAAAACAGAAAGATAACACGGGTGCCTGAAGCTTCAGGAATTCCCACCAACTGAAAAGGAAGACGTTTAGAAATTCAGAATAGCTACTTAGGAGAGCCCCACGTGTGCACCAATACTGCTAAAGTTTACAGGAAATAGAAGACAGATTGTGAAAAGTCAGAAGGTTAAATAACTCTTAATTATCACATCCCAATGCAGCTGCAACGAGAAATGTTCATGAAATGCTTTCCTGTGCTGACTATTTAAAACAGATTTAGTGGCTGGACTCACCACCTTCATGCATCCTGAAGGGATGGAGAAATTTCCATCCATACCTCACACAAAACTGTAGGTGTTTTGCCCAGCCTTACATACACTGGGGAAGATTTGGAAAGCAAATCAGGGAGTGGTGAGCTCCTGCCTCCTAACTTCACAGTTTGCTCCCTCCACCTTGTAAACTAGGCTGCAAGAAGTTTTTCCTACAGAGTCAATCCTAGGAAGCTCAGTGTATCAACTGGTAGTAGATTTGGCAGTGGGTCCAGAAAGAACGGTGGTACACTCCTGTGAGAAGTATGTTTCTCTCACACATAAATGAAGAATGGGGTGATAGCTCCGTTGCAGGAAGTCCTAGGCACCCAGGTTCCTTCCAGCCGCCAGGTCCACCATTTTGGAACCTTCGTGTTCCAAGGTGGGAGCTTAAATGGTTGGAGGAGAGGACAGAGGAAATGAAGAGCAAGGGCGTGCACCTGTGGTCTCCTAGAAGGGCTCCTGGACACTGCCACAGTATGTCCCTGTTATATCCCGGGGGCCAGAGGCCCGTCCTGTCCGTGCCAGCTGGGAGGGGGTAGGGAACGTGCATTCTGGGCAGCCTGGAACCCAGGTACAAACCGTCTGGAGCCCTCACTGTTGCTTCCGGTAGAGTTTCCACCCTGCCCCCATCCCCCCCTCTTTGCACAAACATTCCCCTGTGCTCCCCACCCCCAACCCTGCCAGGCATCCTCCTCCAGCTCCTCTCTCCTCATTCCACGTGCACACAAGCTACCCTAGGGCCCGTGCCGATATTCACCCCACCTTGCTCTGAAATCTGTTCTACTTCACTTTCCAGCAACTCCCTAAGCACAGGAGCCGTACACACCTGACTCCTCTCTGGGTCCCCAGAGTTCAGTGTGATGACTTGCATAGGGCAGTGTCCGGTGCATTTTTTGGATGGAATGGACGAAGGTAACGTGGATCCTGGGTCCAGGCCATACCAATCTGGGTGGATGAGATTCAGATGTTGGCAAGAGTCTGCGCGACCGGCTGTAGGCATTCGTGTTGCGAATGCAACACTGAGCCACATCTCTGTGAACCGGGAGCTCCCCATCAACAGCCTTTCCATGAGCCAGACAGGTGGGCGGACCCAGCTCACATGATGGAGCCACAGCAAGTCACTATGGGTGAGAGAGATGGGAGAAAGGATGAGATACCTTTTCTGGGGCTTTTCTAGAGGCCTCGGGGGCACCACCTGGGACCTGCTTTTTAACCCTTCCCTCCCTTGAACTAGTAAGTGAATCAATATTCACTTTCCTCCTCTCCTAACTCCAAGAAACATGCCTCCCAATTCCCTGTATGTTTTCTAAAATGGCAATTTGCAATCTGATAAACAAGTCCAGGATAATGTGCAAATGGCAGAGGCTGAAGGAGCTCCCCCCGCTGGCCCCCGGAACCTGGCAGGTAATATTTAGTTTGTGGGAGAACAATGCCTTTAACTCTGTTTTCCAAGAAAGGGGGCTATGCCAACATGAGGGTTTCAGGTGGGGTAGGAGAGGTGCACAGTGCAATGGTTCGCTACCTGGTGGGGGGCTTCTCACGAGCTGGGGGCAGCCCCGTGGCATCACACTCCCTGAATAAGCCAGCTAATTATGGATTTGCACGTCCTACCCAGAAATTCCGATTCCACGGGCCTGGGGAGGGGCCCTAGCACCTGTATTTTTGAATTAGTTTCCTAAGTGATTTAATATACAATGAGGCTTGGGAAGGACTACAGACGTATTTGTGCTCAATAGAAACAGATTTCTCTTAAATTCCAAATCAGTGCTCAGGAAGGCCTGAGATGTGGGGGCTGATGGGGTCTCACGGCGCCTCCTGGTTAATTCACATCAACACCGACGGGGCTGTTCATACGAGGCTTTCTCTAAATACAGCACTCAGTGCTTGCCCACCCTTTGGTGAGGGGTAGCTCAGAACTTGTGCTCATTCCCCCGCGGAGTTAGTTAAAGAAAATGTCAGGTGTGCCGAGTGGTTGTTAGAACAGGAGAAGCAGTCTTTTAGGGTAAAAAACTAACGAGCGTTTTCTTCTTTGGCTTTGGTTACGTGGTGAACAAAATCACCTTTGTAGTGCTGGATTGCTTCAAGTTTCAAGAACTTGGTTTCATTCTTTTTATCATTAATATTATTTTTATTGGGCCGGCAAATCAAAAAGGAAGAAAAGCTTGGAATAATTCCATTACACAAAAGGATTTTTTTTAATCTCCTAATAAACTGGGTCAGTTCCGCCACCCTCTATGAATATATTTGAAATCATTTCCTTCCTGATGACTGGAGGTTTTCCCTGGTGCCGCCTCCTCCTTCCCTCCATTTATTAGTGTTCAAAACCGGCTTAGCAGTCAAGAAATCAGCTTTCAGCAAGGGCCGGGTTTTCCCACTGCCATTGTTCCTGTCCAAGCCTTTCAGAAAGGAGAGGGGCTTATCGCTTGCCTTGCAGAATGGGGAGCGTCAAACCTGGGCATGTGGGGGACTGCGTGCCAGGGCCCCTCTCCTGGAATGCGCTGTCTGATAGAATATGCTGATCTACAATTAAAATGAGAAACCAGGAGAATCCCTGCTGGAGGAGCCAGATATGGTGAATTAATTCAGAAGAGGTCTTGCTTTCAACATGGATCAGGTTCTATGTCATCGATTCTTTTTCCCCAGCCTTATTTCTCAGTTTTACTTAGTGTTGTACCCATTTCATCCTGACAGATTCTGAAGGATTGCACACTGCTCATTGACTCTGTCTCCCTGAAAGAATTTCTGCCTAAATCAAGTGGAAACGGGGCATGGTTTGCAAGGATTGGGTGTGTTCTGTGTTCTCTGGGCAAGAGGAACAGATTCCCCTTGCGCACTCGGGGGCGGGGGGCGGGGAGCCCAGCTGGGGGTGTGCTGAGAAGTCGACACTGCAAGATTTTGCCAGACCTAGGGGAGGAAGTTATAGCCTCTGGGATTCAAAGTCCTTGTTAACTATTCTGACTTCATCGGTCGAGGGGGTTATTTTCATTCCCCCCCCCTTGAAATGAATGAAAAGGTAAACGTCCTTCGAGTTTTGTTTGTTGTTCCTATCTGGTTCATGGGATTAGGACATATTGGGAAAAACTAGACCAGATGTTTGCTAGAGCCAGATGTTCACACAGACCCAATTTCTTTGAATTTCTTTGTGGCCTTTGTAGTTGTCAGCAGAGACGCCGTGCCTTTGGCCACGGTCACGGATCCCCTTCTGCTTGTAACTCTGGGTCAACTGCTTACCCTGCCTACCTCCTAGAAGCTTTAAATTATCCTGCCAGCAAGTAGACAATGGAAAACCCTCCAGAGTCAGAATGACATTTCTGAACATTAGACTCAGCTGTCTCTCCTGGCCCCTAATGTCATCTGTGGCCTCACCCCTGCTCCAGACCTCACCCGAGCAGCTACTGCTCTGTCCCTGAGCCTCAAGCCCCCCGGGTAGGTAAGGCAGAGATGCCCGGCCTCCTGCTGAGTTCTTCATGTGCACTCGCCCATTTTAAACCTCAAAATAATGAAGAGAAGTGGGCTTTGCTCCTTCCTACCTGTCCTTCCTACCCTCCACTCAGCTTCCTATGGCCTCTCCCTCCTTACCCTGAAGGGACTTCTCCAGGCCAGCAAGGTTGTCCTGGGCCCAGTGCTGCAGAAATGCGATAGTGCACGAACCGTGGATGTCATTTGGGGTCTCCCCTGCTCCCCCACTTTGGGGTCAGGTGGGCTATGAAGCCTAATAGGGAATATGCCCCAAAGAAGGAAGGCCACACGCCATGAGCCCCAGATTAGCCTTACCCAAAGTCCAGGCGGCTGGTGGTCCAAACAGTGGAGAATGGCTGAGTCAGGCCTTTCCCCTTGTTTGGCCCCAATCCGGGGACCACCTGCTCAAACTCCTCAGACACCCTGAGATCAGACACTCCTCAGCAACCTCCGACCTCGGCGCTCCAGATTTCATGTCCCAGCCGAAGGGAGGGAAGAGCCAGAGAGAGGGCAGGAGGCTGCCTGGAAAAGTGTCTTTGCCCACTCAAGTCACAGGTGCCAGCCCCCTAAGCCCTGGCCAGGCCCAGGCCACGTGCATTCCTGTTCTGTCTTCTTCCTCGGGAGGAACGTGTGTCTGTGATCAGAGAACGACGTCGATTAAGGGTTTGGGGTCATGAGAGCGTGCATCACTGCCTCCTCGCACCAAATACTACCGCTCCTTGTTTCTTGTGATTCCCAGGTGAGATGCAAGCCAGGCTTCCAGGGCGGGAGGGGAGGGGCCCAGCCTCAGTGGCGCTGAGCACCACGTCCATTTGCCCGTGGTAATAAAGTGTAGTGAAGGTTGCAGGGGAGGTATACTCTCCCATCTGCTGCTGATGTGCCTGTATCGGAGCTGGATTTTCACCTTCTCTGCTGTATTTTGACCTCTCCGGGCTGGGAGCTAGCCTTTCTGGAGGAGGAATTCATTCGCCAACTACAGGATGGCTTTCAATAAAGCTGTGACTCAGAACGAGAAGGCCCGAGGGTGGCATTTTCACCAACTGGGATTCCTAAGTGGCGTGTCTGATGGAGGGGAAAACACGGGTTATTTGGGGAGGCATCACAGATGTCCACTGTCTGGGCGCCCGGGATTACGTACGCATGTGTGTTTTGACAATTCTCCATCATAAGTACTTTCCATAAGAACTTTGGTGTTTTCGTTCATTAAACACTCCTGGGCTGGGCTCCTGGAAGAGGGTCTGCCCCCGTTTCTTTCGGCTGGATCAGCCATGCTTGGCATCCATGGAAGCCTGCAGTAACCCAAGGGTGCTTTTGTGTGTCTCTCAGAAAGGATTGGGCTGGCTGTCACTCTTCTTCACCACGAAACTTCCGTCCTGGTACATTCTGTTAACGTTCTGTTATTCTCACTTTCCTTATCCCTATGGTGACCCATAAGAGAGGACATTTTAGAATGTCCCAAGTGAGTTCCTATGCATTAAATCTAGCAGGAAAGGGGCACCTGGGTGGCTCAGTTGGTTAAGTGTCTGCCCCAGGGTCCTGGGATTGAGCCCCAAGTCTGGCTCCCTGCTCAGCAGGGAGTCTGCTTCTCCCTCTGCTCCTCACCCCACTCATGCTCTCTCTCTCTCTCTCTCTCTCTCTCTCTCTCTCAAATAAATGAATAAAAAATCTTAAAAAAAATCTAGCAGGAAATACAATGACACCACATGTCAATCTCTGACATTGATTGACTTTATGAGATATAATAATAAAAAGTCGTTCTGTCTTTAGAATGGCTGTAAGGGCTCAAAATCTTGCTTTCTCTCTGCAGAGTATAATATACTATATGGTAACGTCCCCCAAACTTCTCTCCTGGATCAAAAACGAATCCCTTCTGAAGTCTCTGCAGCCCTTTGCCAAGTGGCATTATATCGAGCGTGACCTTGCCATGTTCAACATTAACGTTGATGATGACTACGTCCCGTGTCTCCAGGGGATAACCCGTGCCAGCTACTGTAATGTTTATCTAGAATGGATTCAGTACTGTGCACGGAAGAGACAAGAGGTAGGTCAGGGAGGTGGGGGCTGGAGGCGTTGGGTTAAATATAAAACACAAGGAGCATTTTATAAAGTCCATCTCTTGTAATACTGTATGGTAGATGACAATAACATAGTGGAGAGAGAACATTGGTATTTGGATAAATGTTTATTTAACACGTAAGCAAAATTTTAAAGGAAGAAGTCATATACCTTGTCTCCAGTGGAGGAGTCTTGAAGGTATATTTCCCTCTATACTGTGCTCAGGCTTAGTGTGGTTTTAAGCCTCTGGCATGGCTTTCAAACTCTGGAAACTTCTTTGTGTAGAGCTGCTTTTTGAGATTTCCGTACAAAGGATATCTGTGCCGAAATGCGGAGGAGTTACTGGACGTATTGAATCGTGGACAGGCAACAAATCTGTTCAGCAATCAAGATGGTCCCACCCACTCCCACGGTTGTGTCTCTTGTGCATTATTGCTCCCGTGCTGGGACACTTCTGGAGATGAATGCAGCCTCTTGGAAATGAAACCAAGGACAATGACAGCTTCTCAAAAGAAGAGGAGGAGGGTTGGCAAGGAGGAGGAGCAAGGGGAGGAGAGAGGGAGGGGAAGCAGAGGGAGGCAGTTGGTTGACTTTGCTTCCTGGGGTTCGAAAAGCTGGATCAGGATTCCGTTGATGGAGACAGTAGATTCAAGTTGAAAACAAGCTCCTCAGTAGTGAAGTATGTCACCCGATGACTTGTGGGGACAAACCAAATTACGACCCTAATCCAGGTCCTTGACCTTTTCGTGAGTGATTGAAAACAGGTTGTCGAAGGAGCGGGTGACAGCATCTGCTTTCTCCAGATGCAGCAAGGAGAATGTGTGCTGATTTCTTAACCCCTGCGCGGCTTCTTCCGGTGGTTGGGGTATTCAAAGAATCTGTTGGTATCCCTAGCTATCCCTGGGATAGTGCTCTTCTCTCCTCATTTCATTCATGGAATCATTTCATTTCTCTTGTAAAAGCTATTTTGACTCTTTCTTCTGCATTTTCCCCACCCCCTTTTTAAGCTGACTTTGGATGACCTCTTTAATTTGGCTGTTGATTGTGGACTTATGGTCAATTCAGGGCTCCTCGTTCTAGGGAAAACAGAAAACCCTCACCTGCCCATGATTCCTGTACTCCTTCCCTCCCTGCTAGTCACGCCCCTGCCCTGTGGTAAGGTGGGCGTTCATTTGTAAGCTCCCCCCATCCTCACCTATGAAGTGCCATATTCAAAATTCCAGAGAATTGGGTCAGCAAGGCACATGGTAGCCTCTTTTCTCCCCTAAAGTAGCTTCCTCATTTCAAATTTTTTTCCATGTCCAACCACGAGAGAAAGTGTTTCAGGAATCAGAGAGTCCTCTGTCCCTGGGGCATCCTACTGGACCAAGTGACCACAATGGCTGACTTGCAAAGCCCCTTGGGATGTGATTCTGTGTCAGGGCATGATGGAACCCTTGGGAAAGTTGAATTAACCTCCTTGCTCTTTCAGCCCTCCAAGAACCTGGACAGCGATGAGGACTCTCCTTTAGTGACCCTGTCCTTTGCCTTGTGCATCCTGGGGAGGAGAGCTCTGGGAACGGCAGCCCACAACATGGCTCTCAGGTATGTGAAGAAACAGTTGGTACAGGCACCAGGATTTTATATTTTTGACAGATTTTTGTCATTTTCTTTATTTTAAAGTTGGACTGCTTATGTAGATAGTTCTTGCCATAATACATCATGTTGGGCTCATAAGGAGGCTTTTGGATCACCGTGACCTTTGGGAGTTCTACGCTTGGAAATGGCACTAATACAGAGTAGCTAAATCCCCGGGCTCCTGGGTACAGGACCTTCTGTGTTACAGGGGTCCTGGTGGCTTTGCTGGAAAGATGAAATGAAATCATTTATAGGAATTACCTAGCCTGGTCTCTAGCAAAATTAATGCTTAATAGAGGTCTGTTCCCAGGGCGCCTGGGTGGCTCAGTCAGTTGAGTGTCCGACTCTTGCTTTCGGTTCAGGTTTGATCTCAGGGTCATGAGATCAAGCCCCGAGTCGGGCTCCACGCTCAGGGTGGAATCTGCTGGAGATTCTCTCTCCCTCTCCCTCTGCCTCCCACCCCCCATGCTTGTGCTTGCGCTCTTGCTCTCTCTCTCAAATAAATAAATCTTAACAAAAAATAAAGTTTCGTTCCCTTTCCCTGTTTTTCCACACAAAAGAAAAGCATCACGTCTGTGCTCTAGTCCAGACTACCCTGCCCTGTCTCTGTGGGGCTTTGATTAATTGGATGTCCCTTTGGCTGTTTTTTCAAGCTCTCTTTCTACCAGATCTTCCTGCCCTGTATGTAAATAGATCAAGTTTCTCTCCTTTTTTAAACAGTTGAGCTATAATTGACATACAACTTTGTATTAGTTTCATAATGATTCAATATTTGTATATATTGCAAAATGATCACCGCCATAAGTCTAGTTAATGTGCATCACCACATGTATTTTTATTATGTTACAAACCTTTTATCTTGTGGTGGGAACTTTTAAGATTTACTCTCTTAGCAACTTTCAAGTATGAGATACAGTATCATTAACTAGAGTCACGACGCCGTACATTACAACCCATGACTTATTTATCTATGACGAGGTTGGTGCCTTTTTCCCACCTTCACCCATTTCGTATGTCCCCACCCCCACCTCAGCACCCACCAGTCTGTTCTCTGTATCTATGAGCTTGGTTTTTTCATTTTGTTTTTTTTAGATTCTATATATATAAGATCATATGGTATTTGCCTTCCTCTGACTGACTTCACTTAGCATAATGCCCTCAAAGTCCATCCATGTTGTCAAAAATGGTAGGATTTCCTTTTTTTTTTTTTTTTTAAGATTTTATTTATTTATTTGACAGAGAGAGACACAGCGAGAGAGGGAACACAAGCAGGGGGAGTGGGAGAGGGAGAAGCAGGCTTCCCGCTGAGCAGGGAGCCTGACGTGGGGCTCGATCCCAGGACCCTGGGATCACGACCTGAGCCGAAGGCAGACGCTTAACGACTGAGCCACCCAGGCGCCCCAGATTTCCTTCTTCTCATGGATGAATAATATTTCCAAGTTTCTCTTCTTAAAGAACAAAAACAAAGTTAAATCCTCTCCTGGCCTTTTCACCCTCCACCCTCTATCACCCGGTCTTCTCTTGCATTCATGAACAAGCTCTGGAAATTTCTGTCACCAATGACGCAGAGCTCAGCAGCCCCCACCACCCCGCTGCCAGTTTGCCTTCTGCTCCTGCTCCTCCCATGAAGCTGCTCTCATGAGATGGTGTTCTCATTGCCAGGATCGCTGGCCGTTTCAGACTTCTTGGGTACTTAGCACCAGGGGCCGGGTGTTCTAGATTCTGCTCCTCTGTCAGGATTACCTCGATGGGTACACATTAAAGCCTCCTGGGGGGCTTTTAAACATCCTGGTGCCCAGGCCCTACCCCAGTCCAGACCAGTGACGTCAGAATCCCTGTTGGTGAGGGCAAGCATGAGGATTACTCACGCCCCCCACCCCCCGATGATTTCAGTGTGTGGCCAAGGCTGAGCATCATACAGAACCAGGGAGCTCAAAAAGCAGTTCCATGTAGGCTCCCCTCACTGGTCTCCCCTCTGCTTGCACTTTCTTCGGGATTTCTGTATCATACCGTTGACACCAGCTTCTTTTGATACTCAACTGGAGTGAGTGTTCATAGGCCAGGTTATAAGCTTCTAAAGGGCAAAACCCATGAACGTATTGACTTTGCAACCTTCACAAGCCCTGGGGAGTCCAGGGAGACTGTTCCCGAGTGCCCTCCTTCAGGGGACGGCGGGGAGCCAGGGCACCACGCTGTGGAAGGGCATCGGCCATTACGTGTTGTGCGTCGGTAAGGGGTGAAGTGGTGTGGTTGGCGTGTCTCTTCATTTCTTTCTGGAGGCCGTAGCCTTGAGTCACTCAGAGGAAAAAGTCAGCACCGAGGTAGTCAGAACGTGCGACAGCTATTCCTTCAACTCCCACATCTCCGAATTTCCCAATTTTCTTCACAGGTGAGAAAAGCGACGTACACGTTAGTGCTGAACTAAAACCTGTTCTAGGAAATACCCCAGGGAGGGAGCTGACGGGCTTCTCCTGCCTGACTCAGCATCCGGCTATGACCCCGAGCCATTTCCTCTGTGGTCTATCGTCTGGGGCCTAATTTAATGATGGAAAGCCTAGCAGGAGGCTCAAAGGTAGGCTTTGTAAAAACAGGATGATGTGGCTACAGCAGGGGCTCCTCACGAAACTGTAAGGAGGGAATGCAGTTGGGGAAGGGCTTCAGAGGATTCTGGAATCACGAGTCTTCAGATAATCCTAGCATCCAGGCGAGCGAGCTTTTGTTTGATCCACTTGAAGTCGGTTTTTTTAAACAAATAAATTCCGAATTATCTGTACAAATTGCAGATAAAATGCTTCAAGGGTTTATTCTCTCAGTTCCCACCTAAGCGATTTGCAAAGACTTCTTCAATCTTGCTCTTTGTGTAACTTGTTCAATTATTCCTGATCCGGGTGTTTCTTGCCTGGTCAGCTTTATTTATTTATTTTTCTTGATTAAGCACCAGGCTCACCAGCTGCTTTTTTAAACCTTGCGATGATGGGATTTTCTTTGTTTCCAACAGTTTCTCATACTCAGTGTCAGCTCTGCTTGTTCCAAACATAGTGATGAGATAAATCTGGGAATAATATTCTCAGTACTCGGGAAAGATTTGATTATCTGGGACTGGTTCCCTTTACTAAGAGGTCCCACACCACAGCAAAATCCTGTGGCGTGCTTTCATTTCAGTCCAAAGACCAATAAAGGTAACCGATTTCACACTCCGCCCTGGCCCAGTGGTTCTGGGGCCTGACGTCCGTGAAGTTCTGACTTGGTTGTGTCGTGGGACGTGGGGAGGGACGCAGCATGAGGGGAGGTCAGACGGAGCATGACAGGGCCCCCACCTCTACTTCACCCAAACAGCTATGCTCTATATTTTATATGCTAGAATTCAATAACTGGTTTTGCTTGCAAAAAAAAAAAAAAAAAAAAAAATTCCATAGCTCAAAAAACGTTTAAATGTAATTTTTATAGATATAATCAAATGGCTCTCCAAAAGAGCTGCCCCAATTTGTAGTCTTACCAAGAGTGTTTTGCCACATCCTCACTAATGCTGGAGATTCGGTCTTTAAATTTTCTAGTCTCATGGGTGAAAAATTATCTCATTCTCATTTGACTTTGCATTTCTATTATTAATAGTGAGGTAAGGATCATTTTACATATTTATTGGCCACATATTTTTTCTGTGAATTGCCTGCCTATTTATGTGCTTTACCCATTTTTATTAGGCTCTTACTGAGTTTTGGGAGGTATTCTCTCATATTATGATCTTAATATGTGTTAAAAATATTTTCTATCAAGGTGCACTTGTCTTTTATTTTTATCTATAACACCTTTTTAAAAAATTATAATTTCAGGATTTTGTGTCTTTCTCAGAAGTGTTTTTTTTTTTTTTCCAGCTCCAGGATATAAAAATAATACCTCCTATTTTCTTTCTTTTCTGTTTTTTAAAGATTTTATTTATTTATTTGACAGAGAGAGACACAGCAAGAGAGGGAACACAAGCAGGGGGAGTGGGAGAGGAAGAAACAGGCTTCCTGCTGAGCAGGGAGCCCGATGTGGGGCTCGATCCCAGGAGCCTGGGATCATGACCTGAGCCAAAAGAGGTAGATGCTTAACCAGCTGAGCCACTCAGGCACCCAATACCCCCTATTTTCCTCTGATGCTTCTATAGTTTTACTTCTTTCCATTTTTGTTTTGAATCCTGTCAAGTCTTGGGATTTGATTTTACTCTACCTTTTAGGTAATTAGCTACCCTGTTACATTTTCATGGATTCTAGCAGAGGACACGAGACTCCTGGGTCAGAGACAAAGGACTCTATTTCTCATAGCACAGGGGGCAGCATGAGATTCAGCATGTTTGTTTCTGTTTCCCTTGCCCCCAAGACCCACAGGAGTGATGCAGAGCACCATTTTCCAAGACAGAAGAGCACTTAGCTCAAGGAACCAGCCATTTTGTAGCAGAGACAGATGCCATTTCATCCCTCAAGGATGCTCACTGCAAACACGGTGCTGGGGAATAGCCTGGGTCTTGCATTCTTGGCAAAGCAGTAGGCTATGTTGGAGAATGAGCCACTAGACTATTGGCTCCCAACAAATTCAAGTAGAACGTATTTTCATACTTGATGGGAGATCGGGATCCATTTCTTTTTTTCCCAAATGGATAGCTAATAGTCCAATACCATTTGCTAAGTAACTCCTCATTAGTGATTCAGTCAGTTTAAAAACACCACTAACTTGAAATACCACTTTTGCCATATGCTACATTCCCATTCATAGGTGGTACACTTCTGGATTTACATGTCTGTTAAAGTGATCCATCTCTCTGTTCTTATAACAAAACCATACTGTTTGGTTTCCTAGAGTGATAACATTGTTTTGATATCTGATCAGTCTAGTCCCCTGTTTTTGCTTTTGTCTTGTTGTTTTGTGGTGGGTGCTATTCTTGCTCATGTTCTCCTCGGATGAAATTTAGACGCACATTTTATAGAAAGCTCTGCTGGCATTTTGATCAACATTGTGTTGAATTGGCAGATTGAGAAAAATACGAACATCATTCAGTAACATGGCGCATCTTTGTGATCATTCTGTTTTTTAAGTGTCTTTCAGGAAACTTTTATCATTTTTTTGAGATTTGTAATCTCTTAATGGATCATTTCTAGATATTTTATAGGTTTATTGTGATTGGGAATAGAATCTTTCTTTCCTGTCACATTTTTAATTGGTTACTGCTGGCATACGGAAAAGTGATTTCTTTTTTTATTTGATCTCATTTGGGTCACCCCTATGAACTCTGTTATAAACCTAATATTCCAATTATTTCTCTTTAATTTTCTGGTAGGAAGACATATCTACAAATAATGACAGTTACGGCTTTTATCCTCCCCAATATTTACCTTCAGTTCTTTTTCTTATTTCATTGGCTATGACGTCCAGGGCAGTGTTGGAAATGGGCATCTGTGTTAGTTTCCTATTACTTCTGGAACTAATTACCACAAACTTGGTGGGTTAAAGCAACATAAATTAATGGCCGTAGAGTTTTGAAAGTCAGAAGTCCAAAATGGGGTTCACTAGGCTAAAATCAGGGTATCTGTTGGGCTGCGTTCCTGCTGGAGGCTCTAAGGGGAGAGTCCATGCCCTGTTCTAGAGGCTGCCTCTTGTTCCATCTTTCGAGCCAGCAGTGCAGCATTTTTGATCTCTGTCTGACTCAAACTCTTCTCCTGCTTCCTTCTTTCCCTCACAAGGATCCCTGTGAGTACTTTGGGCCCACCGAGATAGTCCGGGATAATCTCCCCATCTCCAAATTCTTAATCATATGTGCA
The DNA here is from genome assembly GCF_003265705.2 of Callorhinus ursinus. Classification (NCBI taxonomy): domain Eukaryota; kingdom Metazoa; phylum Chordata; class Mammalia; order Carnivora; family Otariidae; genus Callorhinus; species Callorhinus ursinus. The sequence goes on from NW_027397094.1 coordinate 14,864,132, forward strand.
AAATTCCTTCTGCTGTTTAAGGTCATGTACTCCCAGGTTTCAGGGATTAGGATATGGACATCTTTGGGGGCCCCTTATTCTGCCTACCACAGCATCCTTGCCTTAATCCACATGTTACAGGGAACAAGAGGAATATTTTAGCATTAAAAAGTAAGGTTTGTTTTAGGTTTGTAATAGACCATTTTATCAAGTCGGGGAATTTCCTCCTCTTCCTGGTAATGAAACTTTTATCAGGAAAGGATGTTGAATTATTTTAAAATGTGGGGGCACACATTCAGATGATATTCTTCTCCTTAAATCTATTAAAGTTATGAGTTACATTAATAGAGTTCTTCTTCCTGAAATATCCTTAGAATTCTGAGATAACCTCTCTTTGGTCATGATATATTATTCTTTTTATACAAAGATGAATTCAACTTGCAAATTTTTTTTTTCCTTAGAGGGAGAGGGGAGGGGTGCAGAGGGAGAAGGAGAGAGAGAATCTTAAGCAGGCTCCACACCCAGTGCAGAGCCCGTTGTGGGGCTCCATCTCACAGCCCTGGGATCATGACCTGAGCTGAAATCAAGAGTCAGATGCTAACTGACTGAGCCACTCAGGTGCCCCACAACTTGCTATTATTTTATTTAGTGTAGTTACCTCTATGTTCAAAGTTTGTGTGGCCCATGAGCTCTGTGTGTGTGCGTGTGTGAAATCTACCCTCATGTAATTTTAAAATCAGGAATATGCCCTTAGGTGTACTTTATGAGACCTCACGGGTCATTTTCACATGTTTAATGTTAAGGAGTTAACAGAGGATTTTCGAACACTGACTCCCCGGAGGGGTCTTACACAGCAGCCTAACATAAGTCATAAGCTCTGCTTTATTTGATGGATTTGTTGGGGAAATATTTTTGACTTTACAACAGTGACACAGCACTGATGGAAATCCTCAAGAAATAAAAATATCTACATGCAAAATTGAGAGAATGAGTAAATTGAGAATCACCTTAAATGATATGCTGAATGAAAGTGAGCCAAGAGCACAAGTATATACAATGTCTTAAAATAAAATGTCAATGTGTTTTGGAGATAGAATGGGTTAATATGGATGTACCAAGCAAATACTGGTAATTTTTTTTAGATTTGGAGTTTGAGGCCCATCTTCTTTGGAGAACCGTGTCTCCCACTGAAGAAAGGCACATATCCATAAAGGGATGCATTAGCAGGAAATCAAAATAGTTTCACTGACCCCAAGCTAAAACATAGCTTGATTGCTATCTTCAATTACATGGAAAGTGGTGAGCAGATCCTGGCCAATTCTCCATTTATAGAGATAAAGGTGAGAAGATGGTGGCATTTTATAGCAGCAACATGTTTGCTTAAAGAAGAAATATTACTGGGTCTTGGAGTAGACTAGGGTTCCAAGAGGATAGTGAACCTCAAGATCAACATAGTCTTGAAAAATGGTAGGCAAGCAAGCCAGCCATAGGTATGCCATGCCAAGGCCTGTGCAGGAGACCGAGAGCCCTCACATGGGTCACTGTTGTGGTCTGAGGTCACAGCTGCCATTTGCCCACCCCTCTCACCACAGTGGACAGAGGAAAACAGTGTTCCTCAGAAGTCCAGGACACGATCTCACTTTCTTCTCCCAAACTTCCACTGGAGATGATGCCTAAATGAGGGCCAGGCGTCCTACAGGTTCATCTTGCAGAACAAGATTGAGGTCCACTTGCTTGACTGTGGTTGGAAACTCAGAAGCTAGAATCTAGGAGAGAAACAGACAAAGTAAACATGATGCAACATCCTGATTAAAATTAGGTCATCCAGCTCAAGTCAGAATCTTGGAGCATGTAGAAAACCTGTAAGTTTAAAGCATAGGAAAGAATTTGCAACCTAGAAAAAGGAGCAAGCATTTCTGGGGCCTTGAATTGTAATACTGCACGGGAAGGTCTTCTACCTTGGCCTGGTGTATGGGTTCCACTCTGTGGTCCTGGCTCCCTTCCTTTTCTGACATGGCTAGACGTCTTTAGGAGACACCCAGATTCTCTGGTCCCCTGAGCCCCAGATCTCAGGAGTACCTGGGCAGCTTGATCAGAATATAGACCCCAGGCCCCCTCACAAACCACCAACGTGAGGATCTTCAGGAACTGGGTCAGGAAATCTACTTTCGATGTTGAATGGCTGCCTTGTGCCTGACCCCTGGGGTCCCAAGGCTGGCCTCGGGAAGCAATTTCACTGGCTAATGGCAGTTGACCCATCGATATAGAGGCTCAGGAGCACAAAAGTGTTGGGTGTTAAAACGTCATGAGGTCAAATGTATTTTTATTTTTCTATTTTTTTTTTAGATTTTATTTTTTATTTATTTGACAGAGAGAGACACAGCGAGAGAGGGAACACAAGGGGGAGTGGGAGAGGGAGAAGCAGGCTTCCCACGGAGCAGGGAGCCCGACTCGGGGCTCGATCCCAGGACCCTGGGATCATGACCCGAGCCAAAGGCAGACGCTTAACTGACTGAGCCACCCAGGGACCCCTGAAATGTATTTTTAAAAAGCTTTTTATCAAATCTTGCCTTTTAATGATTTCTCGCTTTCATCATTTGTTTGGGATTTAGTTGAAAAAAGATCACTGAAGGCCACACCCTTACTTTCCCGTTATTAGGTGGGATTCTGCAGCATAAACGTCCTTTGGTTTATTTCTGAAGCTTATGCTAAAATGAGACTAAAGGTAGCAGCAAACACTTATGTACGTACAGGGGACAGTGCTCAGTGCTTGATGCGAGTTTACACGTTCCGTCCTCTATGGAAGCTTGAGAGATGATGAGGTAGGTACTGTTACTGGCCCCATTTATACAGCTGGAAAAACCAGGGCACAGAGAAGTGACTGGCGTAGGGTTTCACCACGGTGGAGTCCTGCCCAACCTCCAGAGTCCTGCTCCTGACCACCACTCTATGCCACCATTAACCCTGTCTCTGTAGGAATGCCTCAGATCGCCCCCAGCCCTGCGGCAAGCATCCCCACCCTCCTCACATCCCTAAACTTTCTTTGTGGATGGCTCCTGCGTGCGGTTGTACTGCCGAGAGCTGCTGAAGGTGCCTGCTGATGTGCCTCACGGCTCCCGAAGCTCACGGTGGTCCATGCTCAGGGATGCTCCACCCTCTGTCCTGCTGGCCTGGGCTCTCTCCGATGGGAGTTACTTCTGCCTTGTGCTCTCAATGCTCCCGCTCTCTTGAACTTGTCTTCTGCATCTTTCAGGACTCAGGCATGGGTCCCGGCGGACAGATGAATGCTGGACACTGGGGTGGATTTGTTCTCTCCCCCCACTGACCCGTGTCCATTGTCCTGAAACCACACTTGTGCACCCAGTCCCCAGTGTAAAGAGATCTTAGCCAGCCCCTCACCCGGCCTCCACATCTCCCTGGACAAGCCTGATTTTAAGGATGAATGCAGAAAGAAAGAGATGATGAGGACAAGGGACTTGCCAGTATCAACAAGTATCAGAGCCAAAATTGAAGCTTGGGTTTAGGTTTCTGGCTCCCAGCTCTTTGGGGCCACAGGTGCCTCTCTGTGTGGTACCTGAACTCTAAAACCTAGTGAAGAACCTTGATCCTACCTGAGGGATGCCACTGCTTTCTGTCAGAGTGCTCTTCACCAGGTAGGAGGTAGCTGGGATCCAGGGGCTGGTTTGATTTTAAAACCGATGGACTAGCTTCAAGAGCTAGTTCATTCTAACAGAGCCTCTGGGCTGGTCTGTAAGAAGATGGTCCAGCTACACGCTCTCGACGCAAGGCTGGGTTTCCTGGATGCGAGGTTTCCTGGACGGGTGTGGAAGCAGAAGGCAGCCGTGGCTTTGCTCTGACGCGTCTTCCGTGGCATGAGATACAGAGTATTTGTTCCCACCTGTCCTACCCTCTTTCTTATCCCTTTCTGGCCCATTTCCTCTTAAAGGAAAAGGCTGGAATAATATATCTTGTGCAAGCACCCACGAGAATGAGTTGAGCTAATGGGATGGAAAGGGCTTAGTAATCCACAAACCATCAGAAAAATGGAAATTACCAACCTCTGTTTCACTTCCTGTTGCTCAGAGGTGGTGCTAGTCACCTGGACCATTGTTGTTCGTTAGTACTGGGGGTGGGGGTGGATCTTTAGCCAGAGAATATGGCCGGGGTGGTGGAATTAGCCACAAAACCAGGGCAGGTTGCTGAATTGCACAGGGTGAGTAAAGCACACGAAGGCATGCTGGGCTCCTGAGCTGGACGTGCTCTCTGAGCCTGGAGTACCAACTGAGGCGGACAGGCCCAGCTCCCTATGCAGCTCTGTTACTAATCAGTAAGCACAGGGAAACCCAGCCTGCAAATCACACTTAATTGTTCGCATATGGTCTACCAGCTCTCCGTTTACTGCGAGACGCGCGGCAACAGAAGGCTCTTCGTGGTGCTGAGCTGTAAACACCGTCTATGGGCCTGTTTGGAAAGGAGCGAAAATGAACAAATCAGTCATTGTTCTGGAGAGCCCACTGCAAGTCCTGCAGGAACTATCCTGGCATTAAAGTTGTTTCCCCCCAAACCCTAAAATTCGTTAAGCCAGGATCCAAGATAATGACCCCATTGTCCAAAACTGGAAATCTGTGACCTCCCTCGCGTGGTGCTGTTTCTCAGGAAGCGTAGCTTCTCAGCAGAGGCACGATGAACCTTTGGGCTGCATGGTGCTTTGTTGCTTTGTTGCAGCAAACCTGCCCGACTTCTCCCTACTAGGTGCCAGAACACACCACCGCCCTCCTCCCCGCCCCGGTTGTGACATACAAAAAGGTTTCCAAATGGCCCCCAGGGACCTAAATTGCCAGCAGTTGAGAACCAGTGAGAGAGGGTAGAGATGAGGGATGGGCTAAGCCCATCAGTGATGTCGAACAAAAGTGGGGCTTAGAGGGGCATAAGAAACCTCAGGCTAGAATACATCTAGGGGGAAGACTCTGTGAATAAAGAAAGCGGAGTCACAAGATGGTGAAAACAAACAGCCTTTGCTTCTACTGGCCATCCTCAGATTGTCCTTGCTGTGAAAGTTGATGGCAAGGGTGCTGAGAGGAGCAGGGCCAGTTAAAGCGTAAGCCTTGGGCCAAGCTCGCATACCGGCAGTGGCCGGCTCTGCAAGTGACAGCCAGAGCCTCAAGCCAGAAAACAGCCTTTTCTAGAGGGGCTGGGAGCCACGGTGCTTAGGTACCAACGACCCCAGCCTCTCATCCGTATGCGTCAGTCATGTCATTGTTCATAGGAAGCTGGGTCAGGAACCAGAAAGACAAGCACGGGGAGTTTGGGCAATCAGAGTATCCTTGGAGACCCAGCTTTATGGTCGTTGGTGTCTGCTGGGGCTGCGGAGTCATGCCAAGCCAGAGGCTGGAACGTCTGTTCTAACGCACACATGCTCACGCACACACGCGCACACACGCACACACATGCACATGCCGTGAGAAAGGCAAGATCAGGACCCCAGTCCTCGGCCTGGGGAGCATGGATGGAACCTTGCGGGAGAGGGGCTCAGGGCCAAGCGGGAAGCAGCGCAGACACAGTCCCTCCCCCAGAGTCAGCTGGAGGGCCAGGACACTAGACGTGTTCTCAGGTTGAGTGGCGTGGTCTTACAGCCTAAACAATACATACCAGTCTTTTCCCTTAAAAAGAAAATGCACTCAAGCACTAGCTACTCATCATCATATTAAAGAGTAATGTGTTTCTAGTGCTCTTTTTATTGAAATTTTAGCCTGCATTTAGTGCCTTGGAAGCCCATGCTTATCTCTGCACCGTGGTCTTTGGTTCTCTATGTGTGCATATGCGTCTTTAACACACTATTATACACGTGTCCGGTTTCTTCTGGGACCCGGTCTGCCTTGGCCTGTACCTAATCCCACACATCTGGACACAGTTGCCCCTGCACGGGTGATTGCCTGGCCAGCAAACTCTGTGATAGGATAGGTGAGACAGCATGTCTCACCAACATCCCAGGTCGGGTGGGGGGGAATTGGAGGGGGGATAGAAGGTGGCTGTTTAGTCCCCATGAAGGCCAACCTTGATTGACTCAGATATGGTACTCTTTCCCCACTCCAGCTCTTGGCCTGGGGGTGGGAGCTCGGTGTCACTTGGTGGAATCTTAAAAAAGACAAAGCACTAATGAACCTCCAAATCCGAAACATGCTGCCGGTGTCCCAGAGACCTGGCTCTGCCCCTCAGAGCCCTCCCCAGCTCATCACATCCCTCTGCCTTCCTCCTCTTCATTCTCTTAAGGATAATGAAACACCTTTCTTTCAGGATGCCGTTACCTTTAAGGTGCTAAGGATAATACCACCAGTCCAGTGGAATTCTGATTCAGGGTTTGTTTCCTACATTGAGAATCATTTTAAAAGAACAGCATTAGGTCCAACAAGGTCATTTTCTCCCCCCAAAAATGACAAGTAAAGCATCTGTCGCCGGGGGCCTTCGCATGGAAGTGGTGTTTTCCCTCCTGATGAGTTAAGCAGTCTGTGGTTACCCTGCACCTGCACTGAGCAAACGAGAGCCTGGCGCCTTGAACTCCTTGCTCTGCTCTCTGGTCTGCAGAAGGCGCTCTGGGTCTCTGGGCGAGTCCCTTAATCTTCCTTTGCCACCATCCCCATTCCCACGTCTGGAGGAGTGTTTTGTCTTCCTGTGTGTGCAAGCAACATGGCGTTCCTCATCCTTTCCAGAAGAAGACCCACCCATGTCCTGCCACTTAGCTGTTCCTTTTCAGTGCTTAGCTCCCAGCTAATGACAGGGGCATTTTCAGATGTTTTCAGCCAACAGCAGGTAGTACTCATTACTATAAAGCTTCTGCCCTTGGCATTCGCCCTGCTGCATCCCGGCCCTGCTGTCTTGTAGCTCCCTCCTCGGTGCCTCCCAGGCAGTCGCTAAAGCTCGCAGCCCCAGGAAGTCTTTGTTCCGTGAGGGGAGAGCCTTTTGAGAAGGGTGCCTCCCAGAACTCTTTCTGGAAGTTTCTGGGCTCCTCCAGACCACAGCACCCTGAGCCCCACCTGCCTAGACCTCAGCTACTTCCGTTTCCCACAGTCTGCTCTGACTCGAAGCCTCGGCATCCCTCTCAAGAGAGTTCCAGAAGGAAATTAATGATAGTGGTACGTTTTGCCATGAAACGCTAAAATAGCCATCAATTGGAATGATTCCCCTGACGTGCAGGTCTAATGTGCTGTGTTGCATCAAAAGTCTGGCTCGGTGAGCCAACTCATTAAATCCTTACGAGCAGCCATCCTCAGAGATTGTCCTTCTCATGCATTTTCCTGCTCATTCTGTCCCAATTCAGCCCTATCAGGACTGCTTTTGCTTTATACCCACCTCATAACCACCTCAGTAAGAGGCCAGGGTTGTTCGACTGAGAATACTCGTGGAAATAAAGTAGGAAGAACACCTCTTCCTGCTCCCATTGTACAGGATCCGTGGCCTTCCCAAAGCTGGGTTCCCCAACGTTCATCCCAACTGTAAAGCGCCCAGACCATGGGAGATTTCCCTTGGGTGGACTCTTGTGTTCTCGATCCAGGCAATGCTCAATTATGTGCAGGAAATGGAAGGTGAGCAGGAAAAGCCTGGAAACGTGAAAACCCGGATAATCCTGAGAAACCCTTCGGTCATTCATTTTAACCCCCACCCCCACCCCCATGAGGCCACTTCCACAGTCATTCACCCAAGGGTGCGGCTGGGAAGCAGATGTGCTCAGAGAATCCGAATGGCCCATTTGAGATTCCACTGGGTTTCATTTTCTTCCTCTCCACCTTGTGGTAGAATCCAGTTTTTATTGCAAGTCACATAGCCTGCTAGTGATACCAAGAAACCAAAGGAGAACAGCCCAAGCTGTGGGCTGTTCCCCAGGGGGCCCTGTCAGTCACCCCCTGAGAAGGGCACTTCTGGGAGTCCTGGAACAAACCAGCCGTAAGCAGAGGCTCGCAGTGACCAGGACCTGCACCCTCACTCTCGGAGCTCAGCATGAGGGACTCGGGGGCGGGGGTCACGGTTTCTGAGGCTGGCCATTATGCTGGTTGTCGGGAGGGTCTGGGCATTGGGGCACTCCACCTCGGTCAGCCTTTGCAAGGCATGACGGTCATTCTTGACATGACAGATGGGAGCCTCAGACCTTGCTCAGAGTGACAAGTTTCTGAACACTGTTCAGTGTGAGCGAACGTTAAGTCGGACTTTGCTTTACAGCCTGGATTCTTTCCTGTATGGCCTTCACGCCCTCTTCAAAGGTGACTTCAGAATCACCGCACGAGATGAGTGGGTATTTGCCGACATGGACCTTCTGCATAAGGTTGTTGCTCCAGCCATCAGGATGTCCCTGAAGCTTCACCAGGTAAGAAAATTAAAAAGTTTTTAAAAAAATCCATTTTTTTTTTTAAAAGGTAAGTCTGAAACATTAGGGAGCAAACAAGACATTTCAGGTCCCTTTTCTTGGTATGACATTTGTGAGTGGGTATGTTACTTGGGTAACTAAGCATCGAGGCCACCCAGATATTCTTGACATCAGCCAGCGGCCACTGGCCCTCGAGAGCGGCTAGGAGGTGGGGATGCTCCGCTAGGCCAGAGAAAATGACATCTCAAATGCCCGAACCTAAGCCACAATGCTGTTTTCCTGGGCACGTGCCAGCAGTTAGGACAGTGGGAGGAGGAGGTATCCCCTACCCAGCTCAGGATTCGGAAGGAGAGTGGGAAGAGAGTCCACGTGGATGTGGGCTTGGCTCTTGGGGTCATCGGCTGAGTCACCATCTGCACACTCACCCCCGGGTCAGCTGTCTGGTCCTCCCTGAGCTCAGACGGACCTCCTTCCCTCAGGACCAGTTCACCTGCCCCGACGAGTATGAAGACCCAGGGGTCCTCTATGAGGCCATCCAATCCTTCGAGAAGAAAGTAGTGATCTGCCACGAGGGTGACCCAGCCTGGAGGGGCGCCGTGCTGTCCAACAAGGAGGAGCTGCTCACCCTGCGGCACGTGGTAGATGAGGGCACACATGAGTACAAGGTCATCATGCTCCACAGGAGCTTCCTGAGCTTCAAGGTTATCAAGGTACAGTGGCCCTACCTCCCGGCTGGTACCAGCGCTCGCGTCCCTGGGCTAGCTTCTCTTTCAGGGACACGGTCTTGGGGGAGCAGAGGCGGGCCAGGGGGCCAGGGTCATTCCTGCCCCTGAGAACTAGTGTGTAGGCAGAGGCTTTGGCAAGAAGTCCTGGTAGGCGCCCATGTAGATGAGGGTCAGGATCTGGCTTATTTGTAAACACTCCCTAGTTCTCTAAACTTCCAGAACTTAATAACCTATTCCTGGACCTGAAGGCTTTCTAACCAGTATTTCTTTTCTTTGTATCGCTTCAAACCACTGGATCAAAAACAACAACTTTCTTTTAGCCATGTTTCCCCATGAAAGTGGCATCATACCCATTTCCTAGGACCGCTCTTCTGGCCTGACTGTGGAAGCGGCTTCAGGCCAGGGTGGTGTAGTCACCAATATTCAGACCCACAGCCCTCCTCACGGTCTGTGGGGTAAAGCCAGCAGACTGAAAACATGCGCCAGCGCCCTCTCCTCCCCGTTCCTTCCCCGACCCGCAGGTTAACAAAGAATGTGTCCGTGGCCTCTGGGCCGGGCAGCAGCAAGAGCTCATATTCCTTCGCAACCGCAACCCAGAGCGTGGAAGCATCCAGAACAACAAGCAGGTCCTCCGAAACTTGATTAATTCCTCCTGTGACCAGCCTCTGGGGTACCCCATGTACGTCTCCCCACTAACCACGTCCTACCTAGGGACCCACAGGCAGCTGCAGAGTGTCTGGAGCGGCCCCGTCACTTTGGACGACATCAGGACGTGGTTCCGAACCAAGTGGTTAAGGTAGGTCCTTCCCACCCAGGCCTTCATCCAGATGCTGGGGGGAGGGGGGGTGCATGGAAAGCTCTCCCATTTCTGGTTAGAGTTTCACTGTTGACCACCATTTCCATGTACGATGAAAACTGCTATTCCCAAGCAGCCTAACAGATCATTTGTCTCCACAAGCAGTTTCAGATGATGAGTCGGGGGGAACCTCACACAGATGAGACTCTGTGTCCCTCACACTGGCCGAGGCTGAGGTCTGGCTCACGTTCCTGCAGAGCGTTCCTGCAGAGGTTGTGGGTCTGCAGGAGTAACTGTTGCACCTCTGTCAGGGAGACCAGGCCTGAACCCCCCCCCCCCCCCCCCCCCCCCCCCCCCCCCCCCCGGCATGCAGCTCTCATCCAGCAAGCCCTCCGCCCGCTTGTGGAAAGGTCTCGGGTTAGCTGGAATAGATTCGAGGAGGTGCGGCCGCGGAGTGCGGCTGCTTATCTCAGGCCCCAGAGCCCAGGGTTCTTTCGGAAGGGCAGGGCTGTAGCTTATTCACCCCAGGGCAGTTTATTCATTTACCAGGCACTGGCATTTGGGGACCAGGAGCCCCCTTCTCCCCTGCTGCCCAGGCGTGCTGCTCACCCGTGGAGCACGGTCTTCCGCCCTGACTCTGACATGGGTGGGGGGGGGGTAGGAATGTCTGCTGAGAATGCCTGAGGTCCCTCTCCCCTCCCAGGGTGCGCAAGGGCTGTGATTCTGGCCAGCCAGGCGCCGGCAACATTGAAGACGTGGATGGGAGGGCTGCCCCCTCTGCAGGCGGCGGCCGCGCTCCGGGCGGCGAGAACCAGGAGAGCAGCATGGAACAGCCAGGAAAAGATGGGACCCACCACTGGCCGCCCCGTGAAGGGACACAGAAGACAGGTGCGTGCAGCGGGGCCTCAAGGTCACCGATCGAAGCTCCTTTGGTCCCAGTGACCAACGCCATGGGCGATGCTGTCATTCTAAACCCGCAAGAGCTCCTTCTTGCAAAAAGAAAATAAATCAGGATTGGGCCAAAGGATGCCCCAAATTTACTGACTCTGCTCGCAAAAAAACTCTGTTAGACTCAGGTTTTATCCTTTATCCATCTCTTGTCTATTACCATAGCCAGCCACCTGTCTGTCCGTCTGTCTGTCTGTCCACCGGCCACTCCCGCCGTCCCACCTCTCCCTCGTTCGGTGGCCGTTGGATTCTGTGTCTGGCGGTGCTGTAGCTACTGATCCAGGCTGGTGTGTGCACCCTTCTGAGAGTGGATCCTCTCCCTCTCTGCATCTGTGGGCTGCGCAGACAGGCCCCCTTCTCCCCCATTCCTGCTTCTTTCTGGTTCCCACCTCCCCCACGTACACCTGACATTTCAGAGGGTAACAAAAGAGGGGAAAAGGGATGCCAGCAGACGGGATGGAGGAGGCGCACTGGTCCACGTTTGGGATGAGTTTAAAGTCTAACATCAACTTTAAACTAATGCCCACCTAGTTAGGCTCAACCAGATGGATGGGCTTCCAGAACCTGCTCCACAGGGGGCGGCTGGGTTAGGAAAGGTGACACTGAGGGCTTGCAGAGGACATACCGGGTGGATGGATGCAGGAGAGGCAGATGCTCTGTCCTGGTTCCCGCCAGCACATCAGTGCTTGGCTTTGCGCTTTGCAACCTGTGAGTGATTCCATCTTTTGGCCTCAGTGCTTCCTCACCATCCAGAAGCCTTCATTAAGTGCCTCTTTGTGCCTGTCCCACGGGCCAGCTCTGCACCAAGTGAGTTAGCAAGGAACAGTCCATGCTTCCTGGAAGTGCCCCAGGCAAGGCTGAGGATTTTACAGAAAACATGGGCAAGACTGTAGATAGAGAGACAGACAGCTGATAGAAAGAAAGCAATGAAAGAAAGAAAGAAAGAAAGAAAGAAAGAAAGAAAGAAAGAAAGAAAGAAAGAAAGAAAGAAGAGAGAGAGAGAGAGAAAGAAAGGAAAGAAAGAGAGAAAGAGAGAAAGAGAGGAAGAAAAGCAAGCTGATAGTAGAATAATACAGATACATAGGGAGATAGAGAGAAATGCAGGTGACTGATGCGTGGACAGACAGATGAGACCGAGAGATGGAAAGATGGAAGCTAGGAAGGAAGGGAAGAAGGCAGGTAGGGAGAGAGAGGGAGCTGGGGAGCTGGGCAGAGTGGCTGGGGTTGCCTGTTCCTGCCTGGAGCCATCGGCCCTGAGGGCTGAGCAGAGTCCCTGCCCAGCCCGGCCGGAGGCCTCAGTGCTCAAGGCTCACTCTCAGGCTGGGAGTGTCTTACTGCTTCGTTAACACTTGTTCTTGCTGCATGAGCAATGTTAAGTTTCAGAATCACTGAAGCGATTTTCCAGATGGGAAAATGCAAGGTAGCTTCCAAATGGAGAAATGCCTGCGCGCTTGGCACGCCTGTCCAGGTGACTTGTCTGCACCAGAGAAAGTCTGGAGTGGGGGGAGGGGGGTGGGATTGGGCTGGAGGAGGCCCGAGCTCTTAAAGAGTTGGAGGTGGGTGTGCTGGACGAGCCTGGGACCCCGTGAGATGCCTCTTCCCTTTTTTACAAGTAAAAAGGGGCCAACGCTGCTTGGCCTGGCAGACCTGGCAGACGTGGCCCTCCCTAGTGTCCCCTAGTGTCCCTCCCTCCCCTCGGGACCCGGACACCCTGGGTAGTGAATGTTCTTCCCATTCACAGCCAGAGGCCTGCAGCTGGGAGCACATACAGATTTTTGTGGCAGATATTGGAGCAGGATCTTCCAGAGCCCAAACGAGCTGTTCATTTTTCATTATTGCTTCTTAAAACGGCTCCTACCGAGGTCACTCCTGGCTTTCCGTGCTCTACACGGTACCGAGGCAGGCCTGGGACATCAGCCACGGGCCTGGCCTCCCAGCACGCGTGACCGTCAGTCCCCACCTGCAGCCCGAGGCTGCCTCAGGCTCTGAGACCCGCTGTCGTCTTGCTCAGGGGCTTGATGGGGCCCACAGCCAAGCACCAGTGGCTTTGAAGCCACCTGCCTTGCTGCTGTCCCCTCCTGTTGTGTGCCCATCTGCCCGCCCGCCCGGGTTCTATCAGGCGCACCCCTGCAGCGGTGACAAATCGTAGTAACAGTCCCCCAGCCCTCACTGCTGCCCTGTGTCATCCTGAGTGCTTTCCAAGTGCAGCTTCGCTGGTCCTCACCGTGACCCAACGAGAGAGGCCCTCCCTGTCCTCATCTTGTAGCTGAGGAGACGGGGCACAGAGAAGTTAAGTCACTGCCCAGAGTCACCCAGCAGGGATTCAGACAGGCCCAGGCAAGACGGGCCCAGAACCTGCCATCCTAACCACCGTGCATGGTCCCGTCACTCTGGCCCTGGGGACGCTGTGTCACCTCGTCAAGTGCCGCCCTTGTTCCCAAGCCCAGGATGGAGCTGACGGAGCCACCCCCCCACACCTGCTCCAGCCCTCCTTCTGGCCCACGAGCAGGCAAAGTGGACACGCAGTTCTGGGGACAGCAGCCAGCCGCCTCCCTTTCTTGCCCCTGCCGTCCCCACAGGCCTACCCCGTGTCCACAGGCGGACAGGCCTGCAGAAGGAGGGCGTGGACCCCTGCAGAGGGGCGGAGGGCTGCGGGGGGGACAGGGGCCATGGCCCCAGGCCTGCCCTCCCTTCCCCGCTTCGACCATGGGAAGAACCTCTCTCTTGCTCTCCTGCTCTCTCGGGCCCTGCCCCCAGCCCCGACAGCGGCACGTGATCGTAAGTCTCCGCCTCGTCGCCGGAGGGGTGTCATTTTCACTTCGGACCATTCGCATCATCCTTCACCCACTCACTAAGCCTCTGGTCAAATGCCACTTGGAGAGGCTCCCGCAGGCAGGCCCCAGGTGGGTCAGGGCCGGGGAGCTGTCCGCCGCCCCCGGGCTGGGTGAGATGGGGCAGGGGCAGAGGGGCCCGTGGGCTCCGTGGGTGCTCCTATCCAGAACTGCAGACGTTAGCGACGGCCACACCATGCCCCATCTGTACCCTGCCGACAGCCGCAGGAAGGCCCAGCGTCCACCCTGGGAGGGGAGCCCGGGCAAGGGGTCCACGCGGGCTCTGGATCTGGGCCTTGAATCCTGAGTGCCAGGCGCCCAGCACAGGGCTCTAGGCAGGAGTGTGTGGGAGCGGGTCGGCTTGCCCCTTGTTCCCATGGCTCCCTGGACCTGTGGGGGGAGGTGGGCAGAAGGAGGACCTGTGTGGGGCCCTCTAAATTGCCAGCTAGGTGGCCGCTCAGCAGAATGGCTCCCCCCACCCCAAACTCTGGGAGCTGAATTCCGCCACGGTCACTGAGGCTTCCCTTAGGGCTAGACGCTGGGTCCTATTCCCACGTGGGACTTCAGCTGTGGCCAGCATCTGTTCATCACAGCCCAGACCACTGGCACCAGGAGCTATGATCCTGTCGGCCTGTCCTCGGTGCCCCAAGCCCCCGCCCGAATCTCCCCAGGGCCCGACTTTACGTCTTTTGGGAGTTCTCCAGGAACGCTAGTTGTGGACACACTCCTGGTGATGCCTTGGGGACAGGACCTCGGCCACATGGAGCTGGCATGGTCCTGGGAAGAAGGGGGACCCCAAAGGGCAGCTGAGGACCAGACCCCTGGTCTCCCACAGGTGGCTGCCACCCCTAGAGCATCCAGGCTGTGTCTCTGGAGGCAGCCAGGATCCCCGCCGGTCTGCTGAAGGCTGCAAGTGCTTCAGAGGGGCCACCCTTTCCAACCATTCAGATTAGCATCCCCAGGGGGGCCCAGTAAGCTGAGGGAAGCTGGGGGTCATGGGTCCCAGACAAGAAATGGCAGGGATCACCCCCCTCTTTCCCTCTCCCCCACCCTGGCTGAGCTCTGGCTGATGCAGGGAAATCTGGGGGCATCCTGGCAGAGGGGATCTCCCAAAAGAAATCTAGAAAGGCCCAAAATGGGTACACGAGAGGGACAACCTGCCTCTCCCACACTCAGGACGCAGACACCTCTCCCTCTTGCCCCCTGGAAAAGTTCAGTGTCACCTTCTTTTTTACTACCGCCATGGCTGAAGCCATACAGGGCTATCTGCCATCTTCTGCGGAGGTTCTTTGTACCTGCTTGCTCCCCGGGGGCAGTCTCTTCTCTCCCCGTCCCTTGGCAGTCAGAAGCACGTGCCGTCTTGTAAGCCGCATGTCAGAGCCCCAGGACTCGGGGGACCAAACACAGGAAGGCGAGAGCTTCCTGAGGCTCCCGTGCTATGTACCCTCACACCTGGTAAACAGCAAGTACCCGCAAATGCCTGCAGCGTCGGGGGAGAGCCACACCCAGCTGGGCCTCCAAGGACCGGCCGGGACCCCTTCCACCCACCTCCTCCTTGGCCGATGTGGCTGGCATGGGCACCCAGGGAGGGTTTCTGGCTCAGAGAGGGCTCAGGGCACAGCGTTTTCCATTCCTGAGGTCCTGTGTGCAGTAGCCCCAGGGTCCCAAGGACAGGAGGCCCCGAGAAGGGGCCGCTCTTGGGGAGCAGCAGCCCCACCTGGCTGGCTGGCCCTGCCCCTCAGACCTGCTGCTGAGATCTTTCCACGAGATGCAGCCAGTGGTGGGAAGCCACCCACCCACCATGCCCAGCAGGCCAGCATTTCCCATCCCCAAGGGGCTGTGTCTTCTCTGGCTTCCTCACCCTCTGTGCCGCTGAATCAAAGCCCTGTGCCCACACGAGTGGAGACCACAGCTCCCAGAAAGGAGGCCAGGAGCCTGCCCAGCCAGCGCGGGGACGTTAAAGGCCATTCTCCAGAAAGGGGAGGTGAATCCTGTGCCCCAATCTCTGGCCTTGGCCTGGAACAACAGGAGAATCCCTGACCCAGCTCCCTGCCCCAGAGGCCGCCCTCCCGTGCACAGTGAGGGCCTAAGGGCATCCTGCAGGTGCACACCCCAGGGGGGTCTCAGCCTCTAGGACACAGCATTTTCTAAGCTTCCCAAATGGTTCTAACGGCCAAGGATAAGAAGCCCTGTCCCCATGCTAAAGTTCCCAGGGCTAACTCTGTGCCTAATCGGGGATTTAAGAAGCTCTAGGGCTCAGTGTGAGGTCAGTTTTGCAGGCTGGTCCCAACTGTCCCTTCCTGCCAGTCCACGTGCTGAACCTGTGGGGACGATGCAGTCATTGTCACTTCAAGGGGGCCGGGAGGGTGATGGCCTGTACCACACACAGCACAGTACCACAAAGCAGACAGTGACCACCCATGTGCTAAGCACCGTGCGGGAGGGAGGCCCCCGGGGGGGTCGAGGAGGAGGGCCGGCCTCTCTGAAAGGGCATGACCGAGAAGCTGAGCCAGTAGCAATGATGGAACCGTCTGAAGGGTGAACGTGAACCAAATTCTAAGAAAGGGATCTTGTTTTATAGGGCCCAAGCTCAACTCCCGTGCCTGGGGCCCCACCTGTTCCTTGCCTCAATTCCCAGCCGCGCATCCCAATCCGGGGCCTGGGGTCCTGCTCAGGCAGGAGCACTGCCCCCAGCCCACCACCCGGTGCGTCTGCTGGCCCTGCTGGGCCCAGCACTCACTGCGCGGCCTCAACTTTGGCCCGACAGCCTACCGTCTTCTTGCCTCGCTACAAAGTAGACGTCCCGGCCGGGACGGGACTGGTCCCTGTTGGAGAGGCTGGTGACCTCCTTGCAGAAAACAGTCAGGAATTCCTCACTAATCTGAATCCCAGATTGGAGAGGAAGACTCCACCCTTCAGCTGGCGGGGATGTGCACCACGGCCTTCCAGACAACCATCCGAGATGAGAGAATGGTGCCAGGCTAATGAACCAAGAAGGGTAATTTTTCTGGTATTTCCAAAACCCAGGTTCTGAGGAGGTTTTCTGGGGAAACACTCATAATCTGATAATGAAGTGATTGGCAAAGTTAAGTTAAATGATCAAATAATGACCCTGGGTAGCACAAATGCATTTGCATGGCTTGCTTACTCGTTCCACTTGCAAAATTAATTTAGAAAAAAAAAAAATCAAGAACCACAATAACAACAGAGAGCAACGAGAAAGTCTGAAGCGAGGAAATGGGGGGGAGGTACCCCTGTCTCGCCTTGAACATAAACCATTCCCCTCTGACATACAGATGGGTCTTTGTCCCCTGGTTTTTGGAATTAGCTGAGAAGTTCCCCCACCAAGCGCGGGTGGTCTGCGATCCAGCATCAAAATCACCGACTTGTGGATGAATGTGGAGTATTTTTGGACAGCAATCAGCATTACCGTATAAATCACAAACAGATGTTTGGCCTTGTCGAACTCTGGATAAACTAACAAATCACCCTCTCCGCTAATTGTGACTCGTCAGGGTCCCTTTCCTCCCTGTGTTTCCCTGTGTAAGAGTAACGTAGCTCTGCAGCAGGGATCAGCCAGATGGGCCCCAGCTCCCAGGGAGAGCCCCGTGCCGGGCGGGGGAGGGGCTGCCCACACTCATCCCTGTCCTGCGGGACTGTGAGCAGCACCATGGGGGGCGCCCCCCGGGGTCCCAGCAGGCGGGCAGGAGGCGGGAGAGACCGGGTGGGGACACCTGTGTGGAAACGGGCACCTCACCATCCCAGCGTCCACATCGCACTAAGGTCCACGTGAGGCAGAGGACCCTTCCAGCCAAGAAGCCGCTGGGGGGTAGGAGCGGGGCTGGAGGGGACCCCTGGGATCCCCATATTAACGCATGTTCCCTAAGGAGTTCTCTCTCAAGGACATGTCACTTCTCGGGATCTCCTCTAGACACACGTAAGTAAATTAGAATCACCAGATGCACAATTAATCATTTGGGCTGAGGTTGAACGTGAGAAAATGCATGGGACGGTCCCCAGGGGGCCCACCCCTTCACCCCCTCTATTCTTTATCAATTGAATGCCTAATTGTGGAAGCTTCAGGAGACACGTCGATAAGGCAGTTGGTAGAACTGTGACCTCACTGACCGCTCCCTTCAAAGTCATAGTTGAACATTAGAGCCTAGCGCTTCCTGATACTTCAGTTATGCGACCGAGCCTCCTCCTGCTTCTCTGTAAAGCTGCACGGGTAGGCTCCTTCTCCCCTCTGCCGTGGCAACCTGTTCTGCTTTCTTCTAAAGGCAGAAGAAGCCAGTCTGTCCAGGCCCCTGGGGCGTTATGCCAAAGGCCGGCCCCGCTGAGCTCGTCCGGCCCGATCCTAGAAAGCCACCAGCCCTTCCTGCAGACATCCACGTCGGTCCACGAGTTGGCCCAGAGGCTCTCGGGCAGCCGGCTCTCCCTACACGCCTCGGCCGCGTCCCTGCACTCGCAGCCCCCGCCCGTCACCACCACGGGCCACCTGAGCGTCCGCGAGCGGGCCGAGGCGCTGATCAGGTCCAGCCTGGGCTCGTCCACCAGCTCTACCCTGAGCTTCCTCTTCGGCAAGAGGAGCTTCTCCAGTGCCCTGGTCATTTCTGGACTCTCTGCTGCGGAGGGGGGCAACACCAGTGACACCCAGTCGTCCAGCAGCGTCAACATCGTCATGGGCCCCTCGGCCCGGGCCGCCAGCCAGGCCACACGGGTAAGGGGCTCAGCCGGCGGGGGCCAGGGCAGGTGTGCAGACCCCTGGCCTGACGCCCCCGCCATCCGGCTGCCTGTAGACTCCCATCGCCTCGTCCACGGGCTTCCCCGAGCGTAAAGCACCGGGTAGCGCTAGACAGGGGGTGTTCTGGCCGTGCGCAGAGGCAGACAAGTACGCAGCGCACGTCCCGTAGGGGACCGGGTCACAGTGGGCGGTACTGGAAGGTGCCCAGTGCCCGCACTCAGCAGAACTGCTAGCCTGAGCCCTGAGCCGGGGAGGGGAGCGGGAATGTTCTCCGCGTAACCACAGAGCAGGAGCCTGTTCTGCTTCATGCTCTTTTCACATCACCCTGGCCCGAGGGACAGGAGAGGACTCAGGCCAGCATGGGATTTAAATCCTCGCTGATCCCTAGCGCCAGATTTCATTTTCCAACTGCCAGGGGTCCTCCCGCTTGTGTGTATGTGAACCTCAGAAAAAGACAGGTGGAAAGCCTTCCCCTAACTACACGGTGACTTATGCAGAGCTCCATTATAGCTGACGTTGGGTCACACTTGAGCTTCGTCAGAGAGGAAGGAAGGAAGGAAGTAAAGAGACCCCCGACCCTTCCCTTCAGCCGGGAGGGAGAGACCGGCAGGCACCGGGCAAACACGGGTGTCACACCGGAGGTGTCGCGTGCCCCTTCTGCGGGCTCACAACTTCTCCGGCCAGAGGCTGACGCTCTTGCAGAGCATGAGGTCACCGCCTGCCCGGCTTCGGTTCGGGGCGGGTTACTTGGAGGTGGAAGATGGGGACCACACCAACGGGGGAAGCTCCACAGGTAGGGGCCAAGGGCAAGCAGGCTGGTGCCTTCAGGAGCTTTAGCTAGGTTTAGTTAGATAACTACACGTCTAAACAAACTTCCCTCTGTGTTTCCATTTCCTCAGGAAAAAAATGCACAAAATCACACATATTTCTCGTCCTTCCCCCTCCCCCCGCCCCGCAGTCTGTTTAAGATACCGTCTGTGGGTGTGTGTCTGGGATTCTGGCAGGTTCCCGCAGGACAATAGGGTCCCTGGCACTCTGGGCACCGGTATTACTGTTGGGGCACCAACCTGCCAGACTTAGGGTTTCCGCCAGGGGGCAATGCGTGTGGGGGGGGGCGGTGCACTGGCCTAACCCCAGGAATGCCAGGCACACAGTAACCTCTTACCCAAGGGCATGCCCATCACCTGGGGAAAGGTCCCCGTGTTCAGAGCCCCCAACCTGCCCCGGCACGGTACACCCGTGGCCGCCTTTCTTTCGGCGGAGGCCAGCCCCGTGGGCCCCCACACTGGCCCTCAGACCCCCTGCCACGCTGGCGGGGTAGGCTACCCCCGCAGCGGTGGCTGGTGGTCAGCAGTGGCCTTACACGTTTGCTGAGCCTCCCTGCTTCTCCTCTCTCTCAAGCACTTCTCTGAGCCGTGTGAACCCACCGAGGCCACCGAGCAGGGGCAGCATTGTGACCGCCGTCCGGCTGGGGCCGTGGCAGAGAACGGGGAACTGCTGTGCAGGAGAGCCAGCCAGGAGGACATGGGCCTGGACGACACGGCCTCCCAGCAGAGTGCTTCGGATGAGCAGTAGGGGCAGGGGCTGGAGGGGGGCCCTTGCTCTGCAGCCACGAGAGCCACTCTAGAAACTGGAGGGACGCTACCGCAGGTTCTCGAAGGAAGTCTCCCATGGCAATAAAACAGTTGACAGCACACCTCCCTCCCCTCCCCGCCCCCGTCCCCGACGCTGCTCCAAGCTGCACCCCCCCCAGCTCCCGGGCGTGGCACGCACAACTTCCAGAATTTGAAAATTCTAACAAAAGCCACGTAATAGCTTAAAACAGCTAGAGTAAGTAGAGCGCCTAAGTCCCTCTTTCCTGCCCTGAAGAAAATAAGACAACCGCATGTTAACCAACTGGCATTTTGGACATTCCCGTAAACCACGTTCAGGACGCAGTAGGGTTCCATCGCCGCGTAAAGAAAACCTCACCTCTTCTAGCACATTTACGCAGATGTTAAGTATAAGCCAATGGCAGCTTTACTGAAACGTGGTAGTGCATGCAGTCATGTCTACAGTATACTAGTGACCCGAGTGTAGACATCGAGTCCTGTGGGAGCGTGGAAAGCCATCCGGACTCACATGATGCTCGACTGCAGTCCCGCGGGTCCCCACGAGCCAGGCCTGTCTCGCCCAGCGCTCCTGTCCACTCGCAGGAATGTTCGCTTGTTTTCCGAGCCAAGCCATCCTTCCCGTGTCATAGAACACTCGCACACACCTTTGTTTTGGGAATAAAATGTTTACAGTTACGGCTGTGTCCGGTTGTGTGAGTTCTGGGGTATCCTGTACTGTGAGAATGGCATTTGGGCAAATTCTGGGACCTTCCCCAAGTGAAGCCTGTCACCGGGGAAAGCAGAAACCTGATTTCTTGTGGATGTACTGGAGGATGAAGGAGTCCTGAAACACAGTCTCTGAAGAAGAGCATCACTGGCCTGGTGAACCATCCCTTCTGGAAAGACAATAGCTAGAAATAAGTCACTTTGGAGATAGTCCCATGACTTTCTTCAAGGTATCTAGGATTTGAAGCGTGGGGGCTAGGGGAGGGCACAGCAGAGAATTTCTTTCCCCCTGGAAGCAGATGGTAATTTTTTTTTCAAAGTAAGGATTGCCAATTAATAATAATAGGTGGGCTCTGTAATCAGAGACACTGTGCATCATTCTCAAATCAGCCATCCCCGGAGATGCAAAGTTGGTTATTATTGATTTAAATGCAGGTGTCTGTCTAATGAGAAGCTGACAGAACCTCACTGCAGTTCTCTAAGTCGGCCAAACCAAACTTGGCTGGCAGTCCCTGAAATCCTCTTGGGCAACTTTATAGCCAAGCCCTAAGGACTAAATGGCCGGCCCTGAGCTGTGAGCGTGACCTCCCCACAAAGGGCACCTCCTTGAATTAAGTCAGCCTGTTTTGGGCTGACCACCCTCTTGGGCACCCAGAAGTAAGAAACCCAGAAAGCCACTGCGTTCCACAGGAAATGGATCTCCTGACAGAGCTGGAAAACCAAGAGGTCGAGAAACAGTAATGCAGATGAGAAGCCAAAGTGCTCTGGGTGCATGTCATTCTGCTAGAGATTCCTGAGCTGCTTCTCCAATCAATGACCCGATGGCTTATCCGGGTCGTCTCCGTGCAAAGGAAGCAGACAAGGACGGTCATGGTTTGTCAACAACAGTAAGGCCCAAGTCCTCTGATCCGAATACAAGTCTGCATTGTCTGAGAGAGTAAAACCGCCTTGGGCGTGCATGCTGGGAGTGCATACACACACACACACACACACACGTGCACGGGTGTGTGTGCCCACAAAGGGAAAGATGGGGTTGGATGCACTCCTGGACCCGCATGCCTGTCAGCACGGCAGTCACACTTTTTCTCTACATTGTGGTATAAAGAACGTTATATTTACAACACGTGAGCCTGTTTGTTTTTATTTTGAGAGGGCGCATGCGTGGGTAACGGGGAGGGGCAGAGGGGAAGGGAGAGAATCCGAAGCAGACTCACGCTCAGCGCAGAGCCTGACTCGGGGCTCCGTCCCACGACCACAAGATCATGACTCAATTCGAAACCAAGAGTTGGGACATTGAACCGACTGAACCACCCAGGTGTCCCTCCCCAAACACGAGCTTGTTAATCTGATCTTCAGCCAGTCAGCTGTTTATCAGGGTGTTCCTTGCAAAAGACTGGATTCGCCCCCATTTAAAAGAAATATTCCTAAGGTGACGTCTCATGCTGGGGCTATTTAAATGGGCTGCCAGCATACAACCACAGGGTTATTTTTTGCATTTGGACACAATGAAATTGTTTCTCCTCTAAAAATGATCTAAAAACTGTAGTGCTTGGTTTTATATAAATCATGGGGCTAATCTGGCATTATTGATTCTAAATTTTGCACTGGGTGCTGAGACCATCTGTTTGCAAGTGGTTTTCTAGAATCACTTGATGCTCCAGCTTCTCCTTGCCCGTAAAGTGTGCAATGCGAAGACCCTGTATACTCAGCCCCTTAGGCCCCCTCCACTGCCTGGGGGTTTTGTCCAAGTCATTATGCTCCAGGGACATGGCACCTGACACCAGCGTGCACGCACGCACCCACGCACCCACGCACACGTGTGCGATCTTCCCAGACACAACCCTCATGAACTCCGAGACAGGAAGAGAAAGGGGGAAAAGGCCCATTCCATGTTTTCTGGGCCACCATCGCCCCCCACCTTGCGCTTGATGACTTGAGGGGAGGCATTTCAAACTCAGGAATACATGAGAACCGCTGACGTCGGCCCGTCCGTGCCACCACACCCCTTCCTCTCCCAGAGCACCTCATCGCAGGGAGCGGCACCCGCAGGGATGCATGGGTATGCGCTCGGCTCCTCCTCTGGTCCTGGCCTGGCTCGGGAAGCAGGCCTCAAATGGTGCTCCACCTCTTCCTCCTTTAAACCTCAACAGAAAGCCCATCCTTTCTGAGGCCCTGAGTCAGGGTTATTTGTGAATTCATCCTATTTCATACCACAGACGAGGGGGCTTAAACAGCACTTACTTCTCATGGTTCTGGAGGCTGGGAAGCCCAAGATCAAGGCGCCAGCAGATTCGGTGTCTGGTGAGGGCCTTCTTCCGGGTTCACCGAGCCCCTCCCCCCCAACTTCCCGCCATGACCTCACAGGGCCGAGGGGAGAGAGCCCTCTGGGGTTTCTTTCATAAGGGCACTAATTCCATTCATGAGGGCTCCACCCTCCTGACTGCATCCCCTCCCGAAGGCCCCACCTAACACCATCACCCCGGGGGTCAGAGTTCAACATTTGAATTTGTGGGGGACACAAACATTCAGACCATAACATTATCCTTTATTAGACTTCATTTCTTAAAATAGAGGGATGGCAGCGGATACCTTCATACATGCCCCTGATCATCCCGTTTGACCAAGCAATACAGTAATAATTTAAGGACCCAGCCATAGCGAACACTCCATGTTCTTCCAGCCGATAGCTGCTTCGGTTTATCGCAGCTAAATGTCAACGCTGAGATCTGGGGGCACATGATGCGCTGAAAAGGACAGAAAGCATCAACACAGTGGGAAGAGTAGAAAGAGCAAGGGCTTGGGAGCCACAGGGACTTGGTTCAAACCCTCTATCTGCCACTAAAAGGCATGTGTTTCTTTACCATTAAAGAGAGAGTATGCAGAAGCTCGCAGTCCCGCATGCATGTTGGGGGCCGCCCCGAATCCGTTCCGCACAGCGGACAGCTGCGAGGAGCCCGCACCACGGAGGCCGGTAAGGGCTCCCTCTGAGCGGCTCCCTTCAGCCAGGGCGGACCAGCTGCACCAGGCCTGAGGCTGGCTCTGTCTTCAGGGCCACATACGCGACACTTCCCCCCCCCCGGCCTGTGCCCTTTCTCAGGTCACCTGAGGCCGAGCGGGGCTCCTCTTTGGACGAGAGTAGGTTTGATGCAGGAGCTGGGCTCCCAGACCACACCTGCATGCAGTGCTCCTTCGGTCCCAGGGAGCCTGGCAGAAGTCACACCAGCCCGTCGGACATCGTGAGCTCGGTGCCCCTGAACAAGCCACCCGGGCAGGGAGAGTGGGACCGGGGATGCCCCCTTCCCCATACTGGATCTGGCACCCTTCGTAGGAGATTAGTTCATCATCTAGGAGGCCCTTCAGATGTGACCCCCTCGAAGGCTGAGCAAATCCACACCAAGCTTCAGGAGGTTCCCTTGGGGGAAAGACGGACCAAGGGAGCCCGTCCCAGGCTCCCAACCGCCGTCCCCGCTCAGAGACGCAAGTGCGTCCCGGGCGGTGCGCCCAGCGCCCGGCTCATAGGACACCCTAGTCTAGGCTCCACACGCCTAGACTGGGCCTCGGGCACAGACGGGGGCACGCCCGGCATAAACCCGAGCTGGGTTTGGAACTAAGGCTCGTTGCTAAAATATCCTGGAAGTTCACAGATCTTCCCCCAAAATGACCTAAAAGCACACAGGGCTCACGTGTTTGCAACCACCGCGTTTAGTTTCTTTTTATTAAGCAATAAGCAATCACATAAACAATAAGATGGGTGGGGAGGACCTAAAATGGCTTTTTTCTGAAGTAACCATTTTAAAAAAAAAAACTGAGTAACTCATATCCCTGTGAGCTGAAGCACCTGGAGAGGGGGTTAATTTTCATAACATGCAAAATTGATTAGGTAGCGAACACCCTTCTCCCCCTTCCCCGGAACACACGTATCAACTTCGATGGGGGCAAGTTCCATCTAATACTCTTGAAAAACATTTCTCATTTCATAATTTACCGAAATCATATGCACAACTGCAAGAGGAAATAAACAGAAACCTCTGGGCATAAATAAGCCACAGCGGACTGTTCATCTTGTCGCGCCAATCCGGCCTTCAGGCTAATTTGATCTTTTAAACATTTCATGGAGAACAGCTGTCAGGCTTTCTCTGGAAAGGCCCATCAGGTTTCGTAAGCCCGAAGGCATAAATCCTTGGCAGGCGGGGCACTGATCAGGCTCCGCGTGAAGCAGCACATCTCTTCAAGAGCACAAGGCAGGGGCTCGAACGGTCTTCACTTCCAGCCGCTCTGCACACACCTCACAATATCTGGCAAAAGGTGGCTTCTGTTTTCCTTGGTGACCTGTGGGAAGCAGCAGGAGCGCAGGCTTCAGGGCCCGTTCCCGTTCCTCAACCCTCTGCTAGGCGGTTTTCTCCGGGAAGAGCCCCGAAGGCCCAGAGAGGGGGAGGCGGGTTTGGGGACTGAGGGAGGAAGCCCAGCTCCAGGGTACCCTGCAGGCAGGCCAGGCTGGTGGGATTCCAGCCCCAGCTTCTGCAAAGGGACAGCTCGGACCGTGGAAGCTTTACCCGGGGAGCCGTTGATGTTTTTCTTTCCGAGTACAAGGGAAGCGCTCAGACGCCACCCGGGGCTTTGGATGGTGGGCGGTCCCCCAAGTAAGGGCAGGGCCTTCCTGCTGGGCCTCCCCAACATTCATCCATTCAACATTGATGGGGTGTCAACCAGAAACTGAGCAAGGTGCCGGGGACAGAGGGAGGACTCCATAAGGGGCCTGCAGAGCAGAACAGAGGGACAGACAAGGCCAGTGAGAACACCAATGGTCAAGGGTCCAGGAGAGAAAGTCTGCGGGGGCGCACGGGAGCTGGGGTGGGGCGGGGTGAGGAAAGGCTTCCACGCCCGTTATGCCTGAGAAGGACCCAAGCAAAGAATCCTGCAAAGACGACGTGAGTGCATCTGCAAAGCCAGTGGTCAGTGCCCGCGGACCCTGAGAGGAGAGATGGGCCTGTCTGCCCGCCCGCCCGGCACAGAGCAGGTGCTGGACGAACGTCTGATGAGGAGATGCACAGTGGGCTTCGTCCCCCGGCTCCCGCACATCCACTCGCCCTCCCTCCAAGAGCGCTCTGACCTCCCTCTGGGAGACGACAGTCTAGGAAACTAGCTCTGAGTCCGGGACTGCAGGCTGGGCCCTGAAGATCCAGAGCACCTGAATCCTGAAAGGGGTGAGCGGAGCAGCCAACGGCTGGGGCCGCCCATCCCCCATATATCCCAGGACGTGGTGCACCTGTCCTTGCCGTCGCTCCCCAGTAGCTCTGGTCCCACCGATTCGAGGGCCATCAGCTTCGCCTCCAGCTTGATGAGAAACCGCCGCACGGCCCGGCAAGGCTCTTTGTTGCTGTGCGTGCTCAACTGAGCCCAAGTCCCTTTCTGCTGTTTGCTCTCAAGGAAGTGCGCTGATGGGAAGGGAGGAGAGCGGGAGGCAGGCGGGCGACAGCGGCAGGGGGCTCGTGGCTTTAGCAGCAGAGTGCAGGCGGGCCACTGGGGCCACTCGGTCCCTTTCCTGCCCCCTGACCTCACCAGGAATGACACCAGGCTCCGCCCTCAGGGTCTGTGAGTTTACTGTGTGCCTCAAAGCGGGGATTCCTGGATGAGGGGCATCTGGGGCCACTTCCTCCAGAACGGTCACATTTATGAAGGAGGAGGCGTGGGGCTGGTGGAGGAGCTGGATTTCACAGGCACGGGGCTGCAGAGCTCACTGAAAGGAGACCCGAGGAGCGCTTACATGCCGGCACCGTCCCGTGTCCCCGGGAAACGCCCTGTCCTCTCCATTGGCACCGTGACGATCATGGGGCAGCCCTGCTCTCAGGACCCAGCCCGGGAGCGAGACCCGCCTCCTCTCTCCCACCCGCTGAGTCGCTCACCAAGCCTTGCTTCCACAGGAAAAATAACACCTGGAAAAGATACATCTTGGGAATGTTTTCATGTTAAAAATTAATGAAAGCGGGGTACCTGGGTGGCTCAGTCGTTAAGCGACTGCCTTCGGCTCAGGTCATGATCGCAGGGTCCTGGGATCGAGCCCCGCATCGGGCTCCCCACTCAACGGGAAGTCTGCTTCTCCCTCTCCCGCTCCCCCTGCTTGTGTTCCCTCTCTTGCTGTGTCTCTGTCAAATAAATAAAATCTTTAAAAAAAAATTAATGAATGCAAAACTACATTAATATTTGGCTACTGCCCTCTGATTTCCCTAAGATGATTTCTGAGAATTACGCAGTAAGAGGTCTAAGTGAAACTGTCGACGGTGTTCATCACGACGCTCCCTGTACACCGAAGCCAAGCTCTCGAACGCGAGAGCGAGGAGAGCATCACCTGTCCCCCTCGGGGGCCCTTCCCTGCATACACAAGCCCCGTCTTGTAGTCAACCACCAGGATGTGATTTTGCAGAAAGTCCTTCCCGAGAGGCTGGCCAGGCGAGGGCTCCGGATGCAGACGCGAACAAGACGAGGAGGACTGCGGGAAGGAAGCGGGTCCACCCTCCACTCTGCACTGGGGCCTCCAGGGAAAGACCGGAAGCCCAGTGAAAGCTGAGCCCCTGCCCGGCCCTTGGTGACTTGGTGACACTTAGACCCTGACTTCCAAGGGGATCAGGGCATCTCATTCACCCTGTGTCTGGCACACGGGCGGTGCTCGGTCAATGTTTACTGAATTCTACGCTGAGGAGGGTCGTTGAAATACAGCTGAGTGGTAAAAGATTATGAAGACGCTGACCATCTCAAGCATCCAACTTGCTCTGTGCTGCCTGCAGGGGCCACGGGAGGGCCTGAGAGGTCCCAGTCAACAACGCGGGCACCAGGACATCAGGGAAGCTGTGACTATCTGGACACAGGAACAGGCAGGAAAAAATGCCCCTAAGGGCCTATACGTACTACATACAAGAAAGCAAAACGAAACCACCTATTTTCCTTGAAACTCTGAGAAGGACCCTGACAAGTTCCTAATAAGCACCGGATTACGGAAAGAAATTTGACAACACTCGTTGTAAGTTAACACATATCAAAAGTTATTACTAACCTGTTTCATGTTGTGTCTTTATTTTATTGAACCTAAAAATAGGATTATTCCTGAATCCAGTCCCTCTAGCTCTATTTTTTCCATGAGGGTTAAAGTTTCCAAACCAAGAATTACTTTCGTGTTGTATCAAGTAAGACTTTGCCTGACCCAAGTTTACAAAGATTTACTCCTGTATTTTCTTCTAAGAGCTGCAGAGTTTAGCAGAGTCTGCTTCTCTCCCTCTGCCCCTCCCTGCAAACACACGCTCTCTGTCTCTGTCAAATAGATAAATTAAAAAAAAAAAAAAGAGCTGTAGAGTTTAGCTTTTAAATTTAGGCCTAGGATCTACTTTGAGTTAATTCTGATATACGAACGATGTTAAGGGTCCAGCTTCCCTCTTTTGCCTGTGGATACCCAGTTCCCCAGCACCATTTATTAAAAACCGATTCTTTCCTCATTAAGTTGTCCTGGCACACTTGTTGAAAATCAACTGATCTTAGATGTAACGGTTTATTTCTGACTTTCAGTTCTTTTCCACTGATCTGTGTCTAGCCTTCAGCCAGTACTATGCAGTCTCGACCACTGTAGCTTTGTAGTGAGTTCTCAAGTCAGGAAGTAGGAGTCTTCGAACATTGTTCTTTCCCAAGATTGTTTTAGCTGAGTCCTTTGCATCTCCACATGAATTTTAGGATCAGCTTGCTTGTCAGTTTCTACAAACATCCTGCCTACTGGCTTTTGAACCAGCGCTTAACAGACCTTCTCTCACTCCTGTATCTACAGGAGTCCACCGGCCCAGAGGACAGCATCGAATTCCTGGTGAGGTAGAAATGCTTTATGCTCTGCTTGATGAAAAAACCCATGGCGGGAATGCGTAAGCAGAGGTCTAAGAATTCCCAAACTGGAAGGAAATCGGGACCTAGTTCCTGTTACTCTTGTGATCTTGCAATGCACAAACAAAAATTAAAAGCATAAAAACTGCTTTATGGAAAAAAAAAAAAACAAGTATAAAGGACTCTGAATTCAGGACAGTGGAGTAGATTTTAGTTGTAGTAACACTACATAAAGTAGAAAAACCAAATGATTTCTAGGAATCTGAGATTTTTTTCACAAAATCATCTGAATCATCCGTACCACCAAAGGAAACCATACAGCAGGGTTGTGCTAACGGCTCAAGATTTGGAGGCAGACAGACGGAAGTTTGAATCCTAGCTGTGCCACCGCCTAGCCGACGACCCTGGACAGGCTATGCAGCCTCTCACTGATAAAATGAAGATGACAGGATATACCTCAGCAGGTACTGTGATGTCTACGTGCCCTGGTAATCTACAGGACTGAGCATAGCACCTCAGTCCAGGTGCTCAGTGCCTGGTGGCCACACTGGCATCTAAGTCAACACTCCAGTCTCCACCTGTCTCTTCTGGGCCCTCAGCAGATAACATTCACCAGCATTTCTATCAAGCAGATATTTCAAAGGAAATCAAATGCAAGATGCTTTCTAAATGCCACTACGACAATGAAACTCGTATGTATGTGTATTCACATGCGCACGTGCGCATGCATGAGGTCGGAAGTGACCAGCAGGGATATTTTCTTCATGTTGCTACAGAACCAGGGAAACAGTGCACACAGCTCTTCCTAGTAATCTTGATCCATGAAGGTCTTTATCTCTTGCCTCTACAGCATTAAACATATTACGCTCAAACAAGCAAATGTGAAATAAATTGAAAACATTTTTCAGCAGCCACATGTAGTGACCAGTAAATTCTACAAGACATGAGAAAAAAAATTAACCAAACTTTCGAGAGAGAAAAATTTTCAGGAATGTGACTGTCAATACTCATACCTGCACCATGACAGAAGTTTCTAAATTACCAAGACCATCCTCCAATGACATGAATGTTAGATCTTTTATTATAGTACCACAAGTCCCTGAGCTCTGTCCACCCCGCCCCCCAAAGTCTGCTCTTTGTTGGGCAATTTCTATTGTTCTACCTTCAAGTTTACTGATTCTTTCCTTTGTTGTCTCCATTCTCCTGGGGACTCCTTCCAGAGACTTTCTCATTCAATTATATGTTACAGTTCTAAAATTTTTATTTGATTCTTTTTTATACCTTCCGTATCTTTGCTAAAATGGACACTCTATTTTTCACTCGTTTCCAGCGTGTTTGCAATTGATCACTGAATAATTTTCGTCACAGCTGTTTTAAAGTCTCTGCCCTATAATTCCAACATATCCGTCATCTTGCTGTTGGCACGTGTTGATGTTTGTTTCAATCGAGTTGCTTCTCCTGGTTCCTGGTAGGACAAGAGGTTTTCGGTTGTGTCTGTTGCCCCCTGGCTGAGCCTCCTAGCCGGTGTGCTGTCTTCTTTCCACCCTTCAGGTCTCCGTATGTTTGTTTAATACGTAATGTCCAAGGTTTTCAGCTATACCTAACAGGAGGAATAGGGCGAAGTGTATCTATTCCACCTTATCTAGAAGAGGAAGTGTTCTGAGGTTTTTTTTCTGAAAAGCAATGCTCTGTTTACGTGATGCTATTAAGAATAAGCCTAGGTAACGGGAGTCACTCAGTGGGCCCCTCTTTCCCCCCTGAGTTCAGTTCCACCTCCCCGTCTGAACAGGCTCAGCTGTCACAGGGGGAGGCGGCCCTCCCCACTTTACATAAATTATTTCCTCACCTGGAATGTTCTTCTTTTCCCCAATTCCTCCTTCAAAACCCACCCAAGAACCACGTCCCTTGGACCACCTCTCCCCGCAGAATTCTGTCCCTTCTCTGCTTCCGGATTGTGACTATCACATCACCTACTTTTCTCGAGGGGAGGGAACATGCTTCACGTGTGCCTCTGGACTAAGTGCTGGATGCACAGGATGCTCTCAAACAGGGGTTCAGAGAACTTCACTGCATCTGAGAAAGGGAAAGGACCAGGAAATATCTAATCCAACCCCTAAATTTGCAAATAAGGAAAATGAGATTCTTCATGTGGAAAACGGGCACAGAAAGCGGAACACAAGCCCTAAAGGAACACAGGAAAGACAAGAATAACGGGATACGTGAGCCCCTATCTCTTACATAATTAACCCAAAGCTAATCACTTTATTTACACATCATTAGGAGCAATGATTACCTTGCCCAGAGAATAATTTCCAGTCTCAGCAAGGAGAAAATGTGGTATTATCCTAAGATACACCGTTTTCTCCTGGACACACCAGCTGTGCCTGCTCAATCCCATCTAGGACTCGGAGATGACACTGGGTTGCAGGGGCGGCCGGTGTCCAGAGTTTAACCGCAGCAACGGCCCACCTTCCAGCCTGGAAGCCGGCCGGCCTGAGGACCAGTGGTCTTTCACCCTCTCTCACTGTTCACTGGCCCTACTTCCACAGAAACTCTAGAATCCCAACCCAAAACTCTAACCTGGAGACCACGTACAGTAAGAGACCGAGGGAGCACCATGAAACTCTGCACACCAGGGCCCCACGGACTTGGAAGACGTCCCTGAGCACGTGACCTTGCAGGGCTCTCAGCGCACCGTGGAGAGACCTCCCTGCCCCCACCCACCTCCAGCCCAGCGACCACATGGCCCTTGTCAGTACGTGCTGTGGCCCAGCCCCTACTAGACGGTGCGCTGTGGAGGACGAGGACCTGGCTGGTCTTGTTCAGCATCAGGACTTAGCACAAGGCGCTGCTCAGTGACTACTGACTAAATGAAGGAAGGGAGGCACGAAGTTGTCCAAGTTCGGCTGCTCCAACCCTAACAGCGGTTTACTGCCGCCGGAGTACCCCTGGATACTCTGGTGACGACACGGGGACGTCCCACGGGGCCGGCGAGCTGGCAGGTGCACGCGGTACGCTCCCCGGGGCGGGGGGACCAGCCGGACCCGTTCACGAGGCCTCGCAGGGCCTGTGGGCGGTTACCCTGGGGGTGGGGGCGGGCGAGGGGGCGGGCAGAGCTCAGCCGGGAACAGGGCTCCCTCACTGACATAGAGGGCGCGCAGGGCGAGAGTTAGCTGAGAAGGACCCAGAAAGACGAAGGGGAAGGAAAACCACGTATGTGGGCAAAGTGCCCGCGGTGCCATCAGAGGCCCCTGCACTCGCTTGGCCACGGCCACCGGCTGGTATGACAGAGCCGGGCCTCACTCACCCGTGCTCTACCGCACAATTCCCCCGACGAGCATGTGACAACCACCTGCGAGCTCGCGAAAGCACGCCGCTGGGCCCATGCCCCGGGTCTGACTCGTGGGGTCCGGGCGCGCCTACAGCTCTGTGCGGCTCGCGGACCCCCGCCTGATGCCCCCACGGCTGTTCCGCGGACGTCACTTTGCCTGACACGCTCCGCAGCTGTGCTGTCCGCGAGGGCAGAGCGACCGGAGACAGGAAGTTTTTCTTGTATTTGAACAGAAGTAGTCACAGGTGGCTGATGGCTAGGGCACTGACCAGTGCAGGCGGGACATCCCCACCCTCGTCCACAGTTCTATTGCCCTGGGCTACGGCCTAGCAGCTGAAAGCCGTGTTTCACACTGTGGCTGCAGGGAAGTGTGTTTTTTCACCAAGCACAGGCAAAACTTAAGTTCTATAAACTCCTAGAAAATCAGACTCACCTGGATCTAGCCTCCTAGGGGGGAAAAACGGTAATTCAAAGCAAAGGTACGTTTCAAAGCCACCCCGCTGTTTGAGGTCACCTGCTCCTTTTTTATAGGCATGGGGGACAAGCTGTACTCACACTGAACACCTGAATGTCGTTTCTGTTTCTGATTTCCTCCACGAGGGCCAGCGGTTTTCCCTTAGGTATTGGGATCGTGCCCAGGACTACAGTCCCTGGGGTGCACAGCGTCTGACGAACGGCCTGGATGAAAGGCTGACTGAAGAGCTCCATCTTCCCAATCTCATCGATGACACACACTCTCTGCCCCGGGCCACTGCTGGAACCTGCCTGAAGATCACGGAGACACCCAAGTCACGTTAAGCGAAGGGCCCTGGGGTCCCACTCCCGGATCACTCACCAACGAAGTCAACTAAGCTTTGGAAGGCGGGAGACTCTCTCTCAGTCTACATGGGATGATTCACTGGTAAACAGATCTGGAAGAGCTCCCTTGGAAACTGCAGCAACCAGAAAATTCAGTTCCCCAAGCGACCCAGGTTCCTGGCAATTTTTACTCTTCTAGAACGGTTCCAGTAATAACCAAGCTTTGTGTTTATATACACCCAGGAAATAAGCAGCACCCACATGCCTCAGGTTTAAAAGAAATGAGACAGCAAGCCTGGGAGCCCTTATTAATAAATACTGGCCTCTTTTTTTGTGTGATTCTGAGTTGCAGGAGCTTCCCTGTCTGGGAGGAGGTAACCGCTGCAGGCAAATGCCTGAGTGTTTCATAATCTGCACAATGAGGGCTGGTGGAGAGAAGCGAACAGTAAGAGGAAAGGAGTCTTGGTTAAGAGAAAAACAAGTGAGCAGGGCTGTGCCCTTTCAGCCACAGATTCCCTCCCTAACGACTTCCTCCCCTTC
The DNA here is from genome assembly GCF_003265705.2 of Callorhinus ursinus. Taxonomy (NCBI): domain Eukaryota; kingdom Metazoa; phylum Chordata; class Mammalia; order Carnivora; family Otariidae; genus Callorhinus; species Callorhinus ursinus. Next base: position 14,897,355 of record NW_027397094.1, read on the forward strand.
CTTCCTTCCAAGCCCCTCTTGGAACAGGTGCGGCAGCCGGCCTCCATGGGCCCCAGCGCCTCCCAGCTCCCGGGGCTCCCACCCTTGCTCAGACCCCTCCTACACAGTTCCAGGGCTGGTCTCTGCCATCAGCAGAATGCGGCAGAAGGGCCGGTATGTCCCTTCTGAGATGAGGTGAAAAAGACTGCTGTGTCTAGCTTGGTCTCAATCTCTCAGATGGCTTGCTCTGGGGAAGGCGACTGCCACGTTGTGAGCATGCACAGGCAGCGGATGGCCAAGTCCATGTGGTAGGGAACTGAGGCCTCCCTACAACCTTGAGAGTGAGCTGGGAGGCGGATCGGATGACTGCAACCTCATGACCGACCCTGAGTCCAAACTACCCGGCTAAGCCATTCTTGGATTCCTGACCCAGGAAAACTGTGTGAGATAAAGCCCGTGGTTTTAAACTCCTCAATTCTGGGGTCATTTGTTACACAGCAACCGATCACTAATATCCATGCCCTCTCTGGAAAGCCTTCCCAGAGAAAGCTGACAGGACCCTGAACAGTCTTGCCACAGTGGGGACACAACAGAACACTTAACTCTCAGTGAACGCTGAGTGACAAACACATTTCACATATCTTTGTATAAATGAGGACTTTGAAAACTCTAAAGCTGATTTACAAAGTACTTTTTACTACAGTTCTTAGACTCCTTAAATAATGACATCGGTACATTTCTCAGAATGTATGGCTGAGTTCAGCTAGATTGGTCTTGAACTGTGAATCCCGAAGCTAGAGTGAGTGCGGCTGGTGGAGTGCGGGTGGTAGCTGGGGAGGGACGGGGCTGGGGGGCGGGTCCCGAAGCCTGTAGGTACACAGACGGCTGTGGGTTCCATCCAATCTGACAGCCAAGAGATGCTAAGCCAGGAGGATCACAGCTTGTGCCCAAAAGGCTGCTGTGTGCGGTCAGGGACAAGCTGGGCATCTTTTGGAACAGACAACGTGAGATTGTAGGGTCTAGTCTGAGGCCGGTCTTGGGGGGAAACACTGAAGCAGTGGTTGTCAAACTTTTATGTGAGTGGTACTCTTATTATCTACCGACTTAATATCACAAACATATTTTCCCACCCACTTCCCTAGCGGAAAGACCAGGAAGGGGTCTACTGCAGTCATCCAAGAGATGGTCTATATATTTACTCAATCTTCTGTGTCTAATGCACTTCATTTTTAACTTTCAAGTGCATTTGTGTGTGGGTGTGTAGACATGCGCACACGTGCACGCGCACACACACACACACACCCCGTTTCCCTCTCAGGGGCAGGACAAGGTCATAGTCATCTTTTTCCTTCCCATGGAATTGAGTGATGCAAGGATGAGCTCCAATGATGGGATGAAGGAGGAAAGGCGAGCATCTGTGGAATCATTTGCTGTCATTTCCAAAGTTTTCTTCAAAAATTAATGCCAAATGTGGGAGAATTTTAAAAAACTATCAGGTACCAGTTCATCAGCATAAAAACAGATGATCCCACAAGAGCAAGGCATTCCAATGACCTCTTATTAAGGAGTATTTGGAGCACTCTGCTGCCTCCAGAACCTGGGAATAATTGTGGATGTCATCCTCCCTGAGAGGGAAGCATCCAGAAGCCAAACAGAACTCTATCTGGCACATCAAAACGATAGTTTGAAAGCAGTTAATTCAGACAAAGAGAAACCATATGAAGAATGTGTGTATGCTGTGTTTATGTATTTATTTGGGTGTATGTATGGGGGTAGTTAGGTGCCCACACATGTGGGCATGTATGTAAATACACACAAGTAGCTATAAACATAAAGCACGAGGCTCCAAAACCACTGTCCCTCGGATTCTCTACAACATTCACCAATGAGAGCTCACCGACATTAAACTTCTGCACAGAGGTATCTGGACACACACGCATACATTATGTTCTACCAACCGGAAATGCTCACTTTAAAATGTTAGTTTATTTAAAATCCTCTTGTACAAAAGTAGAGACTTCTATCATCCAGGACTGTAAGAATCTCAAAAATAAGTCCGGGATTTTTGATGAAAAATCTGTTATTGATACTCAAGTGAGAGGCAGGTATCAGATGCTAAGCCACTGAGAGGGCTGTAAAGACTGGTTTTTCTAAAGAACTCATGACCCTACATTCAAGAGTATAATAAAAGAACCACTATTGGGGCGCCTGGGTGGCTCACTCGGTTGAGTGTCCAACTCTTGATTTCGGCTCAGGCCGTGATCTCAGGGTCGTGAGATCGAGCCCTGAAGTTAGGCTCTGTGTGCAGCAGGGAGTCTGCTTGCAATTCTCTCTCTCTCTCTCTCTCTCTCTGCTGTTCCCCTGCTCCTGCACATGCTCTCTCTCTCTCTCTCTCAAATAAATAAAATCTTTTAGGACCACTATCATATTCAAAATTGTTTTATTTTTATATAAGTTCAAGCAAGCAACTTTAGAAGGAAACAAAACACAAGCCAGTGAGCACACATAGTAATTACGTTGTTCCAAATTCTCTTCTGAGTTGGTAAAGACGCAACCTGACAGCACCAGGGCCCAGGTTTGAAAACGGGTCAGAACCTCCCCAGTGCTGGTTGTAGGGAAGTCCGAATGAGCCCCTGGAGTGCCCGAACCTGAAGGTATGGAGTAAGGAGCTCAGGTAGCACTTTGGGCCGCCTCGGACCACGAGGTAAAAATCACTGTGTGCACAGGATCTGGGGTGTGGCCTCTCCCCTGCACCTGCTCTCTCCGCAGGGGACTGCGAGGCAGCAGGATGGCAGACACTACCCTGCGTCACTCACTGCTCCTCATCCAGGCCTACCTACACGTCACAGGACTATCCACTTTCACTGTCACGGAGAGGGAGAAACACTTTGGGCAAGGCATATTTTACCTCCTCTGTTTGTTCTGCGGGAGAAGAGATTTCCTCGGGATAGAGTCCTAAAATTGAGCAGCCAGTGGAAAGGGAAGCAATGAATAATTTTATAACTTTGCTTACACTCAGCTAGTGTGCTTTCTGGAAAGATTAAATTGATTTAGAGCAACAACAAAAAATCTGTGTTCCAATTATGCCAGAGACCTGAAAACTGTGTGACTTTTTTTTGTTATGGTTTAATCTTCATATGCACTTTTAAGAACATAAAAGAAAAGGTAGACATAAAATAGGCAATTTCATTTAACCAAAGTACCGAACTGAGAAAAAGCTAATTAAAGTGGCTTTTGCCTTACTGTGAATTATTTACTTAGAAAATCTTTCTGGTGGTCTTAACTCTTTTTTTTTTTTTCATCTCAGACACACGGACCGGCTTCTGAGCTGGCCTGTCTAGGACAGCAGATATCAACAGTCATGGGAAAGGGCTGGGGAGCATCTGCCAGAAGTCAGGCGGCAGAACTAGGGCCCTTCTCCGCAGACCCACACGTTCTGGGAAGCCAGGAAGGCAAATGGTGGTAACAGTGGCCACAGCCAAGCCCACAATTCCTCAACCCTCTGAAGTTAGGAGCTAAACGTGAAGGGCTCCAAGTAGACCTCTCTGTGTGCTTATTCCAAGTCTAAAGTTTCAGATCCCCTTAGCAGTCTGGAGGCATGTCGACCGCGTGTCCCCAGGGATGAAGCCACAGGCTGGCAGCCAGGACGAGCTGTCTAGACGGCCTGCCGCGCCCTTCTCTCCTTGGGCGTGCACTGGGCGGGGGCTGTCCCTACCCAGATGCCAGAGATTCCCAACCAGGGAAGTCCCAACCCCAGCAGACCAGGGCTGAGGCTCCTCCCGGAGGTCCTAACTGACCTCCCTGGGGCTCACCCGCACAAGCGCCTGACCACAGAGCACCAGAACAGAGCCCTTGGTATCTTGCAAGCTGTTGAGAACTATCCCAGGACTGAAACAGCATCTGTTGGCGGACAGTCAGCCCAGTGGATGGAGAACCCACGACCCCTTGTGATCCCAGCGTCCTGGCACCAGCCTGGACATCTGAGCTTGAGGGTCTCCATGACAGACCCAGACCTACAGCTCGCTCTGGCCCCCGGGTTTGCGGCAAACCGCTGATGTGAGGCTCCTCCCGAGGTCCTCCTACCCATCACTTCACTCACCTTCGCAAAAGAGATAAATAGACCTATCCCCATTTGCACCTCCTAGCAGCTGGGGGCGCACACGCTTTACAAACAATGTCGCATTCAGTCCTAGTAACTCCATCCAGCAGCTATCTGTGTCTCTGTTTTACAGATGAGGAACACAACTGATTCAAAGTCACTGAGCTCCCAAGTGAGAGCTGAGAGTCAGACCCAAGATCACCTGATGCCAGAGCTCCCTTCCATCCCCCACGTGCCATGCTGCCTGCGTGTATTCAGTCTGAGGAAGGAAAGAAACTGAAGGAAAGGATCAAAGACACTGCAGGAAAGAACTGAAGGAATTCATCTAACTGTAAGGAAACTACTTTCCTCTCCAACGAGAAGCAGGAGCACTTCGGTTTCTAGGGGCTACAGAGGCAAAGCCACAAAGACCCTAATCTGTTTCTGGAGTAATCACATCACTTTTAATTACTCAAAAAGGATGACATATTTGGGGCTGCAGAACAATTACTGTCACCAGCATCATTTTATCCAGGAGAGAGGATGGCCTGCTTTAGTAGGCAGATGTGACCTGCAGGTAAAGCCCCCCCAAACTCCCCCCCGAGAGACAGGACTAGGCACCCCCAAACGTGCTACAAGTCCTGCCACTTCCTTATCAGCTAACGGTGTTCATCGCAACTGCGCTTGTAAAAATTCCTCTTGCTTAGTAAGAATCTTACTCAATTTTTAAACTTTTGATTCAAGTGTAGTATCTTTGAGGTCTGATACCCTTTTATTACATACTGCCCAGAAGAGAGAAAGCTGAATGTTTTAGCTACAGTAAAATAGTGATGACTTCTTGTCTAACTAATGAAGAGACCAGAGAGAAGTAAGTAAGTGCAGCTTTGATGAGGAAAAATCAACCGTTACGGCTCTTTTAGTTCAGCCTTCCAATGTACAGCGATTTTACTGTTAACTACTGTTCACCTTGTTACAGAAAGTATTCCAAAAGGCAGTGGTTAAACTGGCTTTCCAGGTAAAGCCTCCGTGAAAAGTATTATTTTCAGATAATCTAATAATGTTAAAAAAAGATGAGAATTATCCAGGAGAAATTTTCATGAGGAGGATGTGCATGGTCTTCAAGTGGCTCCCCACTCATTACTTATTAATTTCAAAGGGAAAAAGAGTAAATGCACAGTGGAGACATTGGACAAGTCTTTGCTCAGGTAATCAAAACAGACATCAGCAAACATCACGTGCCTCCGGATGAGACGTCCGAGAAAGACGCACCACGGGTTATGTAGTATTCTGACGGAAGTCATCACAAAGCAACAGCAAAAAAGCCCCCAAAGAGGAGCATTCTATTAGAGTAGAACCGTAGCGCTCAAAAATGTCAGTGTCACAAAAGACAAAGGGCGACTGAAGAAATGTTCCAGACTGAAGGAGGCTATGGGGGTATGGCAGCTAAATGCAACCCTTGACCCTAGACCAGAGAAAAACATGTTACAAAGGGTGCTGTTCAGTCAACTGACAAAACAGGCCTGGGAATGGAAGATTATTAGTACTTTCTTATTTTTTTTTAAGATTTTATTTATTTATTTGAGAGAGAGAGTGTGAGCATGAGCAGGGGGAGGGGCAGAGGGAGAAGCAGGCTTCCCGCGGAGCAGAGGCCCAGACACCAGACACGGGGCTCCATCCCAGGACCCTGGGATCATGACCAGGGCCGAAGGCAGACACTTAACTGACTGAGCCACCCAGGCGCCCCTATTAGTATTTTCTTGGTGTAAAAATGTATTGAGGTTGAGAACTGTACCAATTACATAAGAGCATATGCTTAGTCTTAGAAAAAATATACTGAACATTGAGGAGTTAAGCATCCCCATGACTGCAACATACTCTCAAATGGTCCCCTCCACAAACTGGTATGTTTCTACGAACAGACACACACGTGCACACGTGGAGAGAGAGGGTGAACAGACAACAGGGCAAATGGTAGAAACAGGTGATTCTGGGTAACAAGTATATGGGTGGTCTGGCGTTATTCTTGTTATTTTCTCAAAGACTAACATTATATCCAGATAAGGTACAAAAAGTTAGATCAATACAAAAAAAGAAAAACACTCACATGCACACTTTCTCAGTATAAGATTCGAGAAAACCACCACCTCATCATGTGTGAGTTTGCTTTTGAAGGAGGCAGGGCCTTGGACTGACGCGTAACGGGAGAAGGCAGCCAGTGAGGAGTGTTGGAAACAGGAAAAGTGGAGGAGTAAAGGGAAGGAGCAGTTGATACAAATTCTACCCCAGTCCCACTTACGGATCACGTGCCTCTGCCAGGCCTCTGGGGAGGGCGCTGCGGGAACTGCAGGAAGGTAAAGAACCCAAGACAGGAGCCAGCTCAGCATCTAAATCACAGAACCTCAGTATAGCAAGGAGAACCACAGGTCAGCAATGAGAAAGACCACATCATCAGACCTGCCCGGGGGAATGAGGGGGACTGCAGGGGAAGGTCATCGAAGAGACGGACCACCGGCTGCTCCATGAGCCGGACCCAGGCGATCAGAAGCTCCTCAGCCCCTCCCGTCCTTGGAGTGTGGGCTCTACCTGCCTTTCTCATCCCCAGAGGCTGCTCCAAGGACACAGCCTTGAGATAGTGATGTGGTGCTGAGCACATGTGCACGGTCTACTTGACTGAACACAGTTAAGGCCTTTCTCTATAGAAACTTAAGATCTGGCGGGCGAGAGGGGACCCCATCCATCTTGCTGCGTCCAACACAAGCCTTGTATGTAAGTTCCCACTGCTTATTACAACTGCCACCTCCCAATCCGCAGTGGCCTGGGCCTGCCTATTTTTCCGGGCTTCCTGCGCCCTCTGCATGACGGGGGCTGGTTTCACATTTCACCTGGAAGCCCTGACAGGGTTGTGGACCCACAGAGGTTACCAGCAAGGGCTGCCATGACCGATCCTACAAGATAAACCGCAGCGTCAACCTCACACGGAACTCTCAGTTCATATTCCTCTTTTGATTCACTGCAGGAATGTTTCCACTGACAATTTTTAATTTAATTTTTATGTTTGCACCAGACAGCTTTTTGTTTCCCTGGCCGATCTTGCAGTGCATATATATATGATCACGAGGCCCAGAAATAAAGTGGGGAGGAACAAAGAAAAAAATGTCACATTCGCTAACAATGGAGGAAACTCAAAAGCAATGCTTGGACTCCTGTCAACCTTTCGAGAATGGATCCTGACTAGAAATTGATTTTTCTAAATTCTCTCTAAAGCCTAGTGGCCTGAAATACTAAGTGGCAATTCCAGGTCAAGTGGTAAAAAAGAAACTTTCTCCAGCCAGGAGTCTTCTGACCTTCAAATGAAAAGTTTCAAAGATCTGAAGCAGAATTTCATTTCAGAATCAAAAGCAGATCCTGCTCTTGAAAACAAATATACACCAAAAGCCTTATTTTGATCAAAACAAGGTTCTACTATGTTGATTTTCACTGGATGTCCTGGTTCTAGCCTCCTATTCTTTTCAGGGATCTTAATTAAAAATGACATGGGTCAGCCTAGAAAATACAGCTTGGAGTAGACACCTTTTGTTCTTAAAAAAATTATCATCTATTGTTATCTTTTTGTGTGAGTGGGAGATACGTGGTGTGCCAACAAAATGTTAAATCCTATATTGCAACAAATTCTAATAAAGCATTCAGTGTGGCCGTCAAAAACCATTAGGAAAAAGGACAGCGTTATCCTGCTGGCCTTGATGGCTGAAAACCTGCAAAAACAACCCTAATTACAGGAGCATCAGAAAACAGAAGAGACCTATAAATAATTTTACCAAAAAACAATAAAAAAAAAAAAAACAGAGAGCTATTGGGTTTTTGGCTATGGAGACTATTATCTGAAAAATTAAGATGCTCTTTATATCTAAATAACTATAATTTTATATGGTTCCAATCACTCCATATAAGGCTTTTGTGATGGATAATAAAGTCTTGATTCTACAGTTCACGCCAGCTCTACTACTCACAGGCTGTGTGCCTTTGGACAATTTAATCTCTAGTCCACGCCTCGGTTTGCTCGTCTGTAAACCAGGAAGAGAGTGACAGCGTCACTCTGAGCATTACACAAGTCAGTGCCTGGTGCACGGTTTGCACTGGATCGCTGTTACCGATCTGGCTATTGCCCCCACCCCCGGCACTGTTACCACCAATACCACGCGGAAAACTGAGCAAACAACAATGGGTAAGACAACACGGCAATTAACACAGCATGGTACTGATGTTAAGACTCAAACAGACTGATGGGAGAGAACAGATAACCCTAAGACATTATACATACACACACACATATTTCTTATTGTAATTAATAAAGCATAACAAATGAATGAGAAATGGGCTATTTAACAAATGGCTTTGGCAAACTTGCTAAGTATTTGGAAGAAAATCAATTGAGAGTCTCATTGTATATTACATTCAAAATAAATCCAGATGGATTAAAAACATGTTAAAAGAAAAAAAAAAGTACTACAGAAGAAGAAACAAACTCTGTGTTAACTTGGAATACAGATAGACTTTCTCAATGTGAAAGAAAGAAAGAGAGAAAGAAATCACCAAAGTGACAAACTGAGAAAAATGCAATCAATAAATACAAAAAGGTCATTTGCCTTATAAAAGATCTTTTTAAGCCAAAAGAAAAAAATGGGAAAAGGGATAAACGAAAATAATTAGATTTAAAAAAAAAATACTCAAACTAAAAAACATTTAACCTCATTAGCAACTTAAAAACACGAATCAAAGCAAAGCAGTGTGTTTTCGTATGGAAAATCAGTATAGTGCTCGGTGCTGCCAAGAGTGCAGGGAGAGAAACATGCCCATGCCCACACGTGGGCAGGGGGTACAAACTAGTCAGGGGAGCACCTCAGCAGCACCCAGCAAGACCCCAGAAGGTCACAGCCCTCCACCCTCAGATCGTCCCGGGGAAAGCATTGTGGCTGGGGAGAAAGGCTACAAGGATCCTTGCAATGGTGATAAACACCTGCCACTGAGGGAATAAGGCTGAAGTCAGAGGTGAAAACCCGTGCCAGGAAATACTGTGCAATCATTATTACATTATCGCAGCTGTGAGGATTATCATGTCGTAAGGCCATTCCCACGTCACTCGATCGTATTAACTGGAAAACCCAAACCTATAAAACCATACGCAGTATTTGTCCCCATTTTGAAATGACAGGATAAAGCAGGAAGAGGGAAAAAACAAAATACACTAACAGTGGTTAACCCAGTGATAAGATTATGAGTTATTCCTATTTTCTTCTTTATTTTCATTTCATATTTTTTATGAATTTGCTACCTTGAGTAAGGAGAGCGTAGATACTCAGAAAAACAATAAAAACGTTATCAAATACGGAAAGAAGTCAACGGTGGAATGAAAAAAAAGTCAACACCAGTCAACCCTACGAAAGGACTTTCTAAAAATTTGTCTAGAATGTTTCCCAACCTTACTCTACTTTCCTTTATTCACCACGCGAGCCCGAGAGTCCATCCATCTCCATCCAGGCCTGATGACATGAAAGGAAAGCTGCGCAGCAAGCTGGGGCCGGGGTCACGCCTGCACCTCCTCCTCCTCCAGCCCCTTCTCAGCTCCAGCCCCGCCCCTTTCCGACCTCCAGGCTCACAGCAGGCGCACACCCCTGCTGGCCCCGCTGGCCCCAAGGATTATCTCCCTTCTGTCTTCCGACTCAAAATATTTTTCATCCACAGTGAAATTTCTTACACATAGGAGGCACTTAAACTTAAGAGAGTTTTCAGACATCCCGGGCACGAGACACTAACACGCCATCCACACCAAAGCTTTCCCTGCCTAGCTCTGGTTGCTACAGCTTTCCATTTACTTGTCAATAATGACAACGGTCTCTTTATATTCCCGTTTTTGTTATGTAGTTACTTTAACTGTTTTCTTCCTAAAGGCAAAACACTAATTCCTTTTCCTCCCTTCATCCCAGTAAGAGATGGGAGAAAGATTTGTTCTTCAGGAAAAAAAAAAAAAAATCTGTGACCTGGACTAGGTAAGAACTTGCAGCCTGGGAACTCTTCCTAAAATACGGGTGTGTATTGGAATATAGAAATTGGGAGAAGTCTGCTTTTCTTTATTTTTTAATTAAAAAAGAGAGTCAAGCTCTTATTCTAATCAGCATATGATTTCAAGCTCTTACTCTCTAGTCAGTGTATGATTTCTCACATAATCTTGCAGATAGATACCAAGCACGTATCCTGCTCTCCCAGGATTCAGTCTGTTCTGAGCCAGGTAAGTAAAAATCAATTCTTTGTATTGATCCAGGGCCCAACGCCAGAGTCTTCACTTGGAATTTCATTTGAAGTACTTCACTTGCCCTTTGAACATTTAAGTAGAAAGGTAAAAGCATCTGAGGGAAAAGAACCACAGAGAAAAACGTCATGTTCTCAGACTGCTCCCACCAAAACAACGGCCACAAGAGACCCAGCACTGGACCGAGGGAACATTCCAAGAGGCAGGAGGAGAGAGGAGCAAGCAACGGGGACAAAGCAAAGGAGAAGGTGGGCTCTGAGGAGCTGGAGCCCCCGACCAGAAGGGAAGGCAAACCCCTGCCAGCCCTCTGCAATCAGCACCCGTCCTCCGTGGGCTACGCTTAGAATTTCCAGCAGCTCGGGGCAACTACCAAAGCCCTCGATGACACATTTTCACTCAGCCCCAAATGTCAAAAAAGAGCAGAGAGGCAAAGATAAGAGTGTGCCAACCAAAGAAAACAGCCAGGGCAGAGAGCCAAAGGCTGGTGCGGCACCAGCCCTGGCATGTATGGGGAACACGTCTGAGCTAGCATGGCTGGGGAATGGTGACAGGAAGCCAGAGGTTAGTGGGCCAGAGATCGCACGGGGCCCACCAGGCCATCAGAAAGATCTCGGACTTTCCTGCTGGTGGAACAGACTTTTCCGGAAGGTTTAGACCTGCCTCGTGAGACAGGTCGACACTGTTCGAATTCCACAAAAATTAATCCAAGTAGTAAGTCTATCACCGATTAAACGCAACCCACAGTACTTAATACAGGCCCCGAGGCCCTGATCACGTGGCCCCACCCACTTTACCAGCCACACCTTCTTCCTTACCTGCTCCTGCCCCAGGACCGTGGGGCTGCAGTTTATCCGTTCCCCTCATCTATAATGTTGTCCAAAGAACCGCCCCCCACCCCCCCACACACACCCAGTATTCTCTCTGAAGTGACGGCGCCTTCCCGTCTTCCCATTTCAGCTACACGTCACCTCCTCAGAGCTCCGTCCTGGCCACCCGATCTCAAGTCAGCTCTTCCTACTTCTCACAGCACCCCACTGGTCCCCTTCACAGTGCTAATGACATACACCTACTTGTTTACGGTCTACATTTCCCCTTCGCCTGAGGGTCTGGAGACAGGAGAAAACATGTCTGTTTTGTTCACGACTACATATCCAGGATTTGATAAGTATTTGATGAATTAATGCAGAAAACAAATAATATATAATCCAAAGGCAAAAGTTGGTTCTTTGAAAAGATCGACTAAATTGACAAACCTTTTCCTATTTCCCTTTTCCTTCTCCTGGCCAAAAAAAAAAAAAAAAGGAGCGGGGGGAGAAAGAACTTAATTAACTAAAATAAGACATGAAAGAAGGGAAAACACCACTGACCTTACATAATAAAAGGATTATCGGGGAATATATGAACAATTTGTGCCAGCAGATGAGATAAATGAAACTGACAAATTACTAAAAGAGAGATTACTACAACTGACTCAATCAGAAATAAAAAATCAGCAGACCTATGTAAGTAAAGAAATTGAGTTCGTAATTAAAAAGCTTCTCGTGAAGAAAAGCCCAGGCCACAGGCCTTCACCGGTAAATCAAACATTCAAAGAAAAAATAAATACCAATATGTCACAAACTCTTCCAAAAATCAGAAGAGGAAGGGACACTTCCCAACTTATTCTGACACCAATATTACCCTGACACCAAAATCAGACAAAGATATCGCAAGAAAGCTACAGGCCATATCCCTTAGGAGTACAGATGTGGAAATCTTCAACAAAATACTTGCAAACATATAAAAACCCAACAATATATAAAAGGATTTGCATATAATCCTTTTGAATCCATCAACATATAAAAATAATCATACAGCACGGGCACCTGGGTGGCTCAGATGGTTAAGCGTCTGCCTTCGGCTCAGGTCATGATCCCAGGGTCCTGGGATCGAGTCCCACACTGGGCTCCCTGCTCCTTGGGAGCCTGCTTCTCCCTCTGCCTCTCTCTCTCTCTCTCTCTCATGAATAAATAAATTAAAAAAAAATAATCATACACCATGACCAAGAGGGATTTAGTCCAAGAACCAAGGTTGGTTTAACATCCAAAAATCAATTAACATAACATACTACATTATTATGATGAAAGATAAAAATGACACAATCACCTCTATAGATGCAGAAAAAGGATTTCACGAAATCCAACACTTCTTCATGGTAAAACACTCAACAAACTAGGAATAAAAGGAACTTCCTCAACCTGGTAATGGTTATCTGCAAACTCACAGCTAACATCATACTTTATGGTAAAACATATTTATGGTAAAAGATCGAATGCTTTCTCCCTACAATGAGGAACAAGATAAGGATGTCCATTCTCACCACTCCTACTCAACACTGAACTAAAAGTTCTAACAAGGGCAATTAGGCAAGAAAATGAAATAAAAGGCATCCAAAGTGGAAAGGAAGAAAGTAAAATTATATCCATTTGTAAATGATACAATTTCATACATAGAAAACCCTAAAGAATTCACTGAAAAACTCTTAGAACTAATAAACAAATTTAGCAAGGTTACAGGATACAAGATCAACGGACAAAAATCACTTGTACTTCTATGCATTAGTAATGATAATTCCAAAAGTGAAATTAAGGAAACAATTCCATTTACAATAGCATCAACAAGTATAAAATGCTAAGGTATAAATTTTTTAAAAAGAAGTATAGGCTAAACTACAAAACAATAGTGTTAAAAAAAAAATTAAAGGGGCGCCTGGGTGGTTCAGTCATTAAGCGTCTGCCTTCGACTCAGGTCATTATCCAGATCCTGGGATGGAGCCCCATATCGGGCTCCCTGCTCCGCGGGAAGCCTGCTTCTCCCTCTCCCACTCCCCCTGCTTGTGTTCCCTCTCTTGCTGTCTCTCTCTCTCTCTGTCAAATAAATAAATAAAATCTTAAAAAAAAAAAAATTAAAGAAGGGGCACCTGGGTGGAGCAGTGGGTTAAGCCTTCAACTCTTAGTTTCTCTCCCTCTCCCTTTGCCCCTCCCACTTGTGCTCTCTCTCTCTAAAATAAATAAATCTTAAAAAAAAAAAATAAAGAAGATCTAGGTAGGGGTGGCTTAGGCAGTTAAGTGTCCGACTCTTGATTTCGGCTTAGGTCATGATCTCCGGGTCCTGAGATTGAGCCCCGCGTCGTGCTCTGCACTCAGCAGGGAGTCTGCTTGGGATGTTCTCTTTCTTAAATAAATAAATCTTAAAAAAAAAAATCTTAAAAAAAGGAAGAAGAAGAAGAAGATCTAGGTAAATGGAGATCTCATATTCACATATCAAAAGACTTAATATTGCTAAGATGGCAATACTCCCCAAATTCATCTACAGATTCAATACAATCCCTATTAAAATCCCAATTCCACTAATAAAGACAGTGTGGCACTGACCTAAGAACAGATGGAACTGACATAAGGAAAAATGGAACAGAATTCAGAGTCCAAATTAATCCTTGTATTTATGGTCAACTGACTTCAACAAGAGCCCCAAGAAAATTACATGGAAAGAGAAGAGTCTTCGACAAATGGTTCTGAAAACAACTGGGTATTTATCTACAAAAGAAGGAATCTGGATTCGTACCTAACATCATATACAAAAATTACTTTAGACTATAGGCCTATATGTAACAGTAAAACTATAAAACTCCCAGAAGAACACACAGGAGTCGATCTTTATGAAATTAGGTCAGGCAAAGTCTTCTTCGATACAACACCAAAAAGCACAAACAACATAAGAAAAACAGGTAAGCTGGACTTCTCAAAAACATTCACACTTCAGAGGACACCATGAAGAAAGTGACGGCATCTACAGAATGGAAGAATATACTGGCAAATCATCATATCTGATAACAGGCTGGTATGCAGGTCTTATGAAGACATCTCACAACCCAGTAATAAAAACACAATGAAGCCAGTTTAAAAATGGGCAAAGCAGATGAATACACATTTCTCAAAAGAAGATATACTGATGGCCAGTAAGGACATGAAAAGATGCTCGATATCACCAGTCATCAGGGAAATGCAAATCAAAATCATATAATGCTTCACACCTCCTAGAATGGATGAAATTAAAAAGACCATAATTGGCAAAGATGTGAAGAAACTGGAATCCTCATCCACTCCTGGTGGAGATGTGCAGCTGGGTCTGGAAAACAGTCTGTTAATTCCTCAAAAAGATTTATATAGAATTACCATATGACCTAGCATCTCTACGCCTAGGTGTAAGCCAAGAGAACTGAAAACAGATGTCTACCCAAAAACTTGCACCCAAATGTTCAGAGCAGCATTATTCACAATAACCAAAAAGCAGAAACAATCCAAATGTCCATTAATTGATGAGTAGACCAACAAAATGTGGTATATCCATCCAATGGCATATTATTCAACCATGAAAAAGAATGATACGCGCTGAAGTGTAGACAAACCTTGAAAACATTATGCTAAGTGCAATATGCTAGTTACAAAAGACCCCGTATTATGTGATTCCCTTTTGAGGAAATGCCCAGAATGGGCAAATTAATAGGCAAAGAAGGTAGGGTAGTGGTTGCCAGGGGCTGGGAGGGACAGGGGAATGAAGAGTGACTGCTCAATGGGTGTGGGGTTTCCTTCTGAAAGGATGGAGAGGTTCTAAAATTAGATTGTGACGACTGGTTGCACAATCCTGTGACTATACCAGAAAAAGTTGAATTGTGTATTTTAAATGGGTGAAGTGTATGGTATGTGAATATCTCAATATAATACAGTGATATATGGTATATCATAGATGGTCTGTGACTTAGAATGGTTCAACTTATGATTTTTCAACTTTATGGTGGCACAAAAGCAATATAGGTTCTGTAGAGGCCGTAGGTCAGATTTTTAATTTTGACCCTTTTCCAGGGCTAGAGGCAGCATGCAGTAAGATCTCTCATGATGCTGGGCACGAGCTGGAGTCCCAGATACCAGGAAACCACGAGATCATGACGGCAAACAACCAATACACTAACAACCATTCTGTACCCACAAAGCCATTATGTATTTCCCTTTCAGTACAGTATTCAATATATTGCACGAGATCTTCAACACTTTATTATAAAATAGGCTTTGTGTCAGATGACCTTGCCCAACCATAGGCTAACCTTCAGTGTTCTGAGCATGCTGAAGGTCGGCTGGGCTGATCAATGATGGTTTGTAGGTTAGGTGTATTACGTGTGTTTTCCACTTACCATACTTTCAACTTATGATGGGTTTATCAGGAGGTAACCCCAAAGAAAGTTGAGGAATATCTGTAATGTGTTAGGTGCTTACCATTATATTTATATAATGATATTTTCCCTTCCTAAATGTTTATTTGTTGTGCTGTGAAAACAGGGTTAAGTTATAAATAAGAAGAAGGCAGAGTAAAGACTTAACTTTGGGAGTCATGGTAGCTGAGCGTCAGAGCCCTCCCAGTATAAAATATTTCCATGTGCCAAATATGTATAACAAGGAATTTATATGTAGTTCAGAGTGACATCAAATTATGGTGCATATATCTTTTATAAGGTTCAATCACTGGAAAACTTTTCAATCGTAAAATGCAAAACTGGCCACTCCTTTGGATCAAAACCATCCTGCTCCCAGGACAGCAATTCCTATAGGGCACTAAGAAGAGATGGGCTCAAGAGGCAGAAATCACATACTTACATTCCTCAGGACCGGAAGTGCCAAGTGCTCGAAGGAAGTCAGATCCACCACATACTGGCCAACCCGGTATTCACGTTTTCCGGGCGGAGGCTCTGACCTGAATGAAAAGACAGGGCAGTCTCTGTTGAAAGACCCCTGTACTGATTTCTAGTTTGTAGCGACTCCAGCGAGCCTGTGGCCTCCCACATATGCTAAGTCACCCTTAAAAATCACCTACCCAAAGAAGGGGTGGTACACAAAGCTAACCTGATCCCACGTCCTCTCCTGACAACAGGGCTACCAACAAGAGTGCATACCACCACCACCACCACCACCACCACCAGGCAGGTACCTTGGGGGGCTAATCCTGAGGCTGCAGGGAGGCAGCACAACAGAAAAGTGGCACAGGAAACAGGACTATGAGTTACAAAATGCTAAAAATTTATTACTTGGTGGAATAAGTTTTAAGTGAAATATGATATTTTTATACTTTTTCATATGATGGTTTCAATCTCTGTTTTCTTTGAGAAATCCATAAAGGCCGAAGATTCTTCAAGATAGAAGGGATCATTTGGCTCAATCCTGTGCCCAGGGAGAATAAAACACCAGAGAAATGAAATACCAGTACCCAATTCTAGACAAAACTCCCCGCATGCCGGATAATGTGACAACATCAAACCCTATTCTTCTCCCTCCCTGTCTGACTTCTTCTGTGTAAAATCCGTCGACAGGCACACCAGAGGATTTTAAAACCTCACTGGCTTTCTGGATCAGTGTTGTTTTTCCAACTCCTAAAAAAAACAAAACAAAACAAAACAAAACAAAAGCCCGTTAGAAACCACTCCCTTGCTAGAGGATGCACAGCACTCAATGACTCACTGAGAGCAATCACCGTGGGGAGAGAAATGGGCTGCACACGAATTTTATGAATATTAATTTCACTTCAATTTTGATTGCTCCAGGTATTAAAACTTTTTAATTTCAAGCATAATAAAAATACGGATTGGATCTTAAAAGTTTTATTTTGAAATTCCAAAACACCATTAATTTTGTCACATACACAATCACAGGACCAAATGAGTGGCTTTGTGGTGACAGCAGGTGCAATTTGCATCCTCTGAGACAAGCTTCTAGAACTAGGTTTACTCTCCTCCTTGGGTGGCCACACTCTTACACCAGGAAGTAAAACTGGTCATGCTTGGGTCAAAGGCTGGGCACCTTAAACTGGGACTTCAACCTTCTGAACACTCTGGACCTATACTCAACTGTGGGAAAATCCTTTTACTCCTCCATAGACTTACACTGCTATGTCTCCCAAAAGAGTCTCTCTTCAATGCCACTAACACCACTAGAAATAGCAGTTTTTAAACTTTCTCACAAGAGCAATCCTACCAGGTTGGTAACCCCTTCTATGACCTCCTCCAGTGTCCCTAAGCATTTCTCTGGCTTGCCCCCAACCCTTTCCCAAATTACAACTTCTGCACCTCCACCCCCTCATCCACCTGGCCTATTAACTACTCTGATGGACTCTTCTGTGTTTGCAAGCACCAACAGGTACGAGCTAATAAAATAAAACTCATCACCAGCCTTGTGGAGCCGGGCACTGTTCTAGCAAGCTCCACAAGCATTTCCTTGGTTAAATCCTCCCAACGCCCCCTCTGGGGCACTTACCATTCTTGTTCCAGTTTTACAGATGAGGTACAGAGAGGTTAGGTAACTTATCCAGGCTTACACTACTAGTAAGGCCCATACATGTTAACAGGGGCCTTTGTGTGTCACCATGGCTTCGTTTCTATGAGCTCTGTTCCATACACATTGAAGGCAATGGCGTCATGATGACCCAAAAATGGAAAAACGGGAAGCCTCTGACAAGTCTGCAAGAGACTATTTCAAGATACCACAAGGTTGTAAGTCATATTATTTCTACGGCTGCTGACCCAGAGTCATCAGGGTTCCCGAAGAACCCTTTTAAGCTTCCTTGAGATCAACTATGATCTGTTCTTTAATAAACCTCTCCTCCCAACTTCACACCAGCAGACAATGGCCTTTTGGAACATGAACAGCAACCCAGACACACACTCCCTGTGGCTGGAAGAGAACCGGGTAGGCTTTTCATCCCAGGTCCGTCCCCCAGTAACTGCTGCTTTAAGAAAGTCATTGAAGAACCTGGTTAATGCAGGCCAGTAGCCCTGGCGGGTACGTAAGTTGGTACTTTTCTGAAGGGCAACTTCAATGTGCCTTCCACAGCACACAGCAATTCTATCGCTACGAATTCACCTTCAGCAAAAATCTGACCACAGCACAAAGATATATGAAACAGGGTACTCACGTCAGTATTCATTGTAACAGCAAGATATGTAAAGCAATCTATATGTTGATCAGTAAGGGAGTGTTCAATTATGGTGCCATGTATATAATGGCATATAAACATGCAGGAATGCCATGCAGCCATTAAAGAGAATACGGTTTACCTAGATTTATTAGCACAGAAAACAGACAATATATGGATAGATGGAGAAAAAGCAGGTTAAGACATAGCAGGTATATACAGTATTTTTCCATTAAGCTTAAAAAAAAAGTGAAGTATATGTATCTACAGAAGGAAATGTGGAGAAGGAACGGGGAAGGTTCACAGCACTTATTTCTGTATATAGCAATTCCATGTGATTGTCACTTTCTTCTTTAAAACTTGTGATTTTTTTTTTTTTGGTCTTATGGTAAGTGGGTATTACCCTAAATGTAAAAAAAAAGGGGGGGTACTCCATTTTGAAGGAGGTAACACAGAGCAGCTATAATAAAAGGGGGCGCTGCGCGTCCTGCATGTTGGATAGGACACGGGAAAGCGAGAGGAGGCACTGGCTCAAGCCCCTTCCTCATCAGCTCTAGAAATCTTTCAGTTAATTTTTCACCTCCATCAATTCAGCTGCTACCCTCGCGCTGTCTACACTAAGAGGTAACCTATGCTGAAGGCGACGCCAAAATGACAGCTCCATACCACACAGAGGCCAAACAAGCAGGTCAGAGAGAGCTCCAGAATCCTTTGGGTTCTAGTTCTCTCATAAGGCTGACCTGAGATAAAGATTCAAGGGCAGGTAGTTTAATTTGGAAAGTGACCCAAAGACCCCAAGGGAAGTACTGCATTATCAAGCAAGTTACCTGTGTGGGTAGCTAAGCCCACTGGGGAATCCCTAGAGGACAGTTTTAGACACAGGACTCAATTCTCCTGTCTGAGGGGTGAGGAAGTAGGGAGTTTATCCACCAGCTTCCATCGATCATGGGTTCGGACATTCCTGGGGGACAGGAATCCCCTGGCCCTTCAGGCCTAACCCTGTGAACAGGCAGAGTAGAATTCAGTGACCAGAGAAAGCCCTCCAAGATCAGTCACAAGTTGGACAGTTAGAAGTTGGGGAAAATGCTAAGTGCTAAGGACACACTGGTGGGGCACTGACAACATATAGAACAAAAAGCGACCTCTTTGAGAAGATATATTACCTGACGATCTGAATATGTCGATTAGATTTAGACAGCAGGCAGAATTTGAGACGGAGTTAGTGAAAGAAAGAAACTATTAAAAAAACCTGACGGTAACTCCAAAGGGGAAAAAAGTTATACATAAAAGGAAAACTATAGATTACTGATTACATGGCTTTTCTGTGATTAGCTCTCCCATGTATTGAGCTAATCAAATTTATACTCTAACTGCACTAGGAAGATGAAGAGAAAGAGAGGGTGCCTAGGTTTTTAGGCTTAGAAGAGCTATATTGTAGAATTATTTGAATCTTTCAACTGTGTGTACATAAAAGGAAACAGGAATAAGAACAAGTGTTGACCTGGCCAACCTCTGTCCCCAGCCACTTCCAAGACCCAGGCAGGTACTAACATAGTAACAGATCACTTCTGTTATGAAACACGTAAATGTTTTGGGGCCAGCCTGCTGAGCAAATGGCATTCCCAGTTTCAAATAAAGGACTGACAAATCAACTTTCAGAAGACAGTCTTTTGCAAGATTAGGGAGTACGTTGGATGTTAGAAATTCCGCAAACCACTCTCTTCACAGCTTCCCCATTGCCTAGTAAAAATAAAATTCCAAAGTCTACAATATTAAGTGTCGCCTTTGCTACCTAAGGCAAAACGTAACCATTAAAGTGGAAGACAACTCTAGGCCCTGAATGACAATCTTTGATACCTGAACGCTCCGCGAACTTAAACATTAGATCCATCCACCTTACAAAGGAGCTGAAGAAATAAATCACTTTCTCCACTCCAAGCCCACCTTTCTGCCTTAGCCCATCTGATGCTGCCACCACCTTCCTGAGTCACACCTGGTACATGTGTAGGGCCATTGTTTAAAGAGCATCTCCTCCTCCAGTCTCTCATTTGAATGAATACTATCCCATCCGTTCACAGCCCCACGGGGTTGGCTGAAGGCTTTGCCCAGTGACTGGCATTAGAGGGGCCAGGCACAGACACAAGATCTGAGAGGGGCTTCTCATCCTGCAGCCTCATCCTTGCAGGAACCTGAGGCGGGGGCGGGGAGGTTTCATCTTTAGTTTCATTATCCTTCAAGCGAAAATCCGTGCTTCCTTCCATTATGCATGTCGGCCAGAGCCACACTACCGGCAGCACGTGTCACTATCAACAGAAACCAGACGCCTCCATGTCAATCACGGTTGTGGCAGACATCCTGAAGCATCGTTCGTGCCCATCACAAGTTCAAAACTACGTAGTTACACCGCAGCCGCCTGGACCCCGCTCTTTAATACCTTCACAAAGAAGCCTGCACACTGCCCAACCACAATGTTCTTTTTCTTACTAGCGTCGGCCTCATTTCTAATCCTATCTTTCGTACTTAAAATCGCGCTGAGAAGGGACACGTAAGCTTCAGATCACAAAGCCTGTAATTTAAGTTGGGAACCTCAGGGGCCAGCAGCAAGAGCCCTGGAGCTTTATAAAGCCGCCCCTCCCCAAGAGCACCCGGCCGCCGCCACCCCGCGCGCCCCCTTGCCTACTCCGGCAGCCCCCCGGGAGCGGAGACCTGGGCGGGGTTACCTGGGGGCCCAGTCAGGAACACGTGCCTGGCCATTCCGGTGAGCCCGGGTCGGGGGTCGCGGCGTGGGTTCAGCCCCTGACCGTGCCCCAGGCCCCGCCTCCGTCGGCCGGAAGCACCGCCTTTGCGTCCGCGCATGCGCCTCAGGTCCGCGCCCGTCCCTCCGCCGTTCACATGGCTCGCGCATGCGCTTTCGGCTCTTGGTCTCGGCGAGGGCGGACGCCCTCCCTTAGAAGGGTCGGGAGGGTGGTGGTCAGGCCTTCTCTGGGTCCACGTGCTACATGTTTGACCCTCGATGTCGGGCTCACGCGGGGTGTCTCCAGGGAGAGGTGCGCGAGAATGTCTCTTACTAAGCCGGTGCTACGGTACTCGCGGTCCCCCGAGTCCTGCCACCGACATCCGGACCTGCGAGCTGAAATTCCCCCAGGCTGAGGGAACAGCCCTTCTGCAAGTTTGGTCTTGGGACCCTTCCTTCAAAGGGAAGAGGCTTTTACCGATTCGAACTCTGCTCAGCGCTGTCAACCACAGCTGCCAGTAGAATTACCTGATTAAACGTGCTTGATGCCTGGGCTCCACGTCCCTAAATTTCGGAGTGTTTGGTCTTGAGTGTGTCCTGAGTATCTGGATGTTTTTTGTTGTTTTGAACTCCCCAGCAATTTCTCAAATCCACTGGGGTTGAGAACCACTTGTTCAGGCAGACTTCCCAACCTCAGTCGTGCATATGAAGACCAGAAATTGGGCCTTTTTACCTCCATACGGTAGTGGAAACCAACGCAAGACCCAGCTGGAGGATCTCATGGTACAAAGAATTAAGTGGCTTTCCCCCACTCACTTAACCACTTGAAGTGTTTCAGCCAGAGAAATGAAGTGGCAATGGCCTTGGGCCAAATTTACCTGTAAACTCTTTCAGTCTGACATGTGTACGGTTTGACTTGTGATCAATCATTCTCCATCCTGGCTGAGAAAGCAATTTCACTGAGTGCTCAACTTAATTGGTTTGTGCCCACACAGGACCTCCAGGGCCCCCCTTAGTCTGCTATATACATCAGTCAGATGGCCTCAGTGCTTTTAGCTATTTAAAAAGTAATCACCTAAAAAATAAGATTTGTACCGTGTGTAGCCATTACCATCATTTTGGCAACATTTATCAAGCTGCATCACTCCTAACGTAGGGCCTCCCACCTACATTTTATCTGTAACCTCATGCAAATTGGAATCAAGAACAGCTGATGTAGCCAAGTAAACCCATAGTAGCAGTTTCCAAAAGAAAGGAAACTACACAGTCATAAATACACTCTTCTTTTTATCAAAAACATTTAATCGAAAACACTTAAACATTCAATGCTAATTATGTAAAAATTTCCATCACTGAAAAACCGTTTATAATTTATAAGGATCACTAGGAGCTTGGACTATTTTTTTTTTTTTTAAAGATTTTACTTATTTGACAGAGACAACGAGAGAGGGGACGCAACCGGGGAGTGGGAGAGGGAGAAGCAGGCTTCCCACGAGCAGGGAGCCCGATGTGGGGCTCGATCCCAGGACCCTGGGATCATGACCTGAGCCGAAGGCAGATGCTTAACGACTGAGCCACCCAGGCACCCCTGGACTATCTTTTGATGTTATACCTGGCATTCTGGTAGCTACTAATGGGCATCAGTTTAGCTAGCTCAAGGAACATACAGTTTCCAGAGTACTGATGTCTTAGAGAACCAAAAGAATATTCTTCCGTAATTGGATGTGGGGTTTTTTTCCCCATTAAAAATGATTTATTTGGGTGGTGATTACATGGTGTCTTAACTTCATGATAATTCATTGATCTGAGTCTTTTGAATTGTACAGTTTCCTCTATGTGTTATACATCAATAACAGATGAAATACTTAGAGAATAATTAGGAACATATTTTAGAATAAATAGGTTATTAAAATATGTGCTGAGTCTAACTTTTGCTTACAATTGAACCAGGATGTAATTACTTAAGGAACAGGTGATTTCAATTCTTTCTTCCTGCAGCACCTAGGTGCAGTCTCCCTTTTGGTAAGATGCAGTTTGTTAAGTACATGTTTAAATTTTCCATGATTTCAGAATCCTAAAAGTCCTAAAAAACACAGTTTTTTTGTTTGTTTTCATATCTCTGCTTTGCCAGGACTGTCTTAATTTTAAAGCTGCCTTTGGAACCCCTTCTGTCCTGAGCAAACCAGGATGGCTGGTCATTCTACAGTTAAAGGACAGAGGAGCATTTAAGCAGCAAAAGAAAGGGCTTTATAAGAGTAAATGCTACAGGTGGAATGTTTGTGTCCTCCCAAAATCTGTATGTTGAAAACTAAGGCCCAAAGTGATGGTATTAGGAGGTGGGACCTTTGGGAAGTGATTAGGTCCTGAAAGTGGAAGCCTCATGAATGGGATTAGTGCCCTTATAAGAGGCCCCAGTAAGATCCTTAATCCCTTCCACCATGTGAGGACACGAGAGAAGTCTACCACCCAGAAGAGGGCCCCCACCCAATCTTGGCACTCTAATCTCCGACTTTCAGCCTCCAGAACTGTGAGAAATATCTGTTATTTATAAGTCATCCAGTCTGTGTTTTGTTATAGCAACGGAACAGACTAAGGCACTATGCAAGCTGTTTTCTTCTTTAATAGTTCATTTGTTGTGAATATGGGATCTTATATCTGAAGAACTTGTCTTGTCAGTAAATACCTAGAAAGACTATTTAATAGTCTGTATGTGAAGCCTGGTCTGTTGGTACTCCAGGCCTCCTCACTATAGGAGACCAGGGATGGCTTTACACCCCCAAGGCCTGCTCTTCCTGCCCAGCATGCCTGGATGCTTCCCCCCATCACACACACACCCTCACACTGGTGTCCAGTGGCATCTCCCTCGCCTGGATACAGAACAAAGATTCTGGCATGTAGTTTGTGATAGGTCCTGAGTACAAGAAAACTGAGACCGGAACAAAGATTATGGCTACCAGGGATATGAAAAGAGGAAAGTGGGAAAAATCAAAAGTGGTAACCGTGTTTTGCCCCCAGCATTTATTTCCCTACGTGGAAATAGCACCTGATTTATCCTTTTAGGACCATCCCTTCCCCAGGCCCAGTCCCTGTGATTAACGAGTGAATTTCCTTCCCCACCCTTTCTCATGGAGCGGGAGGGCGGGGTAGGGACTCGTGACTCGGGCCTGGCCAATGAGAGCATTCCATCTTACTGGCTCAGTGATTGGTTCCAGGAAGCACATGATCCAAGCTAAATCAGAGGCACATAAACCCAAATCTTTTATCTGACATGTTCCTCTCCCTTTTAACCGTGTCATTCCCTGCACCTCGGGATTGAAGATAGTCACGAGCCAGTGTGACTGAAGCAGAAGGACAAGGGGAAGGGTGGGGACCCCTCCCTTTCTCCCCAGTCACCTTTTATCCTGCAAGACAGGGTCAAATGTCCGTGCTCTGGGAAGGCTTTTCTGATTCTCCTGGCCCCTCAGCAGTGCTCTCTCAGCACCCTACGTCGTGACACTACAAGGATCTGTGTATATACGCCTCTTCTGCCACCCAAAAGGCAAGACCCTAAGGAATCTTTTCTTATCCATCTCTTTATATGTAGCATGCCGCGTAGTACTTCCAGCACATTCATCCACCCACTGTGTGCCAGGAACTGTTCTAGGTGCAGGGCGGGGCGGGGGGACAGCAGTAAAGAAAACAGAGCCTGCCCTGTATAGGTCATATTCTAGTGTGGAGAGACGAGCAAATAGACAAGGAAATATAGAGATAGAATGCCACATCGTGGTGAGGCCATGGGAAAAAAATCAAAAGGATGGGGAATGCAAAGGGTGTGTGTGCCTTTTACAGAGGGTGATGGAGGAAGATATCCCTGAGAAGATACTGCCTGAGCAGAGCTCTGGAAGAAGCAAGCCTTGTAGAAGAAGTCTGGGGGATGGCAGTTTAGAAAGCCAGATCAGTGTGTGCAGAGAGGTCCTGAGGCAGGAGTGCTTGGCTGAAGGAGGAACAGCAGCAAGCCAGAGTGGCTGGAGAAGACTAGGAGAGAGAGATGAGGTCAAAGAGGCAGCAGGGGCCCAGATCCTGCAGGCTTTTTAGGCCGTGGTGAGGACTCTGGCTTTTACTGTAGTAGAGTAGGAAAGCCACTGGAGGGTTTTGAACAGAGGAGTAGCATTATCTAAGTTATTTTTAGGAGAAGGAGAAGATCCTCAGGCATCCGTGTGGAAAATAAACTGCAGATGGGCAGGGTGGAAGCAGGGAGACCGTCAGAAGGCTACTGTAATAATCCAGATGAAAGATGATCATGCATTCACTGACACATAAAATAGGTGCTTGATAAATGTTTTCTTGCATAAATGAGTGAATAAGTGAATGCCATCCCCACAGACAGCACCAGCCTGTCTGGGAAGGAGTAGAGCAAGGGCAGAGGGGCAGGAGAGTCCCCAGCCTTACAGAGTTGGTGTCATTGAGGTAACATTAAACAGTCATGCTCAGGTAGTAATGTCCCTGTAGCAGTCACAAGATTTTGCTTGAGCAACAAGTTGGGCAGGGCACTCACATCCTCCAAGGAATCCTACAAGGATTGCCTTTCTAATACGGACAGTGGGGGTTGGTTAGTGTGACATCCTAAGTACTGGGACAGCAAAGCCCCATTAGAAAGCCCCAGTCACAGCCCTGTGGTACCCCATCGGGGTCACACACATCCCATCCAGCTCTCTTTGCCAAGGTCACCTGAAGTTACAGAGGTTGGCTGGGGGAGACAATGCCAGTGTGCTGGCTGGAAGAATTGCTCTGAGGAGCCCCCAGATGTACAGTGGGGAGAAGCAGCAGTCCTCCTTGTTGTGGGTAGAATTCTCAAATAACCCCCCAAATTCCCTGCCTCCCAAACTGTATCCACCATGCATATAGGTTATGTGAAATCGCCTTAAGTTGACCCTAAGCCAGCAAGGAAATGGGACCTCACTCTTACAACCTCAAAGACCTAGATTCTGCTGAGAACAAGGGTGAGCTTGAACGTGGATTTTCCCCAAATGAGAACTCAGCCAGTTTCATTTTACTGACCATAGTCATAACTGAATAATCAGTTATTTAAATTACCATAATGACTTTCTCCTCTGCTGGAATAAAAAATGAGAGAGGGGACTGAATCAGGCTTATTCACCACTCTACCCCAGCATCTAGGTGTTCAGTAAATGCTTGCTAAATAAATGAGTTTCTAACTCAATAGTTTATTTTCCAGTGGAACACTTTTGAAAATCCTCCTCTATGTTAAAGATATTTGAGAAAGAAATACAAATGAATAGTAGCAGCCTACTGCTCATAACAGCATTCTGAAGAAATATAATGTCAGTGTCATCTATTGTATTTATCACCTCTGATTACAGACTGCTTAGTAGGTATTCTAGGCTAACGAAAGATGCATATGATAGGCTCTTTGCCCTAAAAATACATATAATCTACTTTGGAAGCCAACACAACCGACACAATTAGATAGTGACAAAAATGAAACCTGTAGAAGAAATCAATACTACGGACACCTTACACCATTGGTGTGGCTACTAGTAAGCAAATAAACAAAAACTGAAAAGAACAAGTGTTGGCAAGGATGTGGAGAAACTGGACCCCTTGGGCACTGTTGATGGGAATACAAAATGCTGCAGCTACTGTAGAAAACAATACGACAGTTCCTCCACAAATTAGAATTACCACCAAATCTAGTGATTCCATTCCGGGTATATATCCAAAGAATTGAAAGCAGAGACTTGAAGAGATATTTATACAGCCATGTTCACAACAGCCAATAGGTGGAAGCAACTCAAGTGTCCACAAATGGATGAATGGATAAACCACGTGGTCTATCCGCACAACGGCATATTAGTGAACCTTCAAAAGGAATGAAATGCTGACATGTGCTGTAACGTGGATGAGCCTCGAGGACATCCTGCTGTATGAAGTAAGGCAGACATAAAAAGACAAATATAATTAACCCTAGAACAACACCGGGGTTGGGGTGCCAAGCCCCTGAGCAGGTAAATACCCAGGTATGACTTTTGACTCCCTCCCCAAATTTAACTACTAATAGCCTCCTGTTGGCCAGCAGCCTTACCAAAAACATAGTCTACTAACACCTACTTCATATGTTATATGTACTACATACTGTATTCTTACAATAAAGTAAGCTGGAGGACTGAAAACATTATTGAGGAGGGCACGTGTTGTGATGAGCACCGGGTGTTATACGTAACTAATGAATCAAGACCACTACATCAAAAACTAATGATGTACTATACAGTGGCTAACTGAACGTAATAAAAAAAAAAGATAAAAGGAAAAGAAAATCATAAGGGGGCACCTGGGTGGCTCAGTCAGTTGAGCCTTCAGCTCAGGTCAGATTCCGGGGTCCTGGGATGGAGCCCCACATGGGACTCCTTGCTCAGTGGGGAGCCTGCTTCTCCCTCTGCCTCTCCCCCCACTCGTGCTCTCTCTCTCTCTCTCAAATAAATAAATAAAATCTTAAAAAAAGAAAAGAAAATCATAAGAGAAAATATATTTATAGTACCGTACCATAAAAAATCCACATATAAGTGAACCTACAACAGCTCAGACCTGGATTGTCGGAACCGCACACTTAGAAATGGTTAAGATGGTGCATTTTATGTTATGTGTATTTGACCACAATTGAAATTAAAAAAAAAATCAGTATATGGAAAGTCAGACAAAAGGCAAGAGGTCAGTAAGGACTGGGGTGGTCAGAGAAGGGGTTCTGAGCTGGGCTGCAGGGGACACATCGCCAATAGGGTGAGGATGGGAAGGAGAGGCCAGCCAAGGGGGAGACCCCCACTATTGCGAATAACTCCGGTGTCCAATGCAGACCATCTATCTGGCAGGGGCTTTCCTTGTAGCTGGAATCCTGTTAAACTGGTACCTGAATTTAAAGGCTGGTGAAGATCCTTGAGAGGAATGGCTCTGGGGCCTCCTCCAATGGCCCCCAAGACCTGGTTATGATAAAAACATGCGCGTCCCCTCCTTGTCCCTAGAAAACAGTCCCAACTGGAGACTTCAGCACAGACAGCTGGGGGACCCAGGATTCTGCTCCTTTCTTACAGCTGCCTCAAGTCCGAGTGAGTCTGAAGGACTGACAGAAGGCTTAGGAGGACCACTCTCCCCACTGTGCAGACTGGGTAGGCAGGGAAGTGAGGGTGGGAGGGAAAGTGGGAAAGAATGAGACTAAGTAATGTGGTGGTGTGTGAGCTCATGGGTCCAAGGAGTATTGGGCGGTGTAGTGCCTCACGTTCACGCCATTGCCCCCAACCCTGCACACACGCAGCCCCCCGCCCCAGAGAAGCAGCCTCCCTGCCATCCCGCAGACCCGAAGCTTCGTAGTGGGGTCCCTGCTCATCTTTACCGAGCAGGCCATGATACCCCAAACCTGCAGAAGCAGATCCAGGGCCTCCTCTCAGCCTGGCCTCCCGCCCAGCCACAAGCGCATGAGTGACAACCGAGGGTGACTGCTTTTCTTGGAAATAAACTTGGAAGCGTGAAAAGAGCACTGAACAGGGAATTCAAGTCACTGACCTGGGACCAGATTATGATTTTACCCTAGGCAAGTCATTCAGTTTCTTTGGGCCTTGGCATCCATAACTGAAAAAAATAAAATTCCTGCCTGGCAGGACACTCACGTGTGCTGTAAGAAGGAAGTGAGTTATTTATGGAGAAGCTCATAAAAATTGTGAAGTCCATCAGTGTTCCTACGTGCCTGGAAGGAGAACGTGCTAGGTATGTAACTGACACTTTCTCTGAGGACTTGCCCTGCTCCTAAGAAGCATTTCTTAGACTTGTGTTTATACTCCAGGGTTGCTTCTTTTTTTCCTTTTTCTAAATTTTCATCATGCAAAATTTCAAACATGTAAAAATGTGGAGAGAGTAGAATCAGAGACCCCATGGACCCAAACTCAGCTTTAGTGATTATCACCTCGTGGCTAATATGATTTCATCTGTGCCCCCACCCCCTGCCTTTCCCTCTTCCTCCTTTTGTTCGTTTGAGGCAGATCTACATAAGCTTCATATGTTGTAATGAGTTGAAATGTCTTGTATCCCTTCAATAACAAGGACCCCTTCCATCTCTCCTTTTGTTCTTGTTAAAGAAACTGCTGGTTTGCCCTATATGTTTTATCAGTCTGGGTTTTGCCAACATGTGATGGTACTGCTGAGCCTGTTCTGTGTCCTGTGTTTTTTCTAGGTTGGTATTCTGTCAAGAGACGATCCGGATGGCCTACCGCTGGGGTGCCGCTGCCTCTTTTTGTGTCCAGATGTAAGTCAGGTTTGCAGAATTTAATCTTCCTCAGAGAGCAGCTCCTCCTCTTCCTCCTCTTCCTCTTCATCATCAGTCGTAAAGTTTATTAAGCTCCCCTCCTATGTGCCAGGCACCGTGCTGCGCTCTTACAGACATTATCTCTTTCTGTTTTCCTGAATTCCAAATAGATTTTCGCTGCCCAGCACGTAAACCCTTTTTCATGTTTGGGGGACTGCTTCCGGCTCTGCTGCAGCCTGGGGGACCAGAGCAGTCTAGCTGTCCTGTGAGATTCCTCCAGAGTCATCCCTGAGCCCCCACTTGAGTCCCCCGCTAACACGCGGAGGCCAGGAAGAAGTTGGTATTGCAGACCGCAAGGGAGAAACAAGAAACCCGCTCCTTGTAATGAGCCTCCAAATCACAGGCACCCAGAGCCAACCCTGCCTCAGGGCATATGAGATTATAAAGTCTTCCTGTCACTTAAGTCATTTGCAATCAGAACAATTTTCACTTTCAGGATGGAAAGATACAATCGAGTAATGTAAAATAAACGACCAGCATAGGATATTACAAGTGTAATGGGATTACAACTATACGGAAATAAAATTAAATTCAAAACGGCTACATGAAAAAATGGTTGGGAAGAAATAATCCAAAATGTTAACAGTGATGTGGATGAGTGGTGGGAAAATGAGTTAACTTCCCTCATTATACTGCTCAATATTTAGTGTTTTCCAAATCATGAATAACGTTTTTGAAAATGTACACATATACAACCACCCCCCCCCATACTAACACACACAATGTTTGGGGTTTAGGCACAGCCAGGAATTAAGGCCCGCATTCCCCACAAGTGCACTGCATCAGGTGAAGAAAGGACATCATCTGGCTTGTTCTGATGCATAACTTGATGATTCGATTTTATTCCACCGTTTGTGAGTGCTTCGCTGAAATCCAAATGTATTGTGTTTAGATCCATCACTCACTGCGGCGGAGGCACTGTTCTGAAAAAGGCTAGTCCAGAATTGTTGGCACGGCTATAACCATCTAGATCGGCTCTGTGCAGTGACACGGAAAAGCAGCTGTAAGTTTACAGGTGACACAGGAGATGCACGACGAGATGAGGAGCAGTGCGTTCGGGCACACATGCGCACGCGCAGACCTGACCCTGTTCCAAATTCTGCCGCTGCTGCAGCCCCTCCTAAGAACGGTTCCCTGTCTGGGCTCGACTTTGGGGGTGCCGTGCACCCCCCGGACTGCGCTGCCTCTGCAGGACCAGGAGCTCCTTGGAAAGAACCTGGTCAGGGACTCCGCAAATACTGAGGACCCAGAGCCTAACTAGGACCTCTGCCATATTAGTCCTGGGGGAGCCCCCAAATGAAGGCACTTACCCCAGCAGCATTGTAATGGAAACAAAAATTGCAGATTCTGAAGTCATGTTTTCTGTAGTCCTTATGGAAATTTAGGGAACAGACGGCCCAGAATCGGGGAAAGGGGGTGGAGAAAAAAGGTGCCCGTGTCTCCGGATGCACTGTTTTGCGGATGAGCAGTGCGTGACCCAAGGCAGCAGGACGCCTGGGTTTGCAGTGTGCATGCCCCCTCCCCACGTTTGCTAGAAAATACAGGTAGACAACGCATATTTTTTTTAGCCATTTAATATTCGAGACGTTCTGAGACTAAAAAATTGTTTCTCTGAAATTCAAATGAAGTAAGTGTCCTATATTTTTCTTGGCTAAATCTGGCAATTCTAACACCGACTATGCCCTGGAGAGTGCCCCCTCCCTACCCCTCTCATTGGCAGCATGAGGTGGTTGGACCAGAAAGCCTCAATGGGGGTCCTTGGCTCTCAAATTCTGTTTCTGAGATACAATTAGAAGCGAGAACAGCAAAACCTGAGGCTTAGAATATCTATAAAGGCAAAAAGAAAAAAAGAAAAAAAATGACAGATTGTGACGGGAAATTTAGCCAATATCTCTACAGTACCAAACTAATCAGATTCACTGAATTTTTCTCTTTTTCATATAGCAATCTGAGTATTTGCAGGCTTAGCTTAAGGTCAAAAGGCAAGGTTAGTATCCAAATATTAAAGGGGGCTCATGTCAAAAAATAATAAAATAAAGGGGATTCATGTCAAATATTTATGAACAAATCGCTCACTTTATTGTTATTAATTATGATGAAAAAGTGGAAATGATTTAAATGTCCTAAAATAAAGGTATGATTAGGTATGTTATGACAGAATCATACTACAGAATGTTTCACATAGGGCGCCTGGGTGGTTCAGTGGTTAAGCGACTGCCTTTGGCTGGGGTCATGATCCCCGGAGTCCCGGGATCCAGTCCCATATCGGCCTCCATGCTCGGCAGGGAGTCTGCTTCTCCCTCTGACCCTCTGCCCTCTCGTGCTCTCTCTTTCAAATAAATAGATAAATAAATAAATAAATAAATAAAAGAATGTTTCATGTAGCCAGGAAAAATTTCTGCTTCTAAAGAATTTTAATGAGCCTAGCAAAATACATTAAACTTTTAAAATAAAGGAACCAAAACTATACAAAATCTAAAGTATAGATGTATATATTATGTATGCCTAGAAATAAATAAATTAAATAGAAATAAATAAAAGGTGAATGATTAAAGCTTTGGTATTGGTTATCTTTGGATACTTGGATTTTCAATGACTGATTTTTTCTCACTTATGTTTTACTGTATCCTCTGTTTTCTGCAAGATCATGCATCACTTCTTTTTCTTCTCTCTTTTTTTTTTTTTTTTGGTGTCCCTGAGTGGGCTTGAATGTATCACTTTTTTTAAAAAGATGTTATTTATTTATTTTAGCGAGTGGGGGAGGGGCAGAGGGAGGCAGAGGGGGAGAGAGAGGAATCCCAAGCCAACCCTGTGCTCCTCACGGAACCCACTGAGGGCTGGATCCCACGACCCTGAGATCGTGACCTAAGCCAAAACCAAGAGTTGGAGGCTTAACCAACTGAGCCACTCAGGCGGCCCTCAAATATATCACTTTTCTAATCAGACAATATTGACATTCTACAAGTGGAGAACACTTTGACAAGAAATAGAAGGTGGCTCTACACAGGTATCAGTGTAGAAACCAGTTATTAATATATTTTTAGAATCTGTTAAATTCTAAAATAACTCTATGAAACAGATTGAGAACTGGAAATGCAGTTATTGAGATATAAATCTACATTTTTTGGCCAATTCTTTCTCTTTGGTTATTATGAAATTCCATGATCATTCATACTTGCTGTCATTTTCCACCTGCAGAGAGGAAGTCTACAGTAAGCAGTTGGTCTTCTGCGTGTCTGGTGATTTTTCATGAATATGGAGGAGCCACTTGCGGGGGGGCATGTCATTTCAGATGAGTGGAGGGTAGGGAAAGCCTCTATGGACGCATTTGAGCAATGCTCTGAAGAAAGCAAGGGAACTGAGGGAAAAGCATTTCCAGTAGAAGGAATAGCAAATGAAAAGTCTTTGGGGCATATTTGAGGAATGGGAGGAGGCTAGGATGGCTAGAGCAGAGTAAGCCAGAGGGAGAGTAGTGAACAGGATTATAAAACACTGTGTAATTTAGAAGAGTATTGACATGTAACAAATTAAAATTTCAAACAGAAATGCAATGTAATATAACCATGCTTCTTTTCACAAAATAATTACAATAATTTTTCAAAAATGAATCCATACTTCACCATGGGTTTATGAGTCAGGGTTCTCCAGAGAAACAGAAGAGAATCACATTATAGGGACTGGCAAGTTAAAAAATCTGCGAGGTAGGCCACCAGACTGGAGACCCAGGGAGGAGCCAATATTACTGTTCAAGTTCAAAGGTCACCAGGCCGGAGAATTCCATCTTACTTAGTGTACCTCAGTTTTTGTTCTAATCAGGCCTTCAACTGATTGGATGAGGCCCACGCACGTTATGAAGGAGAATATGCTTTTACTCAAATTCCACTGGTTTAAATGTTAATCTCAGCCCTTAAACTACCCTCGCAAAAGTATCCAGAATAATATTTGGCCAAATATCTGGGCCCTATGGCCCAACCAAGCTGACACATAACATGAGCCATCACAGCAGGTGATGAGGACTGCTAATGATTTCAAGTTAGCCGTTCTTTTTTTTTTTTTTTAAAGATTTTATTTATTTATCTGAGAGAGAGAATGAGATAGAGAGAGAGCATGAGAGGGGGAAGGGTCAGAGGGAGAAGCAGGCCCCCCGCCGAGCAGGGAGCCCGATGCGGGACTCGATCCCGGGACTCCAGGATCATGACCTGAGCCGAAGGCAGTCGCTTAACCAACTGAGCCACCCAGGCGCCCCTCAAGTTAGCCGTTCTGATTTACTTGTATGACGTCTGTCTTCATCAAGTCCTACCAGTGTGTTGCTATGATTGTTCATTAGGAGATCATCTGAGGCCAGAGCAAAATGGTCTTCCTGTGCCCTTTTGTGAAGGGACTTTCTCACACACACACACACACACACACACATACACACACACATGCCCACTCTCACCCGCTCTCACTGAGGGCCCAGCCGGGCACAAAGGGCCTCACTCAATGCTTTTCTCTGTGGCCCTGAGGGAAATTCTCACTGCCACACAATTACTGCTCCTGTTCCCTCATGTATATTTCGCTTTTAGCAAATCCTATCCTCTCTATTTAAAGATGACCCCATTAATAATGTCACCTTCTGTATCAGATATAGTTTGGGCAAAGAAACCAAACTTCTGTGGGTGACACAGAGTAAGGGATTAAGGGTTAGAGCTCCTACAGCTGTGGATCCAGCTTGCCTCTGCCTGGTGTTCAGCCTGACACCCGTAAGGCCCGTTAGCCTGATGTTGCGAAGGGAAGCTGGACAAAGACGAGGGCAGGGGCACTCTCTTTCTCACCACCTCCAACCTCAGTAGTAAGGGTGACCGGGGGGGGGGGGGTGTTGTCACCTTTGTCTTGGAGCCACACCCTCAGGCCTTGGGCCTGGAGAAACTGGAGGAGATGTGCCAGGAGCTAGGGGGAGCCAATGGCCCAGCTGTGCCCCCAGCCACAGGGGGAGCTGGGAGATCAGCGACGACACGCAGAGCTGACCCCGTGCCTCGAGCCGTGAACTGACCCTCGGAGGTCCAAACATGTAGCTCCTGCTTTATTGCTGTCTTCAAGCCTTGCCGGAGATGCTCCCTGAGGCCAAAGCTGACCCAGAAGAACGGAGGAGGGCTGGGGATTCTGGAAAAGGTAATTCCAGCTTAGTTAAGGGGACACAGCCCAAAGTCATCACGGTCTACCCCGTGTGAGCACGGCATCCGCATGCACTGGGCTTCGCCAGATAAAAGCTCCAAGTCGAGATAATTGGGAGCTCAGGCCTCTGCTTAGCATGATGTGGCAATTCCTAGTAAGATGGAAACAGAGGAGGGTATGCTAACCCTTTATCTACCTTTGTGGGGTCATCCTGTTCTAAATGGGCCACACTCACCCTCGGGTATCCTGTAACTAGTGTTGAAATCAGGGTTAACCACTATGAACACTTATTATGTTAGAGAGTAGGGGAACGGAAAAGAGGAAGAAGTCATAGTTAATGTACACATATTAAAATAAAGAAATAATGCTCAAACCGTTACCTTCTTCATGGCTATAATTGGTCACGTGGCCACAGCTGGTATTTAAGAATGCCTTCTTTCGCTACTCATTCCAAATTCCTTTTGCCCTCAGCAAGCCCCTCTGCTGATTGTGATTCCTTGCCTGGTAAAGTGACCCAAATCTTCTTGTGCTTCATTTCAGAAGGTTCTGGTCATTAGCAGTCCTACTACAATAGGTTGCTGGCTTTCCCCTGATTCTGCCCAATAGATACGTTCCTGACTTGCTTTTCCTCCTCCCCCACCTGCAGTGTGTAGTAACAGCACAGTTTTTTCCTTGGTAGACAGGATCCATCACCCCAGTCTGTATAGTAATCCCCTCCTTTGCTGGTAGATTCACTGGTATGGGGAAGCCCAAAGTTTTACCTTGCATTTTAATGGAACCGTTCATGTGTCTCCTTATGAAGACTTCCTGACCAGCAGGGCCCAAAGTCATGGGGATGGAAAAAAACATATGTCATTAGGGATAGTAATGAGAGGATCCACTCCCATTTTCATCCCTTGATTTCCAGGCCCCGGAATTCTGGTTATGGAGAATGGCATCATATCTGGTTGGTTGATTTAGAAAGTATATTACACACTCTATGCACCCAGCTGCCAATGTAACTGACTTTCCAGGGGGCTCTTCATTGTTCCATGAAGCCAGGTACTTGGAGTTACAGGAAACATAGTTAAGAGCAACAAATTCCATGGGAATGAGCCTATGGCTGCAGTTTGTTGACTGAAAAGTGAGTCCCTTGGTCAGAAGCAATGCTGGGTAGAATAACATGTGGGAGAATAAGCCTCTCCATAATTCCCCGGACAGTGTTGTCAGCCCCACTCGAAACTGGCAACTTTTCAGATCACTGAATAAATGGGTGAGAGTAGCAAGCACAGGTGAGACATGCCCTGCGGATTTCTGAATGAGAAGAAGGGCTAAATACCAATTCTAGTGTGTGTGTGTGTGTGTGTGTGTGTGTGTGTGTGTGTGTGGTGGGGGGTGGTGTCCCCACCTCCAACTATTCTCACATACCAGCTGGGTATCCTACAATTCAACTCAATCCTGACACGATCTACCCAGAAACAGCATGAGATTCTGCAAGTTAGGGTTCAGTTCTGCAAGACTGTGCCCCTCCCGCCCTTCAGAGGCCAGTCTCAAGTTCAGGTTGCCACCTGGACTTCTGACCGACAGCTATAAATTGGAAGTTCTTAGGTTTGATTAATTCGCTAGAGCAGTTCACAGAACTCAGTTTACTTACTAGGTTGCTTTTTTTTTTTTAAGATTTATTTATTTATTTTAGAGACAGTGTGAGCCAGGGGAGGAGCAGAGGGAGAGGGAGAGAGAGAATCTCAAGCAGACTCCCTGCTGAGTGCTGAGCATGGAACCCGGCATGGGGCTTGATCTCACGACATGAGATCATGACCTGAGCCGAAAGCAAGAGTTGGACACTTCACCGACTGAGCCACCCAGGTGCCCCTAGGTTGATTATTATAAAAGGACATAACTCAGGATGAGCCAGATGGAAGAGATGCACAGTGCAAAATCTGGGGAAATGTGTGTGGAGCTTCACTCCACAAAGAGAGACAGCACCACTCTCCCCAAATCTCCACAGGTTCACCAACCCAGAATTTCTCTGAACTCTCTCTTTTTAGGTTTTTATGGAAGCTTCACTACATAAGCATGGTTGGTGAGATCACTGGCCATTGGTGACTGAACTTGATCTCCAGGGCTTCTCCTCTCTGTAGAGATCAGGAGGATAGGACTGAAAGTTTCAACTTTCTAATCACAGGATTGGCTCCCCTGGCAACCAGCCTCCATCTTTAGATGCTTTCTAAAAGTCATCTTGTTAACATAACAAAAACCACCTTTATTGCTCTTATCATTTAGGAAATTCCAAGGGTTTTGGGAGCTCTGTGCCAGAAACAGGACCAAAGACCAAATACATATTTCTTATTACAAATCACAATATCACAGGGGACAAATGCAGTAGCTTATTCTTCATCTTGGAAGGGATATCTCAACAGAGTCCACGTCACTGGTCTCCTGGAGATTGAACCAAGGGGGTGGTGCCCTTCTGGATTTTTGTGGGACTCATTTCCTATCTTTTGTGTCTTATCAAGGTATCTAGAATAATTGCTGTTAATACCTGTGAAGGTTCTGAGATTTTATGCTGCTCCTAAACTAACAAATTATCTGCCACTGTTTCATGGATGCCGGTAGAAGACATGAGATTCCTAGGTCAGAGACAAAGGACTTTATTACTCAGAATCATAATAGTCAGGAGAC
Organism: Callorhinus ursinus; assembly: GCF_003265705.2. Taxonomy (NCBI): domain Eukaryota; kingdom Metazoa; phylum Chordata; class Mammalia; order Carnivora; family Otariidae; genus Callorhinus; species Callorhinus ursinus. Next base: position 14,934,607 of record NW_027397094.1, read on the forward strand.
TATCAGCATTTCCTGTACCAGTTCTCCAAGTTCAAGTTCCTACAGGGAAACACAGAGAGGACCATGTGACAGCAACAGCTGTTCACACAGTGGGTTCCATTACAGAAGAACCCTGAAGTCAGGGAAGCTGAATCTTTTATAATGGGCAGTAAGTGCGTCTGCACTTTGCTCCAGACAGAGCCATTATCATTGTTATACTATCCTGTAAGCTTGCCTACCTTTTGCTTTGGAGAAAGACATTATCTCTTTCTTCGTCTAAGGCTCGTCATTATACACATTTCCTTGAAAAGATAGTCCAGAACAAAAGCAGTCAGTACCTCTGCTCCTAAGACATGCAAAAATGTGAAAAGCATTAGCTCCCGATGGTTGTTTCTTTTGTTCACCAGGGAAAAATCAGCAGGATATCGCTAACATAATGGACTGGCACAATGTCCTGTGCGTCGGGAAGGTGTTTAGAATATGATTTAGGGCTGGCGAGTGGATATAGCTCTGAGATACGACAGTCAAGATGTGTTCCTAATGCTGCCAGTTGAAAGCAAATGGCTTCTTGTAGTCTCTGCTAACAGGTGCGGAGCAAAAAAGCATTCACTAGATCAACAGCCATACACATTGGCTGGGGGATGTATTGATTCAATATAGTGATAAAACCACATCTGCAGTAATAACTGCAATTGGAGTCACAGCATGACTGGGTTTGTGATAATCCATCTTCATTTTCCCAGACTCATCTGTCTTCTGCACAAGCCAAATAGGTGAGTAGAATGGGGATATGTCAGAATCACTACTCTTGCATCTTGTAAGACCCTGATTAGGTGACAGTGATATCTGACATCTCTCTGTGAAAGTAGTTTTGCTTCTTAGTTTACTATTTCATTCAGTAGAGGCAGCGTTAGTAGCTTCTATTTGACCTTTTTTACCCTGACATCCTTACTCCAGAGATCAGGGAACCAATGTGGGGAGTTTGCCTGTTGCTGAGGATGCTCCAATTATGCATTCCTTATGCAAGGCATTCCAGTGATACATTCCAAACTGAGGAAATCACCAAAGGGTGGGCTTGGGGCCCACTGGGTCTACTCTGAAATGGACTTACATCAAAACTTAATTGGTCACCTGACTCCCTAAGCCCTGGATCTGACTAGAGGAATAGAGTGGTGTTTCAGCTCCAAAAATGAGTTTTCGTTCAGAGCCCATGTCTTGTAATCCCTGGAAGGTCTGATTATTTACCTTCCCCCAAAACGCAATCGCTCTGGTAAATGGCCACAGTTCCCTGTGGAGTAAGGTTCACAGTACAAATGTTTGCTATGTAGCCTGGCCCTTCCTCTAGAGGGCTTTATCCTCCCTTTCATTCAAGGGGATCTGTTGACTAGGGTGAGGATGAGGGAAGAGAGAGACTTGAGCACAGAATTTAAAGAGGTGATTATTCCTGGGGTCCTGCAGGAGCCAGTCTTGCATTTATATAAGCCTGAGAGTGAGTGCTTCCTTAAATCTAAGACCTTAAATCGTGTCTTACTTGCTTCAGTCCAACCCCAGCCCTGGCTGGACTTGAACTGACGCAAGTCTGAGAAACTGGTTGAGAGGCTATAATACTCTCTTGTGGTGACTCAGCTCAGACTTCTGTTCACCAGACACAGAGCTTTTCTGCTTATAGAAATTAAGATTTTAGTACATGCCCAACTATTTTAGTTCTGGGATGCCATGACCAACACTGAAGACATTGCAGGACAGACTATTCTGATTCCTGACGAGTCAGATTACTGAATAGCTCTGTTTCTGCAGTCCTGTTCTGAGTCCCTGTCTGTGACTCAGTGCTTCTGCCTAGCCCCAACATCCCAGGACTCTAAAATCCCCACTGAATACGGAGCATCTAGTTCAGTGACAACAGTGGCATTTCCTGCCTAAAGATAATGTCACCACCACATCCTCTCCAACCAAAGTGTCAAGTGATTTAGTAAGAAAAGTCCCAAGAGGTACAGATGCACAGTCTACAACCCATAGCATTGTGTGTAAGTGGAGAGATGGCTCTTGGCTTTGTGGCACAGACCCCACTTGTAAAACATGTCAAATTTGCAGCTGAATGGTGTTGCCACACCGACAGTTGACACAGAGAAGCCCTGTCTCATTGTCTGGCTGCTCGGCTGGCTGTCTGCTGGTTGTGCTCTACTTTACAGGAGTCCAGGCTTTCAGTAGAGGCCAAGCCTGGCTGGGTAGGGGGCACCAAGTGCCCACGGTGGCACCCAGGGGGCATCCCAGCACCTTTTATCCCAAGACCAGTTGACAAGACAACAAAATACCAAACCCCGTTTGGTTCAGACCCTGCGGTGGTCTTGGGTACATCTTGGGGGGCTGTTGGTATCCACCCGGCTACTAAAGCTGGAGAAAACAAAAGGAAGAAGAAAGAACATGAGCAGACACGGGGCTCAGAAATATAATCAACTCTATGAATTGATTTCAAAGAAATTCTCAGAACCACTTTTATACCAAGGAATATGGCAGAAATCTGCACTTTTGCTTCAAATCTCTTTTTGGACAAAATAACCACTTTTGAATTCCCCTTTGTACATTTTAAAGGCTAACCTAGTTTTCCCCTGTGCCAAGTTTGATTTCTTCCAGTGGTCTCTGGATTTCAGGGTAACTAAGCATCTGTGTGAATTTTATAAGGATATAAATTACTTTTAAGCCACTCATGGACTCTAAGCCTAGAGCCCTTTTAAGAAAACTGAAGGATTTCACTGAACTGCCTCATGGTCTCTTACTGTAATTTAAAAAACAAACAAACTTATAATTAATGCTTTTCTTGCTTTATTTAAAACACGTTTTGTTAAATTGCAAATTTTGAATGTATACATTTTGCCTGTCTACTAGGGCTTACAAATAAGTGGTAGTTTAATTATACAAACAAAGAGACTATTTTAAGTTGCAAAGAAAATTAATCTTTCCTTTCTTCTTATCTAAAATAGAGAAGCTATTTGCCTTCTTCTTCCTTCCCTTAATTCATTCTCCTTAAAGCTCTTAGGCTGGCTTTTGTAAGTCCCAAAGACTTGGGGAGAAGTTTTAAACTGATAAATAACTTTCATAATACATGTTTTTCTTTAATTCATTATGGCTTCCTTTTTTTTTTTCCCTTCGATATTTATTTAAATTCTAGTTAGTAAACACAAAGTGCAATATTGGTTTCGGGAGTAGAATTCAGTGATTCATCACTTACGTACAACACCCCGTGCTCATCCCAACAGGTGCCCTCCTTAATGCCCATCCCCCATCTAGCCCATCCCCCATCCACCTCCCTCCATCAGGCCTCAGTTTGTTCTTTATCTTTAAGAGTCTCTTATGGTTTGTTTCCCTCTCTCTCTTTTTTCCCCCTCCCATATGTTCATCTGTTTTGTTTCTTAAATTCCACCTATGAGTGAAATCATATGGTATTTGTCTTTCTTTGACTGACTCATTTTGCTTAACATAATAACACTCTAGCTCCATCCATGTTATTGGGAATGGCAGGATTTCATTCATTTTGATGGCTGAGTAATATTCCATTGTAGATGTGTACTACATCATCTTTATCCATTCATCAGTCGATGGACATTTGGGCTCTTTCTAGAGTTTGGCTATTGTTGATAATGCCCCAATGCTATAAGCATTGGGGTATGTGTATTCCTTCAAATCTGTATTTTTGTATCCTTTGGGTAAATACCTAGTAGTGCAATTGCTGGGTGGTACGGTAGCTCTATTTTCAACTTTTTGAGGAACTGCCATACTGTTTTCCAGAGTGGCTGCACCAGCTTGCATTCCCATCAACAGTGTTAAGAGGTTCCCATTTCTCTGCATCCTGGCCAACACCTGTTGTGTCTTGTGTTGTTAATTTTAGCCATTCTGACAGGTATGAGGTGATATCTCATTGTAGTTTTGACTTATATTTCCCTGATGATGAGTGATGTTGAGCATCTTTTTGTGTGTCTGTTGGCCATCAGGATGTCTTCTTTGGAAAAAATGTCCATTCATGGCTTCTGCCCATTTCTTAATTGGATTATTTGGTTTTGGGGTGTTGAGTTTGATAAGTTCTTTATAGATTTTGGATACTAACCCTTTATCAGATATGTCATTTGCAAATATCTTCTACCCTTCTGTAGGCTGCCTTTTAGTTTTGTTGATTGTTTCCTTCCCTGAGCAGAAGCTTTTTATCTTGATGAAATCCCAGTAGTTCATTTTTGCTTTTGTTTCCCTTGCCTCTGGAGACGTGTCTAGCAAGAACAGCCTAGGACAAAGAGATTTCTGCCTGTGTTCTCCTCTAGGAGTCTGATGGTTTCCTGTCTCACAGGTAGGTCTTCCATTATGGTTTCCATTTTGAAACCAGAAGCTTCTAGCACTGCTTCAGAAACTGGACCTGTTATGTGTTGGGGTCTCTGCTTAATGCTTTACAGGCATCACCTCATTTAATCTATGTAACAACACTACTGAAGTGGGCACTTTTAAAAATAGAGAATGCATATGCCTTAACCAGTTTTGACAAATGCATGACAAAGAGGATTTTCATCACTTCAGAAAGTTCCCTTGTCCCCATCCCAGATAGTCACTGCCACGCATACACCAAACAACCCCTCATCTGATTTCTATCAAAATAGGTTAGTGTTTACTCTTTAGAACACCATGTAATGTATATTTCTGTGTGTATTTGACTGTACTCACTTATAATATCCACGTTGTTGGTTCCACAACTTACGACCTAGGAGGCCCATCTTTATAAACTCAGCTACAAGGCTCGAGAAATCAAAGAGGGAGAAGGGCCACAGGCTGACATTGTACAGAAAGCTACAGAAAGAAACAGCTCTATGAATTTATTTCAAGGAGATATTTATTCAGTCCTTTTTTTTTTTTTTCTGAATAGCATTCTATCGTTTTGACATACCAGTGTTTGTTTATCTGCTGATGGACATTTGAGCTATTTCCAATTTTAGGCTATTACAAAAAATAAAGAAAGAAAACCCCTATAAATATTCATGTACCGATCTTTGTGTGGCTATGTGTCTTTATTGCTCTTGGGTATTCACTGAGGAGTGGAGTGGCTGGGCCATATGGCAGGTGTATGTTAGTTTTATGTTAAACTGCCAAATAACCAATGTGTTTGTAAAATTTTACATTGCTACTAGAAACGTATGACAGTTCTGGATGCTGCACAGCTTTGCCAACACTTGGTATTGTCAGGCCTTTTTCAAAAATGTTATCCAATAAAACATTCTTATGTGTTCAATTTACATTCCCTGTTGACCAATGATGTTAAGCATCTTTCTTATGCTAATTGGCCATTCATATATCTTCCTTTGGGAAATATCCAATTTTTGCCTCCATTTTTAATTAGGTTCCTTGTCTTCTTGTTACTGAGTTATAATAGCACTTTATATATTCCGGATAAAAATTCCTTGTCAGATAAATGGTGAATGTTGGCTCTGGCACGTATTAGCTGTGCTAGAATTTAAGCAAAGCATTAAGTAGACATAGTGGAAACTTGCTGAAATTGTAATCAATTATACATTTATAGACCTAAGATAACACATTACGGGTGGGAGGAATAGAAGACAGGAGGGAGTCAGACTTCCCAGTTCAGATTGCTTTTGTGATTTCCATGGACAAGAGGTCACAGGCAAAGCCCACTGCTGCTGAAATCAAAGGTATTGACTCATGCCATAGCCATGTAAAAGTTAAATTAGCAAGATTATTAAGCAAATACATTCTGGTTAAATCTGGAGCAAGGGGAAAAAGCTGGCACCAGGAGGTCAAAGCAGTTAGTTACATAGGAAAGCATAAGATTGAGGGTACTCATTTCTTTCTATACCCTAGAGGGACCAAGCAGAGAGGTCATCCAATGAGACAAAGGTGCACACAATCAATGGGAAACCAACCAGGGGGTCCTTCAGTAAAAAATTATAAAATAATAAAATAAAATAACATTAAAGGCAGTGGAGAAATGATTTTAGAGGTGTAGGCACTACTTCTTCTTCTACTCCAGGACCCACTGACCAAGGATTAGATGCCTTCTAAAGGAAAGAACTTGCCTACAGAGTGTTGCTGAAGCTAGACAGCTCCTGGCCACCTGGAGCACTCTGCATAAAAAGCTAAAAAAAACGTTTAAGGATGATTCTGACTGTGCAGATTTATCTCCTCAACTATGACTTGAAAGGTCAAGAGCTTTTACAAAAGGGTGAGGTTTCTTCATTCCTCGCTGAATCTGTGGTCCAGAGATCGGTAGAAAGGATCCGTCAGAAAATGGAGGACAGTAAGGGTGGGTTTGTTAAACTGACATAAATTCTTGAGAAGGGTGGCTTTTCGAGTAGAATATGGTGTATCTTCCTCTCCTTTTTATGTATTACTCCAGTTTGGCTTCCCAGGGATTTTTACTCAATATTACACATTAAATTAAAGTAATATAACAGAGTTACAAATAAATTTTTTTAAAGATTTCTTTTTAGAGAGAGGGAGAGAGCGTGAATGTGGGGGGAGGGGCAGCGGGAGAGAGAATCTTCGAGAAAGACACCCTCCCCCCACCCCTGAGCATGGAGCTCCATGCGGGGCTCGATCTCACCACCCACAAGGCCATGACCTAAACTGAAATCAAGAGTCGATGCTTAACCAACTAAGCCACCTAGGTGCCTCACAAATAAAATTTTTAAATTATAATAATTTTCAAACACCACACTTTAAAAGCTAAGTCACTCTTCATGGGATATACTCTGGCCATTTACATCTGGTCATCTGTTCTTGGTGATCCACACCAGAATCCAACCCAGTTGTACATTAGTACCAGTGAACATGTGGAGGTATTCCTTATTCTCCTCTGCCCTATGGTGGACACGGTTTGAACGATGGAGGGACATTCTGTGCTTGCATCCTCTGGTGTTGCAGGGAGATGTGTCTTGTGTCCAGCTTGACTCCACTCTCCTAAAGATACAGTTATGGCCCCGATAGATTCCAGGCAAGCCTTGTACATGCAGAAGACCTTCTACCACCATGTTTCTCCAAATGGGTGCATATATCTTTTAAGGAAAGGACAGCTAGCAAATTGAGCACTTATCATATGCCTGGCATGGCCCTAAGTGTTTTGACAGGCATTAACTCATGCTGTCCTCATACCAAAGTCCTATGAGATGGGTGCCATTATTATCACTTCTTATGGAGGAGGAAACAGGTCTCTGTCTACCTCCCTGTGGTTTTGGAATAATCGATCCTGGGCTCTTCCTCTCGCCTTCCCACACAGCAAAAGTCACTGGTGTTTTGTTTCTCCCTCTAGAACTGAAACCACTTAGACTATTGTTGATCCACTACCAAGTGTATAGGGTTAGTGAAGCACATTCTTTTCTCAAGGCAGAGGCTCTTGCTTTTGCTCACTGCCTGGTGACATCGTTCTTGGACTGGCTGTATTTTAGGAGGCAGGGTAAGAGGTATTTGCAGTGCAATTTCAAAGCCTTGACCTTCGATGTACCAACTTGCATGATACATTCCTGATTAAGTTTCAATCAGGGTGTTTGGTTCTTTAAAAAAAAAAAATCAGTGAAAGAATTTATACCGTACATTAGCTCAGTTCTCCTTGGGCAGTATATTCATCGCGCCATGATTCCATTTCCCTTTCCTGTCATGAACTTCGCTGATTGCTCAACTTCTACTTTTGGCTCCTCCATGACCTTGGTAAGCCCTGTCACCTCCATGTATCTCAAATTTCCTCACCTGTAAAATGAGAAAACCCTTTGCTCCTTTGCATGCCCGCTAAGGCTTCACTGGGATGCTGTAATTTCTTTAAAACGTGGAGGGAGATAAAAGTGCCCAACGAATGTCTCATGGCAAGCTTGTCATGCTGAAGAGCTTAAGACTCTTCATGAGCTCCCCACCACCCTGAGGACAGAGTCGAGACTCTCGGCATTCCTACAAGGCCCTCAGCAACTGACCGCTGCTCAGCCCTCTGAAACAACCTTTGAGCTTCTGGAACATGCCTGCTCCCCCAGCCTCTGGGCCTTTTTACATACACTCCTATTTTGTCCGAACCCCTCTCCTCTGTCCACCTCTGCGGGACCATGTCCTACTCAGTGGGTTCAGCTCCCATTACTTCAGGATTAGTTCCTCACACCCTACGTCAGGCACCATGGGTGTACCAGAGTATTTCCATAGCCTCTCTTCTTTCCTCTATCTATCCCTTCACTTGACCTTCAAAGTTTTTTATTGACTCCACTGCACCTACACATGGCTGGGGCTCAATTAAATATTATTGAATTATAGAACAAATACAGGGATGAGTATAATTTGGGGAAAGGGTAGGTTGTTGCAATTTCTCCCAAGAGCGAAAAAGACAAGAGCTCCTAAATGTCTATGGACAGCAAGAGATAAACAGAAGTTCCATAAATGTTCATTTTGGGGAACCTGGAAGATTATCTGGAAGGTGAGGACAAGGCTCAGGGCAGAAGCGAAGAGAACCTGAATCGTAACGTGCACGACAGTGAAATCAGGCATCGCGGGGCTGTCTGTCTGTGTGCCAAGGGCAGAGTGAGCTGAGAGCCATTGCGGTGACTTTGCTGTGTGGCCCGAGATTGTGGCAGCCACATGCATGAACCTGAAAGATTGCTGAGGCCCAACAGCAAGACCATCCCATCATTAATCTTGTGTTTTCTTTTGTTTGGACAGGATCTCATCACAAAGGAGTCGCTGTCTGTGACAGGTGGCTCTTAACTCCTTCACAAAACTAGTAAAACCTCACTTGTTCACAAGACAGGATGCTACACAGAAATTAATGTCATCTGGTAAAGACCACTCCAAATGCCTCCCACCAGGACAGCCTCACCCGGAAAGCTGTGCCTGCCCTCTCTCCTCTCCCTACTCAGACCCATGGCAAACAATATTATTCGCTCAGTGAATCACTGTGTTTGGATATCCCTTCTTGAAATATTATTTCGGCCTTCATTCTTTAGTTACTAATATGTTCATGTTTTAGTGGGCCACCTAGGTGATAAGGGAGTTGGCTGAGAGATACAAGCACCTCCTGAGAGCAAGCACTGCCTGGCCTTTTGCTTCTTGCCCTTGGGAGGTTCTCGGGGAATATTTACTGACCCTTTACAATTGATTCCTCTCTCTGGCTCAGCACAGATGGGTCACAGTGGACAGCCATTTTCCCTCTCGCTATTTGGCTTCTTAACAGCCCTTTCTTCAGTGAGTCCATTTGCCCACGTGTGAAGAATTTGGCCATTCATCCCCCCCTTTCCAGCCTCTGGCCAATGGCCCTGCCCAAGTGGCTTTAAGTGGTTGAGTTTTGCCAGCTCACTTCAAAGGTCTAGATTTTTGAACAAAAGGCAAAACAGGCCAGGCAGGACAATCCCGCCCATAGCCGAACATAAATGTGTCTGAGAATGAGACACAGATTCTCTCCCTCACCACGGTGTTTCAAGGGCCGCTGGTGCTCTTGAAGAAACCCCAGGCCCCCTTTCTTGGAGCTTTGATGTGCCACTGGAACTAATGCACGGCAGGGCACCGCACCCTGTTTTGAATTTAGCCGTCCTGTTGAATTTGAGCAAAACTCCCTTTACAGGAGAATTAAACAATAACCACATCACAGGGAAGTCTTCAAGTAGCAGCAAACATCTGCTGCAAGCGGAGTGACAGTCACATGGCCCTAATGGCCCCCAGCCCCCACTGGAGACGTGCAGATGTCTATATAAAGGAAGAATTTTGTTTGTGAGATGCTTTTGGTCTGGACTTGTTCTTTGGTTCATGTTAAATGGGGAACTTAGCAACCTAGTGAAAGCAGCCATTTTGTCTCCACCCTGTAGGGCCAAATTGTTTCCTTGTTCCTTCTGGCTTCCCGACTGCTGAAGGAAGTCTTGGTCTATCTCAGTTGGTAAGTGGAGCGTTGTCAGCACGACCACACTTACTGTTGCCGGCCGGGCAGTGTAGTCTTTAAATAAAGCCCCGAGTTGGAGTTCAGACCTGGGTTCTAGTCCCTGCATTGTCACTGTTAGCTGTGTGGTCCTGGGTTAGTCATTAGTCTGACTGTATGTGGATTCCCATCTGTAAAAACCAGCAGTGGTACCCAGTGGTGTCTGTGGTTTCTTCCAGCCCTAACTGACATTTCTCTCCCAGGCCTGGCTCTCCGCTAGAGAATTATTAGCGTGAAACTGGATCAAGGAAACCTCATTTAAGATGGAGCGGGAAGCCAGAAGGGGGAGCTCTCACGCCTCACTGCTGGTCCTTGTCAATGGCAGACCCACGGGGAAGAAACATACCTTGCCTTCCCAACTGGAAAAAACTTACACTTGACTGCCCCAGCTGGGGAAAGAAAGATTTTCTCCTCACCCTGCAACAGCCCAGCCAAAGACAGTCACACCTCAGCCAATGAAAAGCCACCACACTTCTGACTCTCAGTTTATTCCAATGGACTTTTTGTTTATAACAGCCGGTCTCCAATCCCCCACATGTCCCAAATCGCAAGTCTCTGCTCTTCTCAAATAAGCCCATTTTTGTCAGTAAAATAACTGACAGTTTTATTTTTCAGGTTAACATTAGCAAATTTCAACCCCACTCACACCACTGATACGGCGTCTGTCCATCAAGAGGTAACACAGAGCTGTAGCAACGATCTGGGAAATTTAGTCAATTCGTTTTAATTTTTATTTATTTATTTCTGAAAGAGAGAGAGAGATAGCACACAAGTGGGGGGAGAGGGAGAAGTCCGCTGAGCAGGGAGCCTGATGAGGGACTCGATCCCAGGACCCTGGGATCATGACCTGAGCCAAAGGCAGACGCTTAACCAACTGAGTCACCCAGGTGCCCAGTCAATTCATTTTAAATCACCAAAGGGGGTCAATCAGTCTCCAGAAGCTAGCTCTGAATTATAGTCTGTTTTGGAGACATTCACGAGATACTTTCCATATACATTTCCCTTGTGTGGTGTAGTCGCTGGGAGTTAACTCGGGGGCAACAAAAGCAGAGGTCACAGAAATGTTAGGTCATTCTAAGTCATTGCAGTTTGTCTGCAACCATGCATGAGGCACGTACTCAGAAATACAGGAATGAACGAAGCAGAAGAATTTTTTCCCATGCACTCTATCCTGGCTCATGGAGACATTGCCAAGCAGACGATTCTGTGAACTCCCACCCCAGATACTCTTGATATCCATGTCCCTGGGGTAAACCGTGTCCACATTCTCCTGCCTTAAACCACGGGTGAAAATGTTTGAAATCTCAACCCCCTTCCAGATTCTATAGGAGTCTTTTATTTTTTTTTTAAAGATCTTATTTATTTATTTGACAGAGAGAGACACAGCGAGAGCATGTACGCACAAGCAGGGGGAGTGGGAGAGGGAGAAGCAGGCTTCCCGCTGAAGCTCAATCCCAGGACCCTGGGATCATGACCTGAGCCGAAGGCAAACGCTTAACCGACTGAGCCACCCAGGCGCCCCTACAGGAGTCCTTGAAGCAATGTCATTTAACAATTCGTCCTCATGAAAATGGAAGATGGCTGTTTGCAGTCATTTTACACTGGCTGCCACCAATTCCAAGGCCCAGCCCAATGCTGCTGCTTTGGAACATCCTAATTACAGTGTCTGCATTTGGGACATCCTAATTACAGTGTCTGCATTTACTAGTACCCTTGAAGAGACTTTGGAGCCTAAAGGTGACATCGAGGTCAAAGTCATTTTTGCTGACCTGAGCCCAATCAGAGAGCCAAGGAGAAATTGCTCACAGGGCACTGGTTCTGCCCTCCTTTCTGAACTGTGTTTTGATTTAGTGGATGGCTTAGAAATGAAGGATGGTTTTGCTTATCCCCACCAGCTTCCAGAGACTGAAATGGTAGCTGTAACCCAGTCTACAGAGCAAGATGGCACACCCACAGGTTGGTCTCTGGTAAACTCTAACCTCATTGATGCCTAACACCATGCCGGGCCTGACTTAACATACGACACCAATCAGTGTCACAGAATCTGATCCCGTCACCAGGAGATGCTCCTCTTTTGGAAGGGCATTCTTCCACCTTTTCTCCCCAAACCTCACAGTAAATGCCACCTTCCCGCCCCATTCACAGCCACAATAGGAGCTGTACAACCTAGTAACCCATGGATAGGGAGGTGGGCTGGAAAGTTCCCTTTGCCATGGGAGTGGTGGCGAGTCCTTACTTGCCCTTGCTCCAGGCCTGCTACCCACTCTCAGCACACAATCAAAGCTGAGTGAGTCAGGTTCTCCCCTGAACCCGAGGGCCTGAAGTAGCAATTTACTACATGGGACCAAAAGAGTGATCTGGAAGAGCTAATGAATGTCTACCATTGCTTGACTTTGCTTCCTGATGCAGCCTTCCACATTGTCATATCTGACTCAAGATCTGTCTAGTGCTCTTGCACAAGTTTATGTTCCCCCAGATTCCCCTTATTATCAAGGAAGACACCAATTTTTCAAGAAAGGAAAGCAAATACTCTAGTAGAGTGCTATTCGCCTTGCTTAAAACACAAATGGGTTACATGATGTATCATTGGATAGGCAGAATTGGCCATCATTATGCCAAAATATGAATTCATTTGGACCAATCAAGGGAGGAAACTTTAAAAATCAACTTTTTACTTGACTAAGTCATCAGGCAAATTTATTCAAAGCAAGCAAATTACTACTCCTAAGTAGACACATACAAGATGCCTTTGAGAATTAGATGCCTCATATCTCAATATCGCTAGTAAAATTCTGAACTCTTGAAGCCAGACAGCTATTTTTGTTTGTGCAAAGGTCTTGCAACTTCTAGCAGATTGCCCAGCACATAGTAGGTGCTCAAAAATTATTTACAGAATAAATGAAAGCAGAATTGGTAACACCAACTGGAGTTAATGAAGACAATAACCGATTATAGGCTCAGCCTTATTCACAGATATAATAGACAGTAATGGACATGATGTAGGTATTAGCCAGGCTTCTCCAGAGAAACAGAACCAACAGGAGGTATGTGTGTGTAGAGAGGTTTATTTTAAGGAATTGGCTCACGTGACTATGGGGGCTGGTGAGTCTGAAAGCTGCAGAGTAGGCCAGCAGGCTGGAAATCTAGGGGAGATTTGATGCTGCAGCTTGAATCTGGAGACTATCTGGAGGCAGGCTTCCTTCTTCCTCAGGGGGTCTTGGTCTTTTGCCTTAAAGCCTTCAACTGATTAGATGAGGCCCACCCATATTCATCAGCTTTCTCAAAGTCAACTGATTTAAATATTAATGTCATCTAAAAAATGCCTTCACAGCAACATCTGAAGTTGAGTCAGAGCTATGTGACACCTAAGCCTAGTGAAGTTGACACCTAGAATTAATCATTGCTATGTGATTTGAGTTGCATGCACAGGGTGAAATACTCAAATGAGGAGTATCTCTCCACCAACGACTGAAAGTCTACCTTTAGAGCAGCGGTTCTCAAACCTTAATGTACATCCAGTGACCAGGAAGCGTAGGAAAGATGCAGATTTCTGGACCCCACTCCAGGACAGCCTTCCTTAGAAGCTCACAGCTGCGGTCCACACATTGAAGCATTCCAGAAACTCCAGTAAAGACACTTTGCAAGGTGTACCTTGTGCGACATCACATTATGAAGTCATTTTGTTATCTTAATGACTTCTTAGTACTCATAAATTCCCTTTGAAATTACAACCGGTAAACAAAGCCACATAATATTCTCTGTTGCCGGTAATCAGAGGAAAGCAAATTAAACCACTGTTGCCTTAGGTTGCTAGAGCTGCCCTAGCATAGTACCACAGACTGGCCGGCTTGAGAAACAGAAAATTATTGTCTCATAGTAACGGAGGTCAGAAATTCAAGATCAAGATGTCTGCAGGGTCAGTTTCTTCCAAGGGCCATGAGGAAAGGAGCTGGCCCATGCCTCTCTCCTAGCTCTGGCCACCTTTGATGTTCCTTGGCTGATAGAAGCATCACTCTGATTTCTGCCTTCACCCTCACATGACATTCTCGTGTGTGTGTGTGCACGTGTGTGTGCGTGTGTGTTTGTGGTCTTCTTATAAGGACGCCAGTCCTGAGTAGTGCCCACTGTAATAACCTTTTTTAAACTAATTACATCTGCAAATGACCCTGTTTTCAAATAGGGTCACATTCTGAGGTCCTGGGGCTTAGGATTTTAACATAGAAAGGATTTTTTTTGGGGGGGGGACACAATTCAATCCATAACAATAATAATTGTATTGTACCAATTTCCCTCGGATATATTCAATAAATATTTGAAGACCCCATATGTAGGAGATGACACAAGGAAAAGAGTTAAAGCTCCCTACACGGTGTAGCAGGTGGGGTGGGGAGTTCTCTATCATCTCTTTAGATTCTTTGTTGGATTATTTCTTTGAGGTCTTGATTATCCTGGAGGTAAGTACTATAAAAAACCCAAAAATTTCCCTAGAGCCCTTTCCTAGAGATATTCTCCATGGACGTTTCTCTCTAAGTTTTAGATTAGGCCAGTTCTGCTCTAAACCTTAGAGAGAAACTCTTCCCTCATTTTCCTGGAAACACTCCTGCTACATTTGGCCTTGGTTCATCAACAAGGCTGCAGATAGAGGCAGAGAAATGTACGAATGTGGTCTGAATGTCTTAGCGCGTAAAGATAAGAATAAAATAAATAAAGGTTTAGAGATGGAGAAGAAACAAATCAATACGTCGTTACTCACAGGGAACATGATTGTGCATGTAGAAAATCCAAAGGCAACTATAGGTAAAAATACTAGAATTGAAAGGGAATTCAGCAAGGTCAGAGAATATCACATCCATTGTATTTCTATATAACTGCAATAAGCAATTCGAAAATAAAACTGTAAAAATGGTATCATTTCCAACAGTAGCAAAGCATCACATACCTAGAAATAAATCTAACGAAAGATGGTAAGACTTCAAAAAAAAAAAAAAGAGAAACCCACATTACTAAGAGAAATTAATGAGGACCTAAATGTGGAAATAAACCAAGTTCTGGAAGCACAAGATACACTATTGTAAATGGGCGAATTTTTCAATTTCTTTTCCGCAGAGTCAATGCAATCTGGGTCAACATTCCAACAGGATTTTGTGAAATTTTGCAAGCTGGTTCTAAGATTTGTGTGTAAATAGAGATGGTCAATAATGGCTAAGGCAATCTCGGGGAAGAACAAAGTGGAGAGACTTTCCTTGCTGCGTTTTGAGAATTACTGTGGACTACAGGAAGTTAAAAGGGTGGTATTTGGGCCAAGAGAGACAAATATGCTGACAGACCAGGAAAGAGAATCCAGAAACAGACCCACTCATATACAGACACTTGGTTTATAACCAGATGACATTGCAGAGCACTGGGGAAAGGGTGGTCTTTTCAATAAACAGTGAAGGATCAAATACATCTCTATGTGGAAAAAGGGGAAACTTGATTCCCACCTCACACCACGCACAAAAATCAGCTCCAGGTGGATTTTAGAAGTTAATGTGAAAGTTAGAACAAGAAAATTTCAATAAGCTAACAGGAGAATATCATCCACACCTTGGGTTAGGAAAAGACTTGTCAAGCAGGGTACAAAAAAACCCCCAAAACCTGGGGCACCTGGGTGGCTCAGATGGTTAAGCATCTGCCTGCAGCTTAGGTCATGATCCAAGGGTCCTAGGGTAGAGCTCCGTGTCGGGCTCCCAGCTCAGCAGGGAGTCTGCTTCTCCCTCGCCCTCTGCCTCTCCCCCTGCTTGTGCTCTCTCTGTCTCTCTCTCTCTGTGTCTCTCTCTCTCTCAAATGAACAAATAAAAAAAAAAAACTTAAAAAAATAACCCCCATAAACCAGAACAAAACCCCACCAACCATAAAGAAGAAACAGAAAAATTGCAATGACTACATTAAAATTCAAAATTTCTATTGATCAAAGACATAATTAAAAAAAAAAAGACATGACAAGGCCAGCCACTGTGCAAGAGAATATAAACACAACAAAAGGTTCTTATTTGGAGGATACTACGTAATTAAGGAAAAAGATAGTCCGCCAAGTAGAAAAGTAGGCAAGAGCCTTGAACAGGTAGCTCATAAAAGAAGATCTCCAAATGGCTAATAAAGATTTGAGAACGTGTTCAACCTTATTAGTAATCAGGAAAGTGCAAATTAAAACTATAGTAAGATTCAGACACTCAAAATGGAAAAGATAGACGGTACCAAGTATTAGCAAAGATGGGGAGCAACTAAAACTCTCACATGCTGTCAATGGGAGGGTGAGTTTGTACAACCCTTGGACACGGTTTAGCATTATTTTCTGTACTTTGATAAACTCATGACCAATGACAGCAATTTCGTGTGTGCGTGTGTGTGTGTGTGTGTGTGTGTGTGTGTGTAAAGGCTTGTACAAGAATCATCATAGTAATGCTACCAGTACTGGCCAAGAGCTAAAATGACCTAATGTTTGTCAACAGAATAGCTAGATAAATAACCTACGGTCTCTATTTATACAATGAAATACTATAAAGCAAAGCTAAGAAACAAATATTTGCTGCTACGTTTAACAACATGGAAGTATTTCACAGTCTTTACATTAAGTGAAAGAAACCAGAAATGAAAGTCTTCATACAGTATAATTCCATTCATCTGAAGTTCAAAAGTATGCAAAATTAAAAGTTGGAGTTTGAGTCAGAATTGCCTCCGTCTTTGGAGAGGAGGGAAAGGCAGTGCCGGAGAGGGACTCAGGGACTGTTCTTGGTTGGGGATGTGGTTTTATTTCTTGATATGAGTGATGGTAGGAAGGTGTATTAAACTGGAGCCAATTCATCAAGTTACATGTTATGGTTGCATGTTACGTTTTCATAAAAAGAACTTTTGGATTCCTTAGGTTACTTGGTAGAAAAGTTAAGGAAATTTGAAATAGAGAATAAAAAAACAAAGAAACTGTAAAAATAGAAAAAGCTTAGAAAGGCAAAGGATTCACCTTGAAATCCACATCCAAGCACTAAGAGTTTCAGGAAAAGGTTTCAGAGGAAAAGTGGAGGAGAAAATTACCCAAGAAATAATCCAATAAAACTCCCTAGAACTGAAATTCAAAGTAGCCTCCTAATGTCCACTTAAATGGGTGAAAAAAGTAATACACCAAGGCACATGGTTTTGGAATACCGGGAACAAAGAGCAGATCCTCAGATCTTTCCAAGAGAAAGTTGAGGAGGGCCTGCCTCGAGCCCATACACCTTTATTAGTACTGGGCTGAACAGTCTGCCGCAGACCCTGATAGAAATCAATCCTGTTTCTTTGAAAAAAGCGGATGGTATTTTTTTTTAAAGACTTATTTATTTATTTATTTGAGAGAGAGAATGAGATAGAGAGAGAGAGAGAGCATGAGAGGGGGGAGGGTCAGAGGGAGAAGCAGACTCCCTGCTGAGCAGGAAGCCCGATGCGGGACTCGATCCCGGGACTCCGGGATCATGACCTGAGCCGAAGGCAGTAAGCGGATGGTATTTTGATGGGGATTGCACTGAATGTGTAGATGGCTCTAGGTAGCATTGACATCTTCACAATGTTTGTTCTTCCAATCCATGAGCATGGAACGTTTTTCCATTTCTAAAGCCCTATTTTGTTAATCTTAGCATCTCGTGGAGGTCCACTGCAGCTGGACCTTCAGCACCTCAGCATAGGCCCGGAAGGCTTCTCCAGGGTCCTCTTTGCTGAGGAAGAATGGATGTTTCCTGCAAATTTATAAAGATCACCAGCTGCATTCTTGTGTGTGGCCTTCTGCTCCCTTTTCCCTAGATCCTTTTCCTCTTCTCCAGCTCTGTCCCAGAGTTTTCCTCTTGTGTGCAACCTCCTGGTTGGTTTCTGCACCAAATGACATCCTCAGGCAGGGTCTTCCTCTTCAGTGGTCTGCTCTGTGCCCCTCTCCTTCAGTGTCCTCCTGTCTTCATCTGAGTGATCTCTCCTCATGGTGCCTCTTCCCTACCTTCTGCATCTCTCAGGGCTCCTCTAGTTTGGAGTCCTTTCCTCCAAGTCTGCCTCATCTTCCTACAACTCCGAGTCGGTCCAGTGGTGGTGGCGGGGGAGTGGGGGGAGTCTTCCCGGACTAAAGACATTTTTAGACAGGCAAGATCTCAGAAAACAAAGACTAAAAAAATAAAATAAAGCAGAAAACCCTTCCATGCACACTCTCTTAAGAAGCATCATGGGTACTTTGTTGAAAACAAAGAAATAAATAGAGGAGAAAGACATTGACTTCATAGACCAGGAATCCAACAAGAGAGAAATGAAACAATCTGCAGGGAACGCTGGAGAGAGATCACAAGCTGCTCGTTGTAAATCAGACCCAGAAAGCAGCCTCTGCACATGGGCGGGACGGCCAAGGGGTCCGGGGGGAAGGTCGCCGAGACAAAAAACGAAACTTGTAGATGACCTGTTTTACAGGATTCAGACAGATGTATACGTCCAGCAGAGACATTTACTAACTCCAGGGAAAGCATAATTTGTTCAAGAAAGGAAATGTAATCAGAGCTCAATAAAGAGTTACGCTGCAAGCATTTACAGGATCACAATATGAACACCAAGTCGAAAAATTATTATGTAACACAATTGGGTGGAAGGGAACAGGAGTGTGGAAGGCTATGGAATTCTTCCGGGGCAAGTGGCCGATCTACTTACTAAGCCACATCTGAACTGCCAAGCAGAAGTCCCTCGCGCTCACCATCCGGGCAGCCTTCCAGCCATGCAACGTTTTTGAGCAGTTATTAGGCAGACGTTGCTGATGCTGTACCCTTGGTAAATGGAATCTGGGGCAGCCTTGAAAGCCAGCTCTCAGCTTCCCTCTGAATCCCCCTTCCCACCCTGGTGGTCTTCCGTTCTGACTTAAGGCTATACGCTCTCAGATGGTGAGAATTCATCTTTTCTCTTTGCTTTCGCCTTCCGAATCCATACTCCCTCTTTCCCTGCAGAAACTATACACTCAGTACTGATGCCTTTTTAAAATGTCCTTTACTAGGTAAATGTGGATACAGTGCCATGGGTGTTCTTCGTTCATCTCTTGAGAGATTCTATCTCGTGAGCAACACCCAAGCTGTTTGGTACACCAAGGCTCATGAACAAAGCAGCTGTTCTTACCGTCACCGAGCAGAGGTGATGGCAAGAGAGGGAGCCCAATTTTGCTGGAATCTGAAGGTGACTGGGGCTGTGGTTTCTGGTCCTGTCTTAGTGAACATAGTTGTTAACTGTTTTCTGACTCGGTTTACCATTCCTTTTCCCTGACGGGTTTGGAGTTCCTCAAGGGAATAAACATTATTTGATTTATCTTTAGTTTTCCCTTTCATGCCTACCAAATTGCCCATAATGTAGCACCTTCTCAAAAATATTTTTTTTCTTTTTTCCTTTTTTAAAGATTTTATTTACTTATTTGACAGAGAGAGACACACAGCGAGAGAGGGAACACCAGCAGGGGGAGTGGGAGAGGGAGAAGCAGGCTCCCCGCCGGGCAGGGAGCTGATGCGGGGCTCGATCCCAGGACCCTGGGACCATGACCTGAGCCGAAGGCAGATGCCTAACGACTGAGCCACCCAGGCGCCCCTCAACGATATTTCTTTTTGAATTGGTGAGTTGAGTAAACTTAGTCCCCTTGGCAGTAACACGAATATAACCCCCCCCCCCGACCCCAGGTTCGAGGGGCAGAAGCTGAGTGTTTTTGAACTGGTTAAATTCCCTGTTGATTTCCCCCCTCCTTAACTCTGTGTCACGTTTGTTCTCTGTTGATTTATTTTTGCCTCCAGGCTCTCTGTCCCATTCTTTCCTTTGAATATTGCCTTGAAACTCTGATTCTCAGCTTGTTGTAACAGCTCCCATTATGTAAAAGGATATTGTAAAAGTGCCTAGAAATTTTTAGAACAATAACAATTTGAATTCCCACCCATTATATATTAAATAAATAAAGCATGTTTAATCTGGGTGGAGGGAACTGGAGAGGAAGCTACAGAATCAAATCAACAACAGGATGTTGCAACTTCCAGAAAGTTGGGAAATGCTTGCCCCAGAGGACCAGAAATCAATGCATGTCCTTTTATTAGTCCTGGGCCCAACAGTCTATAGCAGGCCCTGATAGAAATAAATCTCACTAAAGCAGTATTTATTTTGCAATGTTTTTTTAAGCAATCGCAAACTGGCTTTAATGTAGTTGTGGTGTGGCCATTCAGAGGACACTCTGCTAGGGTTTTGTCACGGGGGTTTAAAAGCAAAACACAAATCAGAAGAGCAGCCTAACTCACCCATTCACTAGAAAGTGTCCGTACCCTTGCTACAACTATAAAAGAAACAGGTGCTGCTCACCGGTTTTGTCCACACCGGGTGTGGGAACCGTGACAATCATCGTCACAAAGGGGCCTCACGGTTCAAGTGGTCATTTTAACAATACTCAGAAGAGTTCCAAAATTCAGTTATTCTGAAGTCAACAAAACGTTCCTGGAAAATGCCTGAACTTTTTTCTACTTATATCTAAAACTTTGGAAACTACCCATGCTATTTTTATTCTGTTAGTGGAGACACTCAAGAGGTAGATGAGGAATATTGTTTCTCTCTTCTCAACATTGGAATAGAACAACATCCTTCATCTTCTCTGCAGTTTTTATTTTTTGAAGTGTCTTCCTCTCTCCCAGACTGCATTTATCCGAGAACGAGTAGCTGCGGCCCCCACCACCCACCCAACAAGAGGACCACTGCCGTCACGTCCTACGCGCTGTGTGCACCACATACACCACATTGGGGTGTGGACAGTCCTTTCCTGGGCTTCACTACACTCCCTGCCTTCGTGTGGTCTTCCCTTTCTTCTGAATATGATCTGAGAATAGCGGACGATCAAGCAGAAGTATTTAAAAATTTAGGTCCCTTTTGTAATACCTCTTTCAATGACTATGTTGACCTTTGTATCATATTATAACATGATTAAAAGAATTGGTTGGGCTTAGCTAACCGTTTCACCAGTATTATGCTGAACACAGTTCTCTTTTTTAAGTTCAGTTTAATCCATCGATTGATTGGCTGGTATGCAGAAAGAAATGTTTTAGGGAGAGTACAGGGTAATGCGTTTTCTAGATCCTTCCATAGTTTAAGATGCCTTGCTATTAATGTCACTCATAAACGACAGTTTGGCTGGACGTAGCATTCCATTGTAGCTCCACTGTTCTGGAAGAGAACATGAAGAGAAGTCTGTTCATTCCTTTGCAGATAGCTTTTTTAATTATATTTCCTCAGTTATTCCTGCCTGGATATATAAATATTTTTTATGCTTGAAATTCAAATTCTTCCCCGTTCTTTTATTTTTGTCTGGTGCTCAGTAAGCCTTTTGGTACAACTAAGCCTTTCCCTTGTTTGGAAGGCTTTCTTCCAATTATTAATTATCTTTTTTCTTACACTTATTCTCTTTTCTTCTTCGGGATCCCTCTACATTGCTTGCATTTTATTCTGCAGGTCTGCATTATATTTTTCCTTTTGTGTATATGTATTCTGCTGGTGTTTCTCCTTCTTGGTTTGTAGTCACCTAGTTGATATTCTACCACAACACACCTATGTTGCCCTGACTTCCATTTAGTGATAAATGTGATCACCTATCAGCGCTTTATGATTTTAGAAAGTTGTCTTCTCTGTTTTTACCATCTCCATTTAGCGCTTTATGATTTTAGAAAGTTGTCTTCTCTGTTTATAGACTTGAAGTTCCATCTCTGGAAGATCTGTACTTGAAAATTTCCAACTTTTTCTTGTATTTCTTGTACGTGGCATCTTCAGAAACTAACTCCTGGGAATGTGCCTCTTCGCTTTACTGAGTTATCTTTTGGGGTGTCAGGTAGGTTTTTTGTTCGGTCACCCTGAGAGGGAGGTTCACACCAGTTTAAGTCCCTGTCTACACTCTGAGACAATCTTTAGACCCAGAAAAAGGGAACACGGAAAGGACACATTCTTCTATAATTTTCCTTTGTCAGGTCAGAGACTCGAAAATGGGAAAGAAGGAAGGAACCGGAAATTGAGCTGTTTGGTCCAGGAGTCAGGAATTAGCTGAGACAGCATCCTTCAAGGTCCCTGCATGTCATCCTCATTAAATTCAGCGATGAGGTATCTCTGTTGACTGAGAACAAATGCTGCTCCCAGAGGGGATGGGCCAGGTACAAAGATGGAATCAGGGAACAGTCCATCCTGATGAGGCACAGGTAGAGGGAGTGATCAGATTCTGGATATAATTTGAAGCAGAATGGACAGGAACTGCTCTTGGCTTGGAAATGGAAAATGGGAGACTCTAGAATTATTTATCTGAGCAACTTGAAGAATGATTTTGCCATTTGCTGACATGGAGGACTATGAGAGTGAACATGTTTATGGATAAAAAAAAAAAATCAAGAGTTTGGCTTTGAACCTGTCAAATTTGAGAGGTTTATAGACCCTCAGGGGAAATGTCAAGTATGTGAGATGTGGAATTCAGAAGGCAGGTCCAAGATGGAGACATAAATATGGAAGTCTTCCTTCTCTATATGCCTTTAAAGTCAGGGGGCAGGGAGTGAGCAAAGAAAGGACAAAGGATTCTGTTTTTAAAGGACTCCAACAGAGGACAAAGAACAATAGGGTCCTGGGCAGCCAGTGCTCAGATGTTGGGAAAAGGAGGAGAAACCAGCAAACATGGGAGGCTGAGAAACAATAGGGGACCAGGAGATAGCGTGTCCTAAAGGCCCAGGGGAGAAGCCCTTTCGAGAAAGCAGGAGCCATCAGAGAGAGGAGGTACCCCAACAGAGAGTGGACGAGGTGGGGCGGGATGCAGGCCTGGTCAGGACCGGCAGCGAGACCCGAGAGGGGCGCAGGTGGAACGGGCAGGTGTGGCCACCTCTCGGAGATGGGTGGCTGGAAACAGAGGCCAAGAGAAGATCAGCAGTGGGGAGAGGCGGTGGCCCCAGTGTGATTCATATAGTCCTGTGCTGCCATTGTTAAGATGAGAGCTGTGGGGGTGTTCATAGGATGGGGGCCAGGGGAGCCTCAAGAGCAGGGATGACGGAAGGCCGAGACCTCAGAATGGAGGGAGGGCCCTGGGGCTCTGCACCAGGGACACACAGAAGTGGGCAAAGGCCGGCGAAGAGGTGCTTTCACAGAGGCATGCGTGGAAGTTCTCTTCTGTTCTGTTTTTTCAGGGAAACGGGCACAAGGACCAGAGGGGAGAGGGCAGGGTGTGGGCCCTGGGAGGTCTGATGTTCCCTTCAGTCCCTCTTCCATGATCCACTCTTAGCTTCTTTATCGAAAACAGTCATTATGAGCTGAGTCTTCACCGGTTGATGATTTCCAGAAAGTTCCCTCTCACTAATGTACTTTGGGAAATGCTGCTATTTGATGAGTTAATTGGATGACTCGTGATGTGGCGGATCTCCGTTGTGCTTTTGTGAGGGGAGTGGTATTTTCAGCCCTATGTGGAGGAAGGGTCCATTCAGTTCAACAACTCAGCTCAGTGGCTAATTACTGAGTGCCATGTGCGGGCACTTCCAGCCCAGTGTCCACACACACGGTGCCCTCATTTGTTTTTATGTAGCAGTTAAACGTCCCCTGCCCTTCCCGGCACTCTCTGCTCCACCAACGTCTGCCCAGGTCACCTGCGCTCCGGGGACAGACGCGAGAGGGCCCTGTTCCCGTGCTTCCCTGGAGGGCCACTTGACTCTGAGGAAAAAAGGAGTCTCCAAGGGAAAGAGAGCTTCAGCTCTCTACAGTGAAGCCTCGGTGACAAATCTAGTCAGAGACTTAAAAAGCACCATTTAAAAAACTAGACTTGTAGAGACACGATTTTGTGTCGCCTTTGTACCTAGCTACCACCGCTGGCTGCCATCCAGAAAACAGGAAGCTGTCTAAAAATGACAGTTCTAGAAAAGCTCTCCTTGATAATCTATCCTGGTATTCATCACTGAGGCCTGAAAGGTTAGGGCATTTGAGAAGGTTTCTCCTGAGCAGGGGTGAGATTGAAGCAAGAGGGAGAGAAGGTAGGGAGGGGCGGAGGGAAGGAGGGAGAGCGAGACAGAGGGAGGTGGGGAGGAAGAAGGGAGGGAGGGGGCGCCTGGGTGGCTCAGTTGGTTGAGCGACTGCCTTCGGCTCGGGTCATGATCCTGGAGTCCTGGGATCGAGTCCCACATCGGGCTCCCTGCTCAGCGGGGAGTCTGCTTCGCCCTCTGACCCTCTTCCCTCTCGTGCTCTCTATCTCTCATTCTCTCCTCTCAAATAAATAAATAAAAATCTTAAAAAAAAATAAATAAAATAGGGATAAATATAACCAAGGAGGTGAAAGATCTCTACTCTAAAAACCATTGATGAAAGAAATCAAAGAAGACACAAATGGAAAGGTATCCTTGGTTCATTAATTGGAAGAATTAATATTGTTAAAATGTCAATATTGGGGTGCCTGGGTGGCTCAGTCAGTTAAGTGTCTGCCTTTGGCTCAGGTCATGATCCCAGGGTCCTGGGACCAAGTCCAATGTTGGGCTCCCTGCTCAGCGGGGAGTCTGCCTCTCCCTCTGACCCTCCCCCCATCTCATGTGCTTTCTCTCTCATTCTCTCTGTCTCTCAAATAAATAAATAAAATCTTTAAAAAAAAAAAAAGAAGGGAGGGAGGGAGAGGGGAAGGCAGAGCAAAAAGAGAAAAACAAGTTGATCTGCTTGGGGACAAAAACTTTTGGAAGGACTGCAAAGAAAAAATATGGAGATCATAAAAGAGCTGTTGGGAAATGGACTCATCTTGAATTACTAGAAATCATTTAATTTCCTAATGAAGTAGTTACAGTGCACCTGCCATCATGGTTGATACTATTAAGAGGAAAGGAAATATTTAACTTGTAGGCACCATCGCCCTATTTAAAGTCGCCTTTTTAAGTCAAATAACAAAAGCCTGGAAGGAGCAAATTAAAGTACCAGGGGAAAAAAAAAAAAAAGAAAATCTAATTTGTGGCTAAATTTTCCACAGAATGATTCTTCATCCCTACCATCCCCCCTGATTTTTTTTTTTTTTTTTAAGAGCATGGTGCTCCCGCCCAGGTTTATTCCAAATTAAGCCACGGTTTTCATCCACTTCAATGCAGATCCCTGAAATGCAAGTCATTCCGCATTAACAAGGAACACGAAATCCTGGCCCCCAAATTGTCTATGAAATTTGCCTTCCTCCCAAGGGTGCGGGGCATTTGAGGGGTAATAACCCAAAATAGAGCAACTCTGTCTTACCTGGTCATCACTGCCTTAGTAAAAATTGTCAGATAATGAACTTGGGGATTTACCCAGGCAGAGGAAAAGCCTGTGTGTATAAGTACCCCTCCCGCAGCTCAGCAATGGGTTTTCAGCAATTCCACAAGCACCTGCTGGGGCCAGCCGTGTGCCCGGCCCGGGGTGCACGGAGGGAGGACAGTCAGGACCGAGGGGCCCTCTCTCTTTCCCAGAGGCTCCCGGTGTAGAAGGGGAGACTGCCACATGTGGACACAGACTTGAGGCGCAGTGGGGAGACAGGTTCTGACCGGCCCCGCAGGGGACGCACCAGCTGAGTAGGGCTTTGAGATGTTAGTGGGTCTTTGACAAGGAGGTGCTCAAGAAAGAAATTTTGCCCCTCTGTCATAACCACATTGCCTAGTTTCTGTACTTGATGCCTTGACAGCTGGCTCCTTGCTGCCCTTGGAGGGACCGCCCCTCCCAGTACGAGCCAGTTCTCACAGGGAGCAAACAACTCACCTGGGAGCGTGCCTTCAAGTGCCAAGCAGCCAGTCCAGAGCCCACACCCCAACCACCCCCTCCACGGGGCTCTCACTGTCCCCTTGCCCACCCAGGGCCAGGTACCAGACAACCAGGGACAACCCGGTGCCCCAGAGCCCTGAGATTATTCCAGCCAGCCAATCCTCAGTCTGCTCGTCCTGCTTTGGCCGTTCCTTCTCCCAGAAACCACAACAAGGGCCCAGTCCACATTTTCTCCTGGTTTGCTCCACCTCCTGTCCACCCTGGCGCTTCCCCAGGTGGCCCTTGTGGTACGGTTCGGCGTGTCCCCTCCGCTTGGGAACTGTCACAAACTCCCTTTTCAATGGCACGCTTCTCCTGATCTGTTAGACTTGCCGCACCTGAGTAATAGTGGAACCTACATTTTAAACTACCTTCCTTAGAGTGCACTTGACCACAGAGACAAAGACAACGGAGCGAGTTCCCCTTCCTTGTCTTGGGGGCAGCCCCTGGGCAGGGTCTTCTAACGTGGTCCCAAGAACTGCCCGGAGGCCCCTCTACCTGCCCTCGGCTGCCGCCGCTTCTTTCCACCCATCTTGGGGTTGTCACGGTCTGTGCTGCCGTGGCTTTATTAAATCATCAAAGGAAAGGTGAATGCACTTAAAGAGAAAAAATTTCACTTTATCAGGTAGTCAAAGAAACGTGCTATAGGTTAGGATGCTTTTGGCAGAAACCCTAACTTGAACCCACTTAACCTATTTTATCTTATGTTTTATTTTATTTTATTTTTATTTTTAACCTATATTTCTTTTCTCACTTATCAGGAAGCCCAGAGGGCTGTGTGTGTGTGTGGGGGGGAGGTGTAAGGGGAGCAGGAGGGGATTTTAGGATTGCCTGTCATAGCAGCCCAAGCATACCCACCTGTCCTCTGTGTGGCCCTGGCTGCTAGCTACATGGCTAGAGCTGACCCAGACATCATATCCAGACCCAACAGCACCAGGTGGGAAAAAGCGACCCTTTTTAAAAAAAGTGAATTCTCATTTATCCATCTTCTATGAAAGTTTTATCTTTCACATTTCTTTCGTTCTTTTTTTATTTTTTTGAGTACAGTTGACACACACTGTTACCTTACTTTCAGGTGTACAACATAGGGATTCTGCAAGTTCATAAAGAGCTATACCTGTCTTCTCCAAGTTCTCTCCTAGGGGAGGGAGATCCCTAAAGATCTTTCCCTCACATCTCATTGGCCAGACCGGGTCACACGCCCGCTCTTGACTCAACCCCTGGCAACAGGAAATGACATCACCACCCTCGCACCTACCTGCTCTTTCTTTGGAGCTGGGTAGGGGGACGACTTGCCTCTCCTGAGGTAGGAGGCTGAGGGGGGAAGGGTAGATAACGGAGAAAAATTAAAGTTGTTTTTTTTTTAAAGATTTTATTTATTTATTTCAGAGAGAGACAGCACAAGCAGGGGGAGGGGCAGAGGGAGAGGGAGAAGCAGGCTTCCCGCTGAGCGGGGAGCCCGATGCGGGGCTGGATCCCGGGACCCCGGGATCATGACCTGAGCCGAAGGCAGATGCTTAACCGACTGAGCCACCCAGGCGCCCCAAAATTGAAGCTCTGCCTGGAAAGAAGAAAGATAAAAGTGATGCTGTGTTTGAACTAAGAGGCAAATTATGACTATGTGACCTGGAATGAAAAAAATCCATTCTGTTATTGAGAACAGTGGTTCCCAAACTTAGCTTCCTTGGATTCAGTTGAGCATCTGCGCCAGAACATGCTGACTCAGCAGGTCTGAGGTGAGCTCACTGTGTGGTCCCGGGGTGCAGCCAGATTTCTAACCATTGATGGGCTTTATATGGTACCAGAACTGTCGGGATCTCCTGGCCACCGCTACCCACCTGTGCAAACATGGACAGGTTTCTCAGCTCTGCTAGTCCTCCGCTCAGCACACAACTCTCGAGAGCTCCTCTGAGCTGCTCATGGCACTGGGGTTGGGGCAGGCTTCGAGGCCGACTTGGGCCTTGGAACCCCTGCCCTGTGAGGAGACATCAGCCAATAAAGTGCCATACTACCAGGAGCCCCTGAGTCAGGAATGCATGAGAGCAAGTAAGAGGCACCCCTACTGCCCTGTCTTGAACACAGAGGGATAGTCTCTATTTTCCTTGCCCGTGAGGCTTGGAAGAAGGACATCCAAAGCTAGTGCAGCTGTTGGACAATGCCAACAGGCAGCTGGGTTCTCTTTATCTTAATGGTCACACCACTGGACAACCCAGTAGGAACATCGAGGACCAAGTGAGCCCAGCATCGTCCCCCTGCAGGCAGGAGCACGGAGAGACCAGGTGCAGGTCTTATCTACCACCGGCCCCAGGTCTGGGCAGTGGGCTCATTTCCACAGTGGGTTCCCCCAGGCCAGACTCGACTTCTCACCAACTTCTGAAGAATTTTGATGCCTTGACATTGTATCAACAGGGTGGAATGGCCTAGAACACACACAGTCTGTTCACAACACGCACCGTGGAATCAAATGGATGCAGTTGGGGTGACTGGGTGGCTCAGTAGGTTGGGCATCTGACTTCAGTTCGGGTCATGGTCTCGGGGTCTTGGGATCGAGCCCTGCATCAGGCTCCTTACTCAGCAAGGAGTCTGCTTGTCCCTCTGCCCCTCTCCCACTCATTATCTCTCTCTCTCTCAAGTGAATAAATAGAATCTTTAAAAAACAAAACAAAACAAAGAACATATGCAGTTTACTAGAGTACTAATGTCAGCATGCATATGTATGTGTATAAGACCTTGTATGGTTCAATCATTCATTTTATTGTATAGAGGTTTAAGTTAAGTTAAAGAAGCTTCTCAAGCATTCTTAATTGTGTATCTGTATGTAGACACATATGCACATAGGACAACTAATATACAATTTGATTTTAGCATAGAGTTTACCCCCTTCATACTGGTTGTGAATAGATTCAAGGGTAGCACAGCAAAACCCCCAATAAGAATAACTTAAATAAGGGGCAGCTGGGTGGCTCAGTCATCTGAGCTTGACTGACTCTTGGTTTCGGCTCAGGTCATGATCCCAGGGTCGGGAGATTGAGCCCCGAGTCGGGCTCTGCGCTGGGTGTAGAGCCTGCTTAAGATTGTCTCTCTCCCTCTCTCACAGTTCTTCCCCCACTCCCCACACACATTCTCTAAATAAATAAATAAATAAATAAATAAAATCTTAAAAGAAAAAGAGTGACTTAAATAAGACAGAAGAAGTCTCAAGGTAGGTAGTCCAAACCTGATGTTTCCTCTACTTCCTAAAATCCTCAGTGATCCACATTCCTCCTATTTTGCTGCTTTATCACATGTGGCCTTCAATCCCAAAGCCACTTCCTGGTCCAGTGTGGCTGCCCCAGCCCCAGTCATCACATCATGAGTTCATTCCAGACAGCAGAAGCATGGAAGAGAAAAGCATGCCTTGGCATCTTAAGGACTTTTTCCAGAAGTCATACATCACACTCCATTGGCCAGAATTCAGTCATATAACCACACCAAGCAGCAAAGGACGCTACAGACTACAGTAGTCTTTACCCTGAGTAGCCATAGAGATTAGGATGGACTTCAGTGGTTCTATTGCTAAAAGAAGAGGGCAGCTAGCAGGCTCTGCCTCCCCTCTCACCGAAGAATCACTGAGACGTCTAGTGAGATGTGATACACAGTCCAGTGCAGCCCTTCCAAATTCCTATTTCTCCTCATCCCAGCTGTGGGTCTTGGCGATTCTCCTCTGTGTTCCCTGGGGAACCCCGTCCATGCAGGCAGGCACGGAAATGACACTTCCTTGTATTTTCAAGAGAGAGGAATGAGGGAGCTTGGTTCTTAACAACCGTTAGAGGCATGTGGGTTGTAATGCCCGGCAGGGCTGAGCTGGCTTGGAGGACCCCGCAAAAGGCAGGTTCTGGTGATTTCTGTTCCTGAATTAGCAGCATCGAGGAGATCCTTTCTTGGCTTTTCTGTGCATTCTGTCTCAAGGGTAAGCTGCAGTTGTTTTGTATTACCAGGAAATGCTTTCCTGTCTTCAGCTTTCCCTTTCTGTCTCCATAGTTTAACAGCTGGAATGGTGACAGGGGCTGGTCTGGCTTTTGGCAGAAAGAGAGTAGCTTCTAGGTGGTGGAGCGCCAGAAACAGGCCCTCTTGCTTGGCTGTGGCTGGCTCAACTAATCAAACACCCCTCCATATCTTGTAAATTTCTTCTCTAATCTGTATGTGTGTATTACATATAGTCTATCTCCCCAGCGCCTCCTCAGCTTTCCGGAATCTGCAGGGCAGACTTGGAATTCCAGACAGAACTGAAAAGGCCACTGTTGCACCAACAAAGCAAGAGATCAAGTTTCCAAGTGTAGCAGAGACACGGCCTTGGGGCAGAAATTGCCACAACGGCCCACCACAATGCCACACTCAGCCACGGCAGGGCTGGCAGCTCCAGCAACCCCATAGGTGGGTGGAAGAAACTTTTCCTATCCCTGGTTTCCCAACCACCGAGTGGGGTGGGTCTAGCTCCCTCCAGGAAAGGCAGCTTGGAAGCGTGGAAGGCTTCCAGCCGACCCCAGGGACAGGGGAGGGGCTGGAAGAGCGCCCAATCCCAGGACTCACTGTGGTCCCCACCCTGTCCCCTCAGGGGCTGCATCCTAAGTGGCTCCACAATCTTCATGCCCTGAGGGCTTATATTCAGTCTCAGTGGGCGAGGGAGGGGACTGAAGTTCAGAGCTCTGGATCCTAGCTCTGGTAAGTTAGTAATAGGTTCTGTAAGAAAATCCTTTTTCCTCTCCCAAATGTTTACTGGGTGAAGAAAGAAACACCCTATTCTTTTCTTAAGGCCTAGATTTTCCCAAGAGATTCGAAGCCTTTGTTTTCAGTTATTATGTTGCCGAATTTCTATATAGAAATACCTCCGGGATACGTTTCTCCCATTGCCAGGGCTTTGATGTCAATTCCCCGTCCATTAACTTCGTGTCAACCTTTGTCACCAGCACTGCTTCTCGGTGTGGTGGTCCTGTTTTCTGAACCCCAAATCAGGATTCATTATCTAATACACGTTTAGACAACAAATAATTTGTAAACAGAGACCCATCTGGAGAATCTGGGACGTTTGGTGGACAAATCTCTCGGCTCCGGGTGGCCAAGCCTGTGATGTCTGGGGCTCTGCCCTGTGGCAGGAGCAATGGTAACATTGTGTCCTTACCATGTTCCCGATAAGTGCGCTAAATGCTTGAAAGACAGCTCTTTGACAGTGATGTTGTTACTGGCTGTGGACTGGCAATGAGAAAGGATGACCTATAGGCCCCGTTGACCCTCCCCTCATCCTTCTCTAATTCCAAGGCTGGCAGCAAACAGAGCAAGCTTCCCAGACCCCCTTGCTGCTAGGGATGACCAGGTGACATCCGGACTAATGCGATGGATCCAAGCATTTCCGAAATTTCTTCTCCC
Organism: Callorhinus ursinus; assembly: GCF_003265705.2. Taxonomy (NCBI): domain Eukaryota; kingdom Metazoa; phylum Chordata; class Mammalia; order Carnivora; family Otariidae; genus Callorhinus; species Callorhinus ursinus. The sequence continues at coordinate 14,965,712 of NW_027397094.1, forward strand.
CTGGAGAAAATAATGAAGCTTTGCAGCCGAAGGCTTTGTCTTTTCTGCTTTCCCCCTACCTGGACTTCAGACACCAGGCCTGGAGGGGCGTCAGGAGAATGAGGGGTACAAATCAAAGATGGCGGAAAAGGAAGGTAGAGCCTGAGTCCTTGATGCTGCAGCTGAGCCATCCCACCAGCCCTGTAGTGCTCTCCCTGGGACTTCTGGTTGTGTGAGAGGAATAACACCCTTTCTGTTTAAGCCTGGGGTAATTGTAGCAAATACATAACTTGTTTTCACCGAAGGAGCCCAGGGTTCAAAAGACTGTCTCTTGTTCTGTCCACACAGCCCGCGGTGATAATGCTGGGAGTCCAGGTGTGTCCAACTTCTGAGCCTGCACTGAGCCTGCGTGTTCTATTCCTCCTTAAGAACTAGAAATCTGGAGTTATCCAGGGGCTCAGGAGCCTCCTGAGGCAATCTTACCCATTCTCACCCTATTCCCTGTAGTCTGTCACTTCAGCTTCCCCAAGGAAGCACAGTCTAGAACCTTCCAGGAGTGGTTGGGCAGACCTCTCTCTACCAGTGTGCCCCAGGGAAGGCAGATGTCCCCAATCCCAACTGTGCTCATGTCGGGCAATCCACCTTTTCCCTTTATGAATCCCATGGTGTATACTTGTGTTTGGCCTTCAGGTGAATGTCTCTCTTCTAAGGAGAGGAACCCAGTTTTTGGTTACCTTGAAAGAACCCTTGCTACCTTTTCAAAAATCCCTCAGGGTTCCACAGGCAAGGCTGAACCCTTGCTAATGATTTCTCCATACCCCTTGAAATGGGTCAGCATATTCAAATCCTCTGGGCCCTGACTGCGTGTGTGGGGCCTATCAGCAGTTGAGCTGAGGAGGCCCATCTATGTCACACCGGACCTCAGGGGTTCCTGACTTCCAGCCGTGTCACTGGCCATCCCAGTATTTACATTAGGAGGTTGGTGAGGAACCTGTCCACACACAACATTCTCTCTGTAAAGGCCCTTGGGAAAAATATGTTTCAAAGTCTGATGGTAGGAAGAAATGCTTTTCCCCTAAGGAACTGACTGAATTATATATCTCATGGCCACTGGGTTATATTTTTCCCGACTGACTTGTCTAAAACGAAACTCTGTGCCCAATTACTGTTTCACTAATTCTTTTTGTTCCTATTTTCCCTTCACTTCGATTTGTTTTTTAAATTCTGTTATACATATATTTTCAGAGGCCACCTGAAATCCCCTTTTTGTGAGAGTGGTACGTAAATAAATAAAATTCCACTCACCTCAGGAACTCGGATGCTCCCTTTTCCATTGCCAACTTTCCTCCGACCTGGAAGGGTCTCCCGGCACCGTCCCAAGTCTGATGGGTTAGTGACAGCTTGTCCATCGCCTGCACAGACGGAAGCCAGTATCAGCTGAGAGTTCTGGATCTAAGAAAAGAAATCTGAGCACACCTTGTCAAAAAGAAAGATGGGCACAAGGCTTCTCAAATGCAATTAAGTGTTTTGACAGGCAATTATTTTTTTCATTCAACCTGACATAAACATTCGCAGCTTGGCAGTGGGTTTGCTGGTCAACGCTCTTATCTGTGGGGTGCCTGCCTCTCTAACATCTAACTACTCTGGCCACTGAGCCTTAGAGATTAGGGACAGAAGCAGGAGTGTTGCCAAGACGGACTGCCTCTAGCCTGAGCTCAGAAGGGGCTGGCCAACTCACATCTTTGCCAAGCGGCCCTGCCACGGAGGTGGATTTTCAGAATGTGTGGTGGAGACCCTGGGATTTTCAGAGTGGATCTAAATGTTAAAAGAAGGGAGAGATAAGACAAACAGACATCTTGATCGGATTCCCATTATCCATGGTCTTATCTCAAGAGCATCTCAGCTTTCCATTGTAAATGGGACCATGTTCGGTTTAGTGAAATGATATCGCGGGAGTTCTCCGCTTCTCTTTTTAACGTGGTGGGTTATTCAAGCATGAATGCTTTGGACAGCATTTTAAGCTGTCTTCGTATTTTCAGTTGATAAAACCCACCTTCAGTGTAAGATATTGCCAAGGAAATACTCCCTTGTTCTTGGGGCCATGGCTATTTTCACTTGTAATACTGTGGTAAATTGTGCAAATAGTCACAAGGTCTCCTTCCTATTATCTACACCCTTGTGTGTGGCTTTGTAACTCCTTCCATCAGGAGATGAAGTCTTCCAGCCCTTATGTCTGGGCTAGCCAGGTGGCCCCCTTTGGTCAATAGGACAGTAGCAAATGCGACAGAAGCAGAGGCTTGAGAAGCACTTGGCCCATTGCTACACTTGGAGCCTTTCCGTACCGTGTTTATAAGCCCAAGCTTGCCTACTGGATGATGAGGGATGGCAACAACATAGCCCCTTCATTTCTGTTGTGCAGTTTCCAGAAGCCCACCCCTCAGCAACCGAGCCTTAATGGCAGTGGACAGATCACCAACATATGAGTGAGCCCAGTCAAGTCCAGCAGGGAAAACCAACCAGTTGAACCCCGCCCAGATTGGCACCCTACAAAATCGTGTGCTAATAAATGGCTATTGTTCTAACAACTGAGTTTTGGAGTGGTTTGTTACATAGAAAAAGTTGACTAATTCAAATATTCAGACTCTCATCTGGGAAAGAAAATTGCAGCGTGAGTTTTTTTTAAACCCCATGCTATAGGATACCTTGGCTGTCTTCACTGAAACACGTGAAGTGTCTAGTCTGGTATCCAGGACAAAGAGGTAATATTTAAACATTATTTAAATTACTGTGTCTCCTCTCTCTGTCATTCAGGGGCTCATCTGACAGGATAATGGTTCAGTAGAGTTTTTTTCTAATTTCTTTTGTGATAAAATACACATAAAATTTACCATCTTCACCATTTCTAAGTGTATACTTCAGTGGTGCTGAATATATTCAGAATGTTGTACAATCATCACCACTATCCATCTACAGAATTATTTGCATCTTGGAAAACTGAAACTCTTTACCCATTAAACGACAACTCCCCATTCCCCTTTCCCCATCTCCACTTCGGCTTTCTGTCTCTATGGTTTGTCTACTCTAAGTGCCTCTTGTAAATGGAATCATACTGTATTTGTCTTTTTTCGTGACTGCCTTGTTTCACTTAGTGTTAACATCCTCAAAGTTCATCCATGTTGTAGCCTGTGTCAGAATTTCCCTCCTTTTTAAGGCCGAGTAATATTTTATTGTTTGGATATAACTACATTTTGCTTATCTATTCATCATCAGTGGACACGTACATTGCTTTCACGTTTTGGTTATTGTGAATAATGCTGTATGAATATGTGCAAATATCTCTTCAAGACCTGTTTTCAGTTCTTTTGAGGATAGACCCAAAAGTGGAATTGCTAGATCACATGGTAGTCCTATTTTTAATGTTTTGAGGAATTGCCACACTGTTTTCCACAGCAGCTGTATCACTTTACATTCCCACCAACAGTGCATGAGGGTTCTAATTTCTCCGCATCCTTGCCAATACTTGTCACCACCTGAGATTTTCTTTTTTCTTTTTCGATAGTGGTCATCCCGGTGGGTGTGAGGTGGCATCTCATTGTAGTTTTGATTTGCATGATGAGTGATGTTGAACCTCTTCTCATTTGCTAACTGGCCAAATGGAGAAATGTTCTCTGGAGGAATGTCTACTCAAGTCCTTTGTACATTTTCTCATTGAGTTTTAGGAGTTCTCTCTATATTCTAGATGCTAATTCCTTACCATAGGATTTGCAAATATTTCGTCCAATTTTGCAGGTTGACAAGTGTCTGCTGGCATTGTCTTTTGTTGCACATTTCTACATTTTCATGAACTTGAATTTGTCTATTTTTTCTTTTGTTGCCTGTGCCTTTGGTATCAATATCCAATATACTGTTACAAAAACAATGTCGTGCAACTTTTGTCCTATGCTTCCTTCTAAAATTTTTATGGCTTTAGGACTCACATTTAGGTTTTTGATCTGTTTTGAATTAATTTTTGTATGTGGCATTAGGCATTCTTTTGCATGTGAATATCCAGTTTTCCCAGCACCATTTCTTGAGAAGACTGTTCTCTTCCCACTTAATGGTCTTGTCACACTTGCCACAAATCACTTGACCATATAGACAAGGGTTCATTTTGGGGCTTTCAATTCGAGACCATTGGTCTATACATCTGTCCTTATGGCAGCACCTGCACTGTTTTGATTACTATAGCTTTGTAGTAAGTTTTGAAGTCAAGAAGGAGTCCTCCAGCTTTGTTCTTCTTTGTAAAGACTGTTTGGGCCACTGGGTTCCCTTAAGACTCCATATGAATTTTAGGATAGGTTTTCCTACTTCTGCATAAAATATGTTCGAGATTGCACTGAATCTGCAGATTACTTTGGGCAGTGTTAACATCCTAACATTATTAAGTCTTCCAGTCCATGAACATGGAATATGTTTCCGTTTATTTATGTCTTCCTCAATTTCTTTCAGCAATGCTTTATAGATTTTATTGTACAAGTTTTCACCTCCTTGATTAATTTTTGAGCATTTTATTCTTTTTGATGCTATTGTAAATGGAATTTTCATAATTTTCTTTTAGATGCTGCTGAATTTTTGTTGCTTATTGAAGATTTTTTTCGTCCGAGCTCTTAAGATATATTTGTCTGTAGCTTTCTTTTCTTGCAGTGACTTAGGAATTGATATCAGAGTAAGACTGGCCTCATAGAATGAGTTAGGAAGTGTTCTCTTCTCCTCAATTTTTTGGAAAAGTTTGAGAAGGATTGGTGTTAGTTCTCTAAATGGTTGGTAGAATTTACCAGTGAAGCCATCAGGTCCAGGGCTTTCCTTTTTTCTTTTTCTTTTTTTTTGTTTTTTGTTTTTTGTTTTTGAGAGAGGGAGAGAGAGAGGAAAAAAAAAATCTTAAGCAGGCTCCATGCTCAGTGTGGAGCCCGACTTGGGGCTCAATCTTATGACCCTGAGATCATGACCTGAGTCGAAATCAAGAGTCAGATGCTTAACCAACTGAGCCACCCAGGAGCCCCCAGGGCTTTTCTTTTTGAGGAGATTTTTGACTACTGACTCAATATCCTTATAGTTATAGGGTCATTCAGATTGTATATTTCTTCAAAATTCAGTCTTGGTAGGTTTCGTGTTTCTAGGAATTTGTCCATTTCATCTAAGTTATCCAATTTGATGGCATACAGTTTGTTTATAGTAGCCCCTTATCATCCTTTTCATTTCTGTAGAACTGGCAATAATGTCCTCACTTTCATTTCCGATTTTAGTAATTTGAGTCTTCTTTTTCCTTAGTCCTTCAATCTAAAGGTTTGTCAATTTTGTTGATCTTTCCAGAGAAGCAATTTTTGGTTTTGTTGATTCTTTCTATTGTTTTCCATTCTCTATTTCACTTTGCTCTGCTCTAATCCTTATTGTTCCTTTCCTTCTGCTAGCTTCAGATTTACTTTGTTCTTTTTCTATTCCTTATGTTATAAAGTTAGGTCGTTGATTTGAGGTTTTTCCTCTTTTGTAATGTAAACTTTTATAGCTATTAATAAAAGCTGTGTCCCATAAGTTCTCGTATGTTGTGTTTCCATTTTCATTCGTTTCTAAACATTTTCTAATTTCCTTTGTGATTTCTTTCTTGTACTATTGGTTGCTTAAGAATATGTTGTTTAATTTGCATAAGTTTGTGAATGATACAGTTTTCCTTTTGTTTTTTATTTCTGACTTCATCCCATTTTGGTCAGAGAAGACACTTTACATGATATGTATCTTTTAAAATCTATTGAGACTAAATTTGTGCTTGAACATACGATCTATCCTGGAAAACTGTCGCACGTGTACTTGAGAAGGATGTGTGAGTTTTTGTTGTTGTGTAGAGTGTTCTGGATATGTCTGTTAGGTCTAGTTGGCTTATTGTTGTTTAAATCCCGTTTTCCTACTTATGTCTGTCTGCTTGTTCTATCTATTATTGAGAATGGATGGAGTATAGTACTCTCCAACCATTACTGGAGAACTGTCTAGTTCTCCCTTCAATTCTGCCAGCTTTTGCTTCCTGTGTTTTTATGGTCTGGTTATTTGGTGCATACATCTTTACGTAGTTATATCTTCTTGCTGTGTTGAACCTTTTATTAATATAAAATATCCTTCTTCTTTGTCTCATAAACTTTTTAAATGTAAAGTCTATCTTGTCTGTTATTAATATTCCCATTTTGTTCACACTTCATTTTATTGACTTTCTCCACAGTTTCTTTTTGTTGTTGTTTTTTTTTTTTTTAAACGTTGGATTTTTTTTTTAAGATTTTTATTTATTTATTTAACAGAGATAGAGAGAGAGCATAAGTAGGCAGCGGCAGACAGAGGGAGAGGGAGAAGCAGGCTCTCCGCCGAGCAGGGAGCCCGATGCGGGGCTCGATCCCAGGACCCTGGGATCATGACCTGAGCCGAAGGCAGCCGCTCAACCGACTGAGCCACCCAGGCGCCCCTGTTGTTGTTTTTTATGTTCAGTTAACCATCATATAATACATCATTAGTTTTTGATGTACTGTTCAACGATTCATTAGTTGTGTTTAACACTCAGGGCTCATCATAGCACGTGTCCTCCTTAATACCCATTACCTGGTCATCGATCCCCCTACCCCCTCCCTTCTGTAACCCTCAGTTTGTTTCCCAGAGTCCAGAGTCTCTCATGGTTTGTTTTCTTCTCTGAGTTCACCCCCTTCATTTTTCCCTCCCTTCCCCTGTGGTCGTCTGTGCCTATTCCTTATGTTCCACATGTGAATGAAACCATATGATAATTGTCTTTCTCTGCTTGACTCATTTCACTTAGCATAATCCCCTCCAGTTCCATCCATGTCGATGTAAATGGTGGGTATTCATCTTTTCTGATGGCTGAGTAATATCCCATTGTATATATGGACCACATCTTCTTTATCCATTCGTCTGTTGAAGGACATCTCAGCTCCTTCCACAGTTTGGCTACTGTGGACATCGCTGCTATGAACATTGGGGTGCATATGGCCCTTCTTTTCACTACATCTGTACCATCAAGATAAAAAGCTTCTGCACAGCAAAGGAAACAGTCAATAAAACTAAGAGGCAACCCAAGGAATGGGAAAAGATATTTGCAAATGACATTTCAGATAAAGGGTTGGTATCCAAGCTCCATAAAGAACTTACCAAATTCTTTCAGTTTCTTGAGCATCTTTTATACGGTTATTTTTAAAGTCTTTGTATAGTATGCCTGCCATCACGTTGTTTTTAGGGACATTTTCTACCGATTTATTTTTTTTCCTTTGAATGGATCATACTTTTCTGGGTGTTTTCCCCCGTTGGTGTATCTTGTGATTTTTTTGTTGCTTCAAACTGGACGTTTGGATCTAATAGCATGTTAACTCTAGAAATCAGATTCTTTCCCTTTTCTGGGGTTTGTAGTTTGTTGTTGTTGTTGATTGTATTTAGTTGTTATAGGCTGTATCTGTGCCAAGGGTCAGCCTGAAGTGTAAATTTAAGGTCTTATTAGGTCATTTCTGAACCTGTTTTTTTTAACCCTGGGCATGCATTGACATTTTCTAATTTTCCCCATGTATGGAGTTGCTTTTGCATGTCCTAGTCTTTTTTTTTTTTTTTTAAAGATTTTATTTATTTGACAGAGAGAGACACAGTGAGAAAGAGAACACAAGCAGGGGGAGTGGGAGAGGAAGAAGCAGGCTTCCCGCCGAGCAGGGAGCCCGATGCAGGGCTCGATCCCGGGACCCTGGGCTCGTGACCTGAGCCGAAGGCCGACATCTAATGACTGAGCCACCCAGGCACCCCTGAATGTCCTAGTCTTTAATGCCTGACTCTCGAAGGGTGAAAAAGAGAAGAATGAAGAGGGGGAGAAAGATACTGGCTCTTTCAATTCCCTAGCAGTCATTGCAGTTGGAGGAGGGGGGGCTTGCAACAGGAAGGAGAGGTGCAACTACAGTGACTATCTGCCTCTTTATCCCCACTTCTGTTATTGGATGCAACAACCAGCAATCAGTGCACAGACCCCTGGTTTTGGAGTTCAGGGTCCTTTATTCCCCCCGCCCTGGCTTCTCCATACTGTGCGCAAGCTGATCCTGGAACACAATGTACCACTCCTGCCACACGGCTGGGGGTGGGAGATGAGTAGGGGCCACTATGCTAAGAGCTGAAATTGACCAAAATTAACTGCAATTTACATCCAAGCCTTCCCCTGGAACTCGTGAGCCTTCAATAGACTCCAGAGTTCCAAAATAGTCACATCAGACAGATGCAGCCAGTGTCGTTGTCTAGAAGGAGGGACAGATTCCTGGTGTTTCTTAATCTGACATCTTCCCATAATCCTCTCCAAGCAGTTTTAATATTGGCTGTCAGCCCTGAACAAGTGGTTACAACCTTTTGATCTGTGTTTATATTTCCATTTGTTAGAAAATTACATAGTACCACAGTCTCCTTTGGTTCCCAACAATCCAAGAACATTGGGAAAAAGCTGCTAATTTTCCTCCAGGATCCATTCTTAACTTTTCAAGGATTGGAGCCAGAATGCCTGATAATTCAAATGTCACTCCACGACTCATGAGCTGTGTAAACTTGGGGGAAAAATTCCTAAATATCTCTCTGCCTGTGTTTTCTCATTTGTAAAATGGGAATAACAGCAGTATCTCCCTTAGACAGTTGTCGTGAGGATTAAAGGAAATAAACAGTCAAAGCTCGCCATCCAAAAAAAATTCAGTCACATGAAATGCAGGTGAACGTTTTTGCGAGGTTAATCAAATGACAAAAGTCTGTGCAGGAAGCTGGCTGGAGTTTTGAGGGATGGGCTGTGCAATCTAAATTCTACCTGGTCCCGGGCGCCTGGGTGGCTCAGTTGGTTAAGCAACTGCCTTCGGCTCAGGTCATGATCCTGGAGTCCCGGGATCGAGTCCCGCATCGGGCTCCCTGCTCAGCAGGGAGTCTGCTTCTCCCTCTGACCCTCTTCCCTCTCATGCTCCCTCTCATGCTCTCTCTCATGCTCTCTCTCTCAAATAAATAAATAAAATCTTTAAAAAAAATAAAATAAATTCTACCTGGTCCCAGCCATAATTGATATCATGGGATACCATCCAATAGCTCGTAAACATTAAGAGGGACAATTTAGAGTCATGTGTATGCTACGTTTTATGGGATAGTGGTAGCTATTCCAGGAATCTCCCAGTTAGTTGGTGCCAAGTTCATCAGCCTGATCCAGAAAGATTGGGTAGGGATCATTCTAAGAATGCTGGGATGTGACCTCTGGTCTTTCGACTTCAAGAGGTGGGGCTGCCTGCTCTTTTCCTGCTTCGTCTCTCTCTTCCTCTCATGCCCTCATTAAGAAGGACGTCTTCCCTTTCCCCTGTAGTTTTTAAAGTTTGGAGTATAGTGCTGAACTCTTTTCACCCATGCCCATGAGGGCAGTTCCCTTGAGGAATGGCAGATCAACAAGATAGGAGCGTGGGTCTCTGGAGAACCTTGTGGAGCTAAGTGGAGATACATCCAGGAACACCTGTCAGTTTGGATTTTTACGTGAGAGAAATAAATATCTATCTTATTTAAGCTACTGTTATTTTGATGTCTGTCAGCCAAACCAATATCCTAACCCAGCCCCTTTTCCAATATTTAATGTCAGTTTTATGAGTAAGTGGTGAGACTGGATGTATTAGTTTCCTACTGCTGCTATAACAAATTACCACAACTTAGCGGCTTAAAACAACACAAATTTAGTATCTTATAGTCTGGAGATCAGAGTCTTAAAATCAAGGTTTCAACAGGTCTGTGTTCATTCTGGGGGCTCTAAGGGGGAATGTGTTTTCTTGCCTTTTCCAGCTTATAGAAGCTACTCACATTCCTTAGTTCTTGGCTCCTTCCTCCCTCTTTGGAGCCAGCTGTGGCATATTGAGTCCCCATATCGCCTCATTCCGACCTTGCTTCCAGCATCACAACTCCCTTTGCCTCTCCTCTTCTGCCTCCTTCTTCCACTTATAAGGACCCTTGTGGCTATGTAAGGCTCACTCCAATAATCCAGAATAATCTCTCCGTCTCGAGGTCATCTGATTAGCACACTTAGCTCCATCTGCAATCTCGATTCCTCGTTGCCACGTGACCTAACGTATTCCCAGATTCCAGGACATGGACATTTGTGGAGTCCGTGATTCTGCCTGCCACACTGGAAAAACTCTGCACTTGTTTTAAGAACCCCTTCTTCCTCACATGCATGGAAGCTTGGAATTTTAAAGACTATTTATTTATTTATTTATTTGAGAGAGAGAGAGAGAGAGAGAGTGACTGAGCGAGAGAGAGCACAAGCAGGAGGAGGGGCAGAGGGAGAGGGAGAAGCAGACTCTCCACTGAGCAGAGAGCCCCATGCGGGGCTTGAGCCCAGGACTCCAGGATCATGACCTGAGCCGAAAGTAGATGTTTAACTGACTGAGCCACCCAGGTGCCCCAGGGAGCTTGGAATTTTAATTCCAACAGAGCCATTCCTGTTTGTCAAGGTGCCCCTATAGAAGACACCAGTGAACCTTCAAGACCCTTTAATTATTTAGTGCCCATACTTCTAACTTCCATATTCTAAGTAACTTTAGTAATACAGAATTACAGCCCACACGAGCCAGTACACATGAAACCATATTTTCCTCCAAGACTCATGGCCCTTCAGCCCCCAGACTTGTAAACGGTATTTTTTTTTTTATTTGATTTGTTGATAGTCTCTGCTCTAAGCTGTCTACAAGCTGTGAATCGTCAGCTCTCTCAAGCTAATATTAAAGTCTAGGTCCCACAACTGTCAGGAGAGACACACAAATTGAACCAGGTTGCTTCTTTTGAAATCCTAAGAATTCTATCTGCATCTTGAAAACCTACAGTGCTTACGTGTCAGAATGATATTGTGGAAGAAGTATGCACTTCTGGGGCTGAAAGAACTGAGTGGAAACCCACCTCCCTGATTTATTATTTGTGTGACCTTCAGCCAGTTTCTTAAGCTCTCTCAAGCTCAGTTTCTTCACCTGCAATATATTTTTCACACACATCGCAGAGTTGTTTTGAGGATGGCAGATCACATAATCAAACCACTCTCATAGCCCAAGTTCAACAAATAGTAGCTGTTGTTACTATTTATTCTCCAAGTATATATGTGCACCCAATAGAGTAGGGTTATCTTCCATGCTGGTCTCTGCAATGAGTTCAAAGAAGTGTAAAAAAACAGTACCTGCCATTTGAGGCAGTTGGTACATACTGATGACTTGCAATGCAAACCAAAGAGGGATGTAAATCATCTTGAGCAGTTTGTTTTTCTGGGCTTTCATTTCCTGATCTAAAAAAAAAAAAAAGTCAGCTGGTTTAATTGATCTTCAAAATTTCTTCCAGGGCTGACATTCTGTGGTTCAAAGAAGCATCCTGTCTGTGAGTAGTTAGGACTAACCCATGAAATGAATGGGACTTTGACCAATTGAACACACTGGCTATGTATGAATTGCCAGAGATAGGTGGAAAGAATGAAAAGTTATCATGTCCAGTTCTGACCTCAGGACCTTACGAACAATGTAACTGTCATTCAACTGCATCGCTTTTCACGTGTCCTTTGGACTCACAGTCTATCTTTGGCCCTAAAGACACCGTGAACTGGAACAAAATGGCAGGCAGCTGATTCAGAAAGAAACTGCACACAAAACACATAGGAGGCAGTCACTCCAGCCATGAAAATGGGCCAAAAAGGAAGCGTTTAATACAATTGACTTAGCATGGAGCTAAATTATAGCCCCTGGAATCCCAGCAGTGCTGAGCTGGCCATCCGACACTAATGAAAATCAGCCGTTTGTTCTCAATATTTTCTGACACATTTTGGGTTTTGTCCTTGTCTTTGAGAAATAACAGGAGGATTTCAGCTCGGGTGCCATTGTATTCAAGGCTTTCTTTTAATGTACAATTGTCTATGAGATCACAGACGGGAACACATGATATGTCACCCAATGATTTCATAACAGAACTAATTTCCATTTGAAGAAAGGGACAAAAGGTGGTAGCGTAGTGCTCCTCAGGAACATCGTCTCATGCGGAGTGATGGGCTCCAGTACAAAGCTTAGGCAGATCAAGCCCAGAAACAGCCAAAAGAGACAGGTTGTGAATTAGAGGCTGCCCACGGTGACAGTACCCTGATGGAATAAGAAGGGCTGGAAAGATGAGCCTGGGGAGGGCGACCGACATCTGCTGGTGTAAGTACTAACAGGAGAGCCAGCAAACTCAAACTCCATGGAAAATAGAGCCCACGTCTGGTACCCACAAGGAGAGAGGAGATCGTCATAAGCGTGGCCTTAAAGAGTTGGGGAATTCAGAGCTCTCCACTGGTAGACATGCACAGAAAATGCTTGCTGATAAATATTTACAGACTACCTATTATATCAACCCTGTTGGGCTGTCTCTCGGTGTCCCATAGGGAGGCCCTGCTATCAGAAGTGGTCTGCCCAATGTCCGGACACAGATGGTAAAAATAGAGAAACAAAACAGATCTTATGGTTCCTCTTCTACATCTCATGCTCATTCTCTTCCAGCTAGCAGTGAAAGGGAGTTGATCAGAAACTATTTCTCAAGAAATTAATTATAGAAACAACCTCTATTTCCGTGTCTTTGGGGTTTTGCCTCTTCTGTGACCCAAATTGTCACCTTTTATTTTTGTTGAGGTGTTTCGAAAGGGAGATGTAGAAACAGCTGAGCACATTTTAGAGTTTTACTTTTAAAACAACTGCATCAGCTCTTCTTTTTTGGTTGGCAGTGGGATTAGATTGGGACAGGAGCAGGAAGCTTCCAGCTCGCTGAAGGTCAGCAGGAATCCACAAAATTGGCCTCTTTACTTCTAGCCCTTCTTCCCCAGGTCCCAGGGCATGTATAGAAGTTTATTTATGTGATTCTCCGTTTTTTTAGCTGTCTTAAAGAAAGATGCAATTGGGTAAGAGTGAAAGTACCCAAGTTTTGAAGGTTCGCTCTGCGTGGAGTTGATCACCAATAAATATTCTATGAGAGAAAGTATGACAAGGACAGAAAGAGAAAACAGAGAGGGAGGAAGGAAGGAAGAGATAGAGCCAGGGAGGGCGGGAGGCTAGGGGCGAGGGAGCTGGGGAACTTCCTGCCTAAATGTAACTGCTTCTAATCACCATCTAGTGTAATTCTGGTATTATTTTAAGAAAATCATTTCAATCTAATCAGAACCACATTTTATGCTGGGAAGTCCACTAGACTTAAGCTTGACTCAGTTCTGAGTGTTTTTTTAAAAGATTTTATTTATTTGTTTATTTATTTGAGGGGGGTGGGAGGAGCAGCAAGGGGAGAGAGAGAATCTCAAGCAGACTCCCCGCTGAGGACAGGGCCTGACTTGGAACTTAATCTGCAACCCTGAGATCACCACCTGAGCCAAAATCAAGAGTTGGATGCTCAACTGACTAAGACATCCAGCACCTCAATTTTTTTTTTAAAGTATCTTTGAGGGATGCTTGGGTGGCTCAGTCAGTTAAGCATCTGCCTTCGGCTCAGGGTCCTGGGATTGAGTCCTGCACTGGGCTCCTTGCTCAGTGAGGAGCCTGCTTCTCTCTCTCCCTCTGCCCCTCTGAACTTCCATGTGGAGAGCTGCACGAGAGCCTGAAAGACAATTATACTCATCACTTTGGTTTCTTAGGAATTATTGAGAGATAGCATTATTTTTACCCACTTAGTGTCTATACAACCTATTCATTAACAGTGGCATGAATACAAGCAATGATTTGATAATATTTGTGAATCAAAAGCTGACATGCATACACATGTAAACAGACACCCGGGCACATGTCTTACCTGCTTCTGAGACGGTCTGTCGGGAAGCAAAGGCATGCAGGGGCCCGAGGAACTGCACACGGCTCCCTCAGAGGGGAATCCTACCTAACCCTGTAGGGGATTCTTGACGAGGAAAATCAGGGGCCGTGAAACCAAATGGTTTAGTGACTATTTCTTTGTTGGTGAGGACACCGGAGAAGCCATTGTCCTTGTGATCTGTCACAGCAGGCTTCTGCTCGGAGTGGAGAGAAGCAGAAAAGTGGAGGGTTCTGTCTCAGGTGTCCCTGGAGTTAAGATGCTCCGCATATGGCTCACATGGGGCGTCTCGGGGCAGACGGAAAGGGGCGACAGGAAAGCAGATGCGGCCTCTGGGGTCTGAGAGGAGGCTGGACCTGACCAAGAGTGAGGGAGGAAAGTCTGGTCCCCCGGTCCCTGCACTCTGTCCCTCCGGGCCACTCCAGGCACAAGCAAGCACAAGACCAAGGAGGCGCTGCAGGGGAGACGGTGAGCCTACGGAAGGAGTCTGGGCTTGTCAGGCATGACCTTCTGGCATGACCTTACCTGAATCTGCAGCCAGCTTACAGCAAACCAGCGGAATGAAACAAAAATAACGGAAAACAAACACCACCTCTAGAGATCTGGTTTGGTCAGAGAGCCAATCTCGGGGAGCTCAGAGAGGCTGGTGGGCAGGGGCTCCCCTGGTTTCTCGCTGTTTGTTCTGGGACAAGTCACTTACTTCGAGAAGGCTCCAGAATCCTCATTTGCAAGGAGCGAGAGGTGGGAGCAATCTGCTCATTGGGAGAATTGGATGAGGCGATGGAAGGAAAGTGCTAGCTCAGTGCATGGAAGCCGTGATTGTGATGATTACAACCTAGCCCTGACATCAAGTGCTTACTTGGTCATTTATGGGGAACAGTCAGGAAGAGGGGGAGCAGTTATGCAAATCACAAATTGCTCTATGAAGGGGAAAGTGGGTCTGGAATCCACTCTTAGAACTGAGCCATCTACCCAGATGCCCACCATCTCCACACCTGGGGCATCTTTGTCTAAATTTGCACCATGGCACTCTGTGGGTTAGTCGAGGCGCTGGAATGGAATCTGGGCAGGGAATACAGTTCTGCCCCTTGACAGTAAGGATGATTCTAAGTGGAACCCTCTTTTCCTGGCACAGCCCTAGCCTCATTATTACACTCCCATCCCCGTGCCCAGCTGACTACCATGGAGGTAAGTCCAAGTTCCTGGCCAAGGAGACAGTCAAATCTCCAAGCAGATGTTGGAACTTGGTCCACCATAGTTCCCTTGTACCATGGGGGTGCTGGGACCCGTACGCTTCAGGTGTGAAAGGGAGGACACTTCTCAAGTCTCTGTCTCTCAATCCAGCACTATTTCCTTTCTCTACTCCTCTCTTCCAGGTCCATCAGCCTGGGCCCTCCAACCCTTCCCTCAGGAGAGTCACACTTTCCCCAAGGAGATGAGCTTCTGAAGCTCCCTCCTCAAGCCTGAAGCCTCAGGTTCCAACGATGGGCACGAGTCCCTCCTTCAGATGTTCTGTGCTAGGAAAGGGGGACGAGGAGGAGGACTCGAGTCTCAGGAGTCGGAGAAAGGTGCATTTCTACATCTGTGTCCTGACCGGCCAGACTGGAGCCCGCTTACCTCAGGAGCGTGAGAAGCAGCACCGGGAGCTAAGGCCAGCATTAACTCTCTGGGAGCAGCATAGTCTCATTTTGTTATGGGAAAGGAACATTCCTTCTGTTCTCATGCATGGGACCTTGCCCCTTGTGAAACAAAAACCCCAGCATATTGGACCAAGAGGGACTTGAGTCTTTCCTGGACCTGGCTTTGGCTCTAAATAAGAACACTTCGGCTGACAGGGTGCTCCATCTACTTGCCATCCTGGCAGGGCAGCCCAGCTCATATTAGCTTATATGTTTTTAATTCCAAAATATTCTTCCCAGTTAATGGGTTCTCATTTTTTTCCCTATAAGTTTATTCCGCCACTGTTATTCATGACAATCTGTCACCAACTCACAGTCCATATTCTGAGAGAGTCTGGGAAAGATGGAAACTCTTCTTTCCCTGACAGTTCCTACTTCTGTCTGTGAAATAAGGCCAAGGAGCTGCCTCCTTCCTCCTCCATGGGCCTACGAACTAATGAGGGTGAGTAGCTGGAGATGTGGGGTCTCCTCAGAAAACCATGTCCGTGTAAGGCTTTGGGCTATTAAGTTAAAATGGACATGGAGGCTGTGTACTCTACTCACTATTTATGATACATTAGCAGGGCCGTGTCTGGGCCAAAGTATGTGCTGATTTATGAATCATGTCTGCTTACCTTATAACCACTCTACAGAATGACCTGGAATGAGGTACGTGTTGGGTGAGAAGAGAAAATCTCCTCAGGGATGAGGGGCATACCATTTTTGGTAAATTTCTACTGCAGGGTCCCCAGTGTACAAGTCTTCCAGTTACCTTGTGTGGTCCCCTCAACACAGACTCTGGGCTTAGCCATGTGACGGTCTTTGGCCAATGGCCACATCCTATAGCATGGGTGCTGAGGTGAACGTGGATGTAAGGCACTAGAAAAGTAGCCCGGATGGTTTCTCAGGGGGAGATCAGAAAGCTTCTCTGCATCTTGCCATTTGCCAGCCCAAAGCACTCAGCAAAGATGTCCTGCAAATCTACCTAAGCACCGTGGAGATCAACTGTGCAAGTCTTGGCTGCAATTACCAGGTGACTTGGTCAGGGAAAGGGTTGGGGCTACAGAGCTGAAGATAATTAATAGACATCAGAGAATCTGGAGTGAAATGTGGATGGTGAGAAGCTGAAGTCAAGTTGTCATGCAGGCAAATGCTGTGTTACCTTGTTAGTCAATGTCCACTTAGTACATTCATTTTGGGTCACCTGCGCACAAAAGCCCTGGTTGGAGTCCATTGGAAATTCAGAGCTAGAGGAATCCCCCAATGAAAAGGGTTCCATCTTGACTGTGGTTGAGGCTCCGCCTATTCCTTCATTCATTAAATAAGCATTGACAAAATGAGCTCTTTTGGTTAAGGTATTCTGTGGAATCAAGATAGCTTAGTGGTCTTGTGATGGGTCGATCTTTAAAGTTTATGGTGATTGCTTCTCAGGACCTGTAGGATGAGTGGTTCAGCAGGTTTTGTCAGAGTATAAAGGCAAACGACCCGCAGAAACTAGGTGTTGGGGTCAAACCCTAGAGTCCCTCAATCATCAGTTTCTGACCAGCATGATGCACATCCCTATAAGGGCTAGAGGGGGTTCTAGTTGCCATGAAGCTGCACCTAAAGGCCAGTTTGGAGACCAGTTACCCCAGATTGTGTAATTGGCAAGCTGCAGTCTGATCCCCACTCAGGAACCCAAGGTGCTATATCCTTCCCTAGTGCTCACAAGACCCCAGACAGAGAGGATGACTATTTCCAGGTACCCAACACTGCTGATCAGGAGGGGCTTCTAAAAAGCATGAGGTCTGGCTCTCCTGCTTCAGGACCTGGGTGGAGTTGGCTTTCTAGATGGCAAACATCACTTCAGGGCTTTGGTGCACCCTGTGGCAGATGGATATGGAGATGAAGCCTTTTCCAGATGGAGAAAAGGTGTTTAGCAAATGAACAAAAGCGGAAGAGCTTAGGGTGTGTTTGGAAGAACAAGAAAGAGTCTAGTTAGGAAGCCCACAAAGTCTACGACGAGAGACATAAATCTGGGTGTGATTCAGAGAGCTTGGAATTCAGGGTGTGGCATTTCTATTTTTAATTACTGCGATCTCTGGTTTTCTTCCAATGTGAGAGGGATGCAGGTAGGGATTGGGAGGGAATACTAAGTTCAATTTCAGCGTGTGAAGTCAGTTTTCAAGGTCCCTGAACAGATCTCATAGTAACAGATCCCAGAATGAATAATTTCTTGAGTGGACTGTGTGTCCAGAGCTGCACTTAGTCCTTCCCCGTGCCCGCGAACACCCACCCATCTGAACAGGAGAGACTGGGATCATTCTTTTCATCCTTGGTGAGTTCTGAAGGGGCGGAGATCCTTGACCTCTTCTCAAAGAGCCAGGGTAAGGTGGAAACCTTGACATTTACTCAGTAAAGATTAGCCAGGGAGAGAAATGTAGAATGGAAAAGGATAAGAGGGAGGGAACTCTAAGGGTTTTCAAACTATTTTTGGCAGCAGCGTCTTTTTTCCCCCCAGTGAAATCTTGCACGGAAGCCCAGAGCTGGATGAGGAAGACAGAGCTGCTCTGCTCTGGGTGGGGTCAGGGAGGTTCTGCTTCCCCCTCATTCCCCCGTGAGTCCTGTCATCACCCAGGCGGCAGCCTCTGAGGAGGTCTCAGTCTGGTTGTCCTCTTAGCAAAAGGAGAAACCCTTCAGGAACTTTATGCTTTAAAGTTCTATTGCAGATTCAGCCTTAAAAGGAAGGAAGTCTGACTCTTGCCACAATGTGGATGAAGCTGGAAGACAGGATGCTGAATGAAATAAGCCAGTCACAGAAGGACAAAGACTGAATGAGGCCACTTCTATGAGGTCCCCAGAGGAGTCAAATTCATAGAGATGGAAAGTAGGATGCCATGTGGTGCCCAAACACTGGGAGAGGGAGGGAAGGCGAGTTAGTATTTCCTGGGTAGACGGCTTGAGTTTGGGAAGGTAAGGAAGTTCTAGAGACGGATGGTCGTGATGGTTGCCCAGCAATGGGAATGTGCTTAGTATTGCTGAACTATACACTTGAACATGGTTAGGATGGCAAATTTCACATTCTGTATATTTTAACACAATAAAACAAATCTAGGATTAAGAGTTGGTGAAGAATATAAGGGAGTGATGGCCACAGTCACTTGAGATTGTCCCTTCAGTGACGTTTTCAGAACTGAAACTGATGACCCAAGTGCTTGTCTTTCCATTGAAAACACCCAGCCTCCTCTTACGGGCCCCAGCGGCTTGGCTTCAGTGGCATGGTGGGCCTTGCATGCTGTCAGCCGACCCCGGACCCCACCTGTCTCTTCTTTCTGGGCAGGAGGGGTTGAGCACGTCCTCAAGAGACCCCTCTACACCTCAGTGCGGCCCATGGGAGAGGCTCAGAGTCTGACACGAACATGACCCTATCACCCCCCCTGCGTTCACTTGCTTCTATTTCTTTTCTCAGAGCCAGGGTTGGATTTGGAAAAGGTACACTGGGATTAAATCAAAAAACTGTCTCTAGCTTTCATTTGACTGTAAGCCCCTGACTCTCAGAGGCTGAGAGGAGTCTGTGTATGGAAACTTCATGTCTCCTCCTCCCACTCATGACATGGGAGTTGTCGCAACCCTTGCTCTAACTTGGGTCCTTAAATATCAGGGCCAGACCCTGGACTGTTCTAGAACCACGTTAAAGTCTCCCCATGATGAGTCAGCACTGTTCCCTGAGTGCTCATGGCATATAGCTTGAGACAGCAGGCTTTGGGGACTTGCAAGAAGAAGGGGACAAGTCCTCAACTTCTAACAATCCATCACCTCAAGATTATAAACATATACATGTGACGGGGACAGGGCACACGGTAAACATCATTATTTTATAAAGTAATTCGGTAAATACAAAATTGTTTTTAGACAAGTTGAGGTATATCTCATTTGGACAATTCAGAATTTATCAATATTTTAAAGGAAGCATTTTACTACTTTGAGGTTTGCCGACCAGCAGCAAAATGCGGCCACAGATTCTGGGCAACAATTAAGATTCTTTCCTGCTCGGCTTGAGGAAAATAAAAGATGGCGTGTGCTCTCACGTGACTTGGAAGCCTAGGGGGAAGGCGTGCTGGACTCGCGTCTCCATGCAGGCGCTCAGCTATTGTAACTGGGACCCTACACTTCGTCATCTTCAAGCTCTTACTTAAAAGGGGAAGCACATGAACAACACGGACTCTACTGGCAAATCAAACTCATGTGCCCATCTTGACTCAGCAACAATGAAGAATGATCATTTTACTTCAAGAAAGAAAACAAAAACTAAGAAAACTATAGATCATCTTTGGAAGAGACCACCAACGCTATGGTCAGTCCCTGAACTCGCTACCCTGTGCCCACGATTCCTCCTCTTGGACTAAAAGCACACCAAGGCTCAACCTCTTGCCCATTTACTGGTGCCTGGGACTCATGTCCCAGTTTCCATCTTGGCTTATTCTAAGACACTCCAAGGCAGGGTAGGTAGGATGTGATGGATGGGGCAATCAGATGGATATAGGGTGTCTTGGCGTGGGTTCTTCAGAAACACTGCCTGAGACCAAAGTTACTATGCAACTGTTTCATTAAGCATTACGCTCCCAGGGAAGCAGGAAAGACAGGAAGGGGAGTGGGGCAGGGAAGGACAGAGAGCCACACTGGATGCGTTATCAACCAATGGCCACTGACGGCATGGTCCCGTGGGGTCCAAAGAAGCTCTGAGAATAAATGTGTCTCGGGACAATCGCTGCAAAGAAGAGGAAGGGAGAAGAATTTATCCTTAGTGCTTGCATCTTATGGGTCATAATCTGCCCCACAGGCCTGAGCCCTCCCCTACTTCTGGCTGAGAGATGGAGGCACCTAGTGGGTCATGGAGCATCATATTACAGCATCAGCCGGGAAGGAGGTGTGGGGCATGCGCACAGGGGAAGACCCAGGGACTGTGCTGGTGGAGCTGTTCCAAGCACATGCAGAGCTGCTTGCCTCATGACGACTGGTCAGATCAGCAGCCAACGGGCCCC
The DNA here is from genome assembly GCF_003265705.2 of Callorhinus ursinus. Classification (NCBI taxonomy): domain Eukaryota; kingdom Metazoa; phylum Chordata; class Mammalia; order Carnivora; family Otariidae; genus Callorhinus; species Callorhinus ursinus. The sequence continues at coordinate 14,986,221 of NW_027397094.1, forward strand.
TCGAGGAAGGGGAGGCCAGGACATCCGAAGTGGCCGCAAGAGCTGTTTGGTTCACACACACAGGTAAAGAGAACTGACCAGAGAAGGGCCAGATGCAGGCTAGAGAAGCTGCAGGCCCAAACTGAGGTGAGGGTCAGAGGAGGCGGGCCAGCGGGCCAGCCCTAAGGGCCGGCAAGGGAGGCTTTCAGGAACAGGAAAGAGAAGAGGTCCGCGTGTCTCGTGCACCAGCTGCTACATCTGTTGGGGGACTTGAACTAGGCCCCAGAGCACAGATAGCGTTTTGGCAGATTGTCCTCTTTATTAAACTAAACATCCATGTAATTTTGTTGTCAGTATTCATTTGTTTTGTGAAAACCTTTCTTGGTAAAACATAAGCCACAATAAAGCTCCGCTCAGCCCAGATGGAATTATCAGGAATTCCAAATGAGTGAAATCTGAATCACATGTGCATCCAGAGCTGGGTCATTAGGATGCAGGGGACCCAGGAGACCAAGGGCTGAGGGTGGTGACTGGAGTCGGGTGGAGCTGGCTAAGGAAAGGATCTCGAGGCGGGTAGACATGCTGAGCTGAAATGGGGAAAGACAAGGATGTGGGGGGTGTGCCTGCAGGACATCCAGCCGACAGACAGCGAAGGACCCTGGAAAGAGGGAATGCTTACAGATCCTCTTTCTGGCAAAGATAACTAATCACATTTTCTCTTAAAGATGACTTCAGGGGATAATTCAAGCAGAGGGGCTGGTAAACTGGAAACCAGATGAACAGGCCGAGCAAGTTTGTTCTGTGTCCTTGCTGTCCTTCAGAGCCGGTCACATGGCTCCCGGGCCTTCTTTCTCCGTCTCGGGCAGGGCCTGGGGTGAGGTCTGGAGCTAGAAGCAAACTGAATTGACAGCAATGTGATGGTTTCTCAAGGGAACCTCAGGCCTAAACCCACAGCCAAGTCTGTTCCAGGAACACAGTAGGAAGGCGGTCCCCCTGTACCATTGGTATACAGTCTTCAGTGATGAGTGAGGGCACAGGGGCCAGGGAAGTTTTAGGCTCACGAAAGTGAAAGGGACAGCTCCCCGGGGGGTTGTCTCTGGGTGAAGCCGTGATGAAGGCAAGCTTTATCTGGTGATCTCTTTACCACCCTGCGGGGACCAACCATCCCACTTTACTAGGAACTTCCCTGGTTTTAGCACCGAAAATTCCTCATCTCAAGAAACCCCTCAGATCCAGGAAAACTGGGACAGTGGGTCAGCCCACCCCCTTCTCAATTCCAGAAGCCCTTTTACTATGAGCCCAGAAACTTGCCCTGCCCTAGACAGCCCAAGAAGTCCTCCAAACTCAAATACCAGGAAGGCCAGAGAGGTAATATAAGCAGGTAGAATTGTCCAATTTGCTTCATAAAAGCTCCTCAAGTTGTGTTGTTCCAGCCTTCTCTGTTTGCATATTAAACACATAAGAGCACTTGTCACCTCCACAAGGCGACTGCCCTCTGATCTTCAGGGTGAGACAAATCCTAGTGCATGCATAGCAACAAATAGAGACAGGCCCTTGGGCTCCATGATGGGAAATTACAGAGACCAGTGGGATTTGCTCATGCTGGAGAATCCCGGTCCCTTGGAAAGGGGCAGCTTCAGCTCAGCTGAAGGATTGTGGTATGTAGGAATGGGGTCTCAGGGCGACCTGGTTTTCTAATTCTTTGAGATGAGCTGGAGGTTGCAAATGTTATCTGAACTCTGCTTTGAAATGGGAATAAACAACTAAATATTTTTTTAAATATTTATTTATTTTAGAGAGAGAGAGTACAGTGGGGAGGGGCAGACGGAGAGGGAGACAGAAACACAACGGGAGCTCAATCTCACAACACTGAGATCAGACCTGAGTGGAAACCAAGAGTCAGATGTTCAACTGACTGTGCCACCCAGGTGTCCCTAAATATAATTTTTAAAGATTTATTTATTTATTTTAAAGAGAGTGCGAGCAGGGGGGAGGGGCTGAGGGAGAGGGAGAGAGAATCTCAAGCAGACTCCACGTTGAGCGCGGAGCCTGATGCAGGGCTCGATCTCACGACCCTGAGATCGTGACCTGAGCTGAAACCAAGGGTCAGACACTTGACCAACTGCGCCTCCCAGGCACCCCAACTGAATAGTTTTAAAAACACAATGTGGTCTAACTTTGTGGGGAAAAACCAAAATATATCCACGGGTCACATCTAACCCACAGGCTTCCCATTTGTATACAATAGATTAAACTCCACAAGCACTTACTCTAATCTCCCCCCTCTCCAATCCCTAAACTGTGATGTTGGCCCCTTGACACTTTAAATCTTGTCTGCAAAAATCAATCAATCAATCAATCAATCAATCAATCTCTTTTGTAGACATCTTTCGGGTTTTCAGAAAGAGTCAGGGGGACAAAGTGGCAGCCCTCCCACACTGTGCTGTCTTCCCCCAGGGGTGACCATGAACACCCCTGCAGCCTCAGAGCCCACCCGCTCATTCATCCTTCCATTCCTTCAGTAGCATCCAAGAAAAAAAAGAGTGAGCAGATGAAGGAACCCTCTCCACAGTCTGGGGATACCATCACCAGCCATGTCCCCCCCCCATGTATCTGTAGAGAGCCATTCCCCAGAGTCACAGCCAGCCTCCTGAGCTTAGAAACCCCCTCCCCCAATGGAACAAACTGGGTCCTGCTTCCAGAGTCATGGCCCAGGGAGATGCCTCAACAGGCAGGGGCTAACTCCCTCCAGTTTGGAGAGAAATGATTTGAGGAGGCAGCTACTAATGTGGAATGGAGGAGGCAGTCTTATCTGGATATTTAATGATTCCAGCCTAAGGTAGGAGAGAAAGAAGGAAGCAAAAAGAGAACTCTGCACTTCAACATAGTCAAAAGAATTTTCTGTTGAGGTGATCCCTGGTTGATCTTCTAGAGGAAGGCACCATCTCCTCTAGCAAAACAGTAGCAGCCCGGGGAGCAGCATGATCCCAGGTGGGGATTGCTCAGCTAATGGGCCACTGTGATAGGCTGAACATCTGTAGATGCTTTGTAACGATAATCATTAGAAACTCATTTCAAAGATCATATCATAGTAGAAAATTAGCTTATTAGACTGTGTTAACTGGGATCCGTGTCTTCTGACTGGGAGCCAGCAGTGACATCATGATCTTTTACGAGTTAGTCAAACCAGATCCCAACAGTGGGAATCAACTTGCTAGGGTGGTTAATCCAAGCCTATATCTGCACATCACCTTTGTTCATAAGAAGCTAAAACCTGCTGCCAACATCATCTCATTGGTCTAGAAACAGTGGCTCTGTGTGTGGTCAGCCATCATTGAAGAGAGCCCTTTCTTGACATATCTAGGGAAATGAGATAAGAATTTTCCCTCCAGTGGCAAGCTTCAAGAACACAGACAGCAGTCTGGGTATTTTCTTGGAGGTTCAAAGACCCCCCAGTCCTGTAGAATGCCATTCTAGGAATGGTGGACCATACTCCCAAGATTAGATTGGAGGACTGCCCAGCCATTTTGTCAGCTTTAACTTTAGGGTTCCTTCTTCAATTTCTCTTGAACATGACTTCTTTCCATAGACAGTATTATTCCTCAACATTCATTGCTGATAGACAAGATCCTCTCTTGGTATTTTGAAATAAGTGATATAATTCCTTCACTTGCAAATAGACTATGGAATCTGTTGTATTAGGTGGTAGCCTGCATGGACGAAATATTCCAAGATCTACTGAATTCAATGAATATTTCTGCATGAATAGGTTTGCAGTTTATGCCACAATGACTGGAAAATTAAGTGACTGATGAATTGAACAGTAGGTGAAAAACAATATACTAGGTCAAGCAACCTCAATTCTGTGTTACTGTTGCCTTCACTAAAACCCAGTTTGGAAATGAACTGGGAAGGCCTTGGGATCTGCTTTAATCTGGAATAGGTCCTCGCGTGCGTGTGCATGCACAACACACACACACACACACACACACACACACACACACACACACACACCTCTTTCCTTTGTCAGGTGCTCAATAAACACAGATAAACTGAAGCAATCTCAGAGATTTATCAAGTAGATATTTATCTGATGAATAGATCACCCAGCAACTACACTAAGTAAAAAATCCCAGGGTAAATCTTTAATGTACCATGTTTTTCAGAGCACTGTGCTATGTGCTATGGTGGATTTTTAAAAAAGAAGCATAATTCATGACATTAAAGAGTTGACATCTGTATCAGACAGAGTTTAACCAGAGGCAGAACTAATACAAGGGATGGATAGATAGATTATGGTTGGCCAGATGAACAGACAGATGGATCAATGGTTCTATGACAAGGAATCGGCTTATGCAATTGTTGGGGCTGGTAAGCAAATCCAGTCTGTTATTGCAGGTCATCAGGAGGGGAAGTTCAGGAGCAGCTGAAACCCCATAGTCATGGGCTGAAACCATCTTCCAAAGGGAGGAATCTCTCTTTCTCTCCAGGGAAGGCCCACGTTCCCTCTTAAGAAAGTTCAACTGATTAAGTAACGCTCATCTAAGATAATTTCCCTAACTGGAAGGTCCATTGATAAAAGTCTTTCATTACATCTGCAAAGTCCCTTCACAGCAGCACCTACATTATTAGTGTTTGACTGAATACCTGTGAGAAAGTGTGGCTATGCTACAAGATGCTTGCTGCTTCTCTGCTCCACCTCTCGTGAGAGAGCATCTCTTTTAGCTTACCCTTCCCACCTACTCCAAAGGGAATTTGGGGAAAGTAGTTTAGCCTAGCCAAGTTGACACACCACAAAGCTGTCATAACAACATAGTTAAAAAAAAGTATAAACACTCAAAACAAGACAGGAAATAGCACAAGGCAATGGACCTACCAAAATGAATGAAGTCTAAAATGGACAAACGTGTGCGTGTACCTGTGCATTTGTGATCTCGTTTCCTCTGGTCCTTATGGGAACAGGGCTTCCCTCAGCCTAGCTGAGGTGAAGGATGGAAGCGCCTCCGCATTGGCCACTCTGAGGAGGGAAAAGATGTTTCCTGAACTCCAGCTCGACCATCTGGGATTCTTGCCCATGGGTAGCAGATGGCTGTCATTTTGAACAACAATAACCATAAAATATAGAGTGAAACATATTGAAAATATCCACAATAGCTCCACTGGGCATGGCCTGACCTACCCAGCATGAGTTTTTCTCAAAACACTGCATCTCTTTTTGGTTGGGGCACGTTCGTTGTCATTTTTCTGCCAGGCCAGGGAGGTGCTGTTTTCTTCTGCTAATATGCCCCTGCTGTTGATACCATGGGTTGTTGAAACTTGTCCTGTGCTGAGACTCTAATCTAAAGAGCAGCACTGAATTCCAGGTGCTTCGTGGCACATCCACTCTAGTGCATGGTTGACGGGAAATGGCACCATTGCATTCCTGGTGATTAAACACCCCACCAGGTCAGAGAAATTGAAATAAAACAGTCTAAAGAGGGAGGACAGTGGGGAGAGAAACCACAGTTCTCCCAGCGGTGGGATAATTGTTTCGTAGCACACACTGAGTATTAGTGAGAGAGCACGGTGGCCATTACTGCTCTGCCTGCTTGTACGTTTTTGGAACTCACCCTAACCTAATTAAGTGTCTGTTTACCCTTAGGCCTGGCACTTTTACTAGATGAGGCAACAGCTGCAGTGCTGCAAGAAGCCACATGAAGGGCAAAATATTTGTTGGTTGTTGCTATTTTCAGCCTTGCCAACATAAACAATGATGGGCTTAGCCGTATCGGCTCATTTTTAAAATATAACTTGAGTGGTGCTGGCAGATGCCTACATCATTGGTCATAGCTCAGGACAGTGGCAAGAGCTTGCTGAAGAATAATAGTAGGGAGAAGGTGCTGGAGCCTGACCTGTTCTACCAGAGTCGGAGCCAGGGAGGGATTGCGTATGTTGGTCCTATTTAGGTGAAGTGTACAAAGTAGTGTCTTGAGCCTCAGAGTGGATATACACAACACCTGTAGGAATTCATGTACCTGTGGGTTTCTGGTGCCTCCCCAGAGATTCTGATTCAGATTTTAGGGGGACCCAGGAATGCTCATTTTTACAAGTATTTTACCATGTGATTCTTTTTTTTTTTTTTTTAACCATGTAATTCTGATGGAGGTGGTTTGAGAAACATTATTCTAAAGAATAGAGAATCTGGAATACCAGCACTGAACAGAATCTTGGAAGACTATTTTTAATTTTAAAAAAAGTTTTTTTTCATCTATGAGGACAGCAACACCCTGATACCAAAACCAGGTAAAGACACCACAAAAAAAGAGAACTACAGGCCAATATCTCTGATGAACAAAAAAGCAAAAATCCTCAACACAATATTAGCAAGCCAATTCTAAAAATACATTCAAAATATCATTCATTACAATCAAGTGGGATTTGTTCCAAGAAGCACAAGGGTGGTTCAGTATTTGCAAATCAATCAATATCAATAAAAGATAAAAAACATATCATTTCAATAGATGCAGAAGACACATTTGACAAAGTACAACATCCATTCATGATAAAAACCCTCAACAAAGTAGGTTTAGAGGGAACATACCTCAGAATAATAAAGGCCATGTGTGAAAAACTCACAGCTAACCTCATACTCAACAGTGAAAAAGTGAGAGCTTTCCCCCTAAAGTTAGGAATAAGACAAGGATGTCCACTCTCACCACTTTTATTCAACATAGTACTGGAAACCTAGTCACAGCAATCAGAGAAGGCATCCAAATTGGTAAGGAAGAAGCAACACTTGCACTATCTTTATTTTATTTTCTTTTTTAAAAGATAGATTTATTTATTTATTTATTTATTTGAAAGAGAAAGAGAGAACACAAGCAGGGGGAGGAGCAGAGGGAGAAGCAGACTCCCTGCTGAACAGAGAGCCTGCTGCAGGACTTGATCCCAGGATCTCAAGATCATGATCTGACCCCTTAACTGACTGAGCCACTCAAGTGCCCTAAACTTTCACTATTTTTAGATGACCTGATTCTATATATAGAAAGCCATAAAGACACCACCAAAAAACTGCTAGAACTGATAAATTAATTCAGTAAGGTCAAAGGATACAAAATCAATGTACAGAAACCCATTGCATTACTGTACACTAATAATGAAGCAGCAGAAAGAGAAATGAAGAAAACAATCTCATTTAAAGTTGTGCTAAAAATAACAAAAATATCTGGGAATAAACTTAACCAAGGAGGTGAAAGACCTGTCCTCTGACAGCATCCTTTCCTGATTAAAACTCTTCAGACTATAGGGATAGAGGGAACATTCCTCAAGTTCATAAAATCCATCTATGAAAAACCACAGGGAATATCATCCTTAGTGGGGAAAAGCTGAGAGTCTTTCCCTTAAGATCAGGAACACGTCAAGGATGCCCACTCTCACCACTATTGTTCAAAATAGTACTAGAAGTCCTAGCAACAGCAATCAGACAACAGAAAGAAATAAAAGGTATTCAAATTGGCAAAGAAGAAGTCAAACTCTCTCTTTTCGCAGATGACATGATACTTTATGTGGAAAACCCAAAAGACTCCACCCCCAAATTACTAGAATTCATACAGCAATTCGGTAATGTGGCAGGATACAAAATCAATGCACAGAAATCAATTGCTTTCTTATACACTAATAATGCAACTGCAGAAAGAGAAATCAGAGAATCAACTCCATTTACAATAGCACTAGAAACCATAAGATACTTCAGAATAAACCTAACCAAAGAGCTAAAAGACCTATACTCTAGGAACTACAGAACACTCATGAAAGAAACTGAAGAAGACACAAAAAGATAGAAAAACATTCCATGTTCATGGATCGGAAGAATAAATATTGTTAAAATATCTATGCTACCCAGAGCAATCTATACCTTCAATGCCATCCTGATCAAAATTCCAATGACATTTTTCAAAGTGCTGGAACAAACAACCCTAAAATCTGTATGGAATCAGAAAAGACCCCGAATCGCCAAGGAAATGTTGAAAAAGAAAAACAAAGCTGGGGGCATCACATTGCCCAATTTCAAGCTATATTATGAAGCAGTGATCACCAAGACAGCATGGTACTGGCACAAAAACAGCCATATAGACCAATGGAGCAGAACAGAGAGCCCAGATATGTCCCTCAACTCTGTGGCCAAATAATCTTCAACAAAGCAGGAAAAAATATGCAATAGAAAAAAGACAGTCTCTTCAATAAATGGTGCTGGAAAAATTGGACAGCTATATACAGAAGAATGAAACCCGACCATTCTCTAACACCATAAACAAAGATAAACTCAAAATGGATGAAAGACCTCAATGTGAGACAGGAATCCATCAAAATCCTAGAGGAGAAGATAGGCAGTAACCTCTTTGACATCAGCCACAGCAACTTCTTTCAAGATACATCTCCAAAGGCTAGTGAAACAAAAGCAAAAATGAACTTTTGGGACTTCATCAAGATAAAAATCTTCTGCACAGCAAAGGAAACAGTCAACAAAACAACCACAGAAGGGGAGAAGATATTTGCAAATGACACTACAGATAAAGGGCTGGTATCCAAGATCTATAAAGAACTTCTCAAACTCAACACCCGAAAACCAAATAATCAAGTCAAAAAATGGGCAGAAGACATGAACAGACATTTCTCCAAAGAAGACATACAAACGGCTAACAGACACATGAAAAAACGTTCATCGTCATTAGCCATCAGGAAAATTCAAATCAAAACCACATTGAGATACCATCTTACACTATTTAGAATGGCAAAAATGGACAAGGCAAGAAACAACAAATGTTGGAGAGGTTGTGGAGAAAGGGGAACCCTTTTACACTGTTGGTGGGAATGCAAGTTGGTACAGCCACTTTGGAAAACAGTGTGGAAGTGCTTCAGAAAATTAAAAATAGAGCTACCCTATGACCCAGCAATTGCACTTCTGGGTATTTACACCAAAGACATAGATGTAGTGAGAAGAAGGGCCATATGCACCCCAATGTTCATAGCAGCAGTGTCCACAATAGCCAAACTGTGGAAAGAGCTGAGATGCCCTTCAACAGATGAATGGATAAAGAAGATGTGGTCCATATATACAATGGAATATTACTCAGCCATCAGAAAGGATGAATACCCAACTTTTACATCCACATGGATGGGACTGGAGGAGATTATGCTAAGTGAAATGAGTCAAGCAGAGAAAGTCAATTATCACACGGTTTCACTTATTTGTGGAACATAAGGAACAGCATGGAGGACATTAGGAGAAGGAAGGGAAACTGAAGGTGGGGAAATCGGAGGGAGAGACGAACCATGAGAGACTATGGACTCCGAAAAACAAACTGAGGATTTTAGAGGGGAGAGTGTGGGGGGACGGGTTAGCCCAGTGATGGGTATTAAGGAGGGCACGTTCTGCATGGAGCACTGGGTATTATATGAAAACAATGAATCGTGGATCATTACATCAAAAACTAATGATGTATTGTATGGTGACTAACATAACATAATAAAATAAAATTTATTTATTTATTTTTTTAAAGATTTTATTTACTTATTTGACAGAGAGAGACACACAGCGAGAGAGGGAACACAAGCAGGGGGAGTGGGAGAGGGAGAAGCAGGCTTCCCATGGAGCAGAGAGCCCGATGCGGGGCTCTATCCCAGGACCCTGGGATCATGACCTGAGCCGAAGGCAGATGCTTAACGACTGAGCCACCCAGGCGCCCCAATAAAATAAAATTAAGAAAAAAAGACTTGTCCTCTGAAAACTATAAAACATTGATGAAAGAAATTGAAGATGACACAAACAAAGGGAAAGACTTTCCATGTTAACAACTGGAAGAACAAACACTGTTGACATGTCCGTACTCCCCAAAATAGTCTACAGTTATAATGCAATCCCTATCAAAATACCAACAACGTTTTTCACAGAACTAGAACAAACAATCTTAAAATTTGTAAGGAACCACAGAAGCAATCTTGAGAAAGCAATCTTGAAAAAGTAAAACAAAGCTGGAGGTATCAGAACTCACGATTTCAAGTTATATTACAAAGCTATAGTAACCAAAACAGTATGGTACTGGCACGTAAACCAGACACATAGATCAACAGAACAGAACAGAAAGCCCAGAATTAAACCCATGATGTTATGGTCAATTAATCTTTGACAAAAGAGGCAAGAATATGCAATGGGAAAAAGACAATTTCTTCAACAAAGTGTGTTGGGAATACTGGACAGCGAAACTAGACCACTTTCTTGCACCATACACAAAAATAAACTCAAAATGGATTAAGGATGTGAGACCTGAAACCATAAAAATCACAGAAGGGAGGACTGGCAGTAATGTCTCTGACACTGACCATACTATTTTCCTAGATCTGTCTCCTGAGACAAGGGAAACAAAAGCAAAAATTAATTATTGGGACTCCATCAAAATAAAATCATCTGCACAGCAAAGGAAACAACCAACAAAACCAAAAGACAACCTACTGATGGGAGAACATATTTGCAAATGACATGTCTGATAAAGCGTTAATATCCAAAATCTATAAAGGACTTATACAATTCAACATCGAAAAAACAACTAATCCAATTAAAAGTGGGTGGAAGACAGGAACGGACATTTCTCCAAGGAAGACATCCAGATGGCCAAGAGACATCACTCATCATCAGGGAAGTGCAAATCAAAGCCACAATGAGATATCACTTGACACCTGTCAGAATAGCTAAAATAAAAAAACACAAGAAACAACAAGTGTTGGCGAGAATGTGGAGAAAAAGGAAGCTTCATGCACTTTTGGTGAGAACGCAAACTGGTGTAGTCACTGTGGAAAACAGTCCAGAGTTTCCTCAAAAAATTTTTTAAAAATTAAAAAATTAGAAAACTAAAAAATTAAAAATAGAACTAGCCTATGCTCCAGTAATCGCACTACTGGGTAATTACCCAAAGAATATGAAAACATTAATTTGAAAGGATATACGTACCCCTATGTTTACCACAGCATTATGTACAACAGCCAAATTATGGAAGCCGCCCAAGTGTCCATCAATAGATGAATGGGTAAAGAAGATGTGGTGTGTATATATATATATATGTATATATATATATGGAATATTATTCAGCCAAAAAAGAGCCATACTGTTGCCATTTGCAACAGTATGGATGGATCTAGAGAGTATGATGCTAAGAGAAATAGAAATACCACATGATTTCACTCATACATGGAATTGAAGAAACAAAACAAATGAGCAAAAGGAAAAGAGAGAGAGAGAGAGAGAGAAACCAAAAAACAGACTCTTAACTATAGAGAACAACTGGATGGTCACTGGATAGCAGGTGGGTGGGGAATGGGTGAAACAGGTGAAGGGGATTAAGAGCACATTTATTGTGATGAGCACTGAGTAAAGTATGGAAGTGCTGAGTCACTATATTGTACATCTGAAACTAATATAACACTGTATGTTAACTACACTGGAATTAAAATAAAAAGAAAATAGCTAACATTAAAAAAATTCATTGCCGTTTATATAACACAACTCCTTTCACTTCTATTTACTTATTTATATGGGAACATGGCTTTTGGTGTTTATATCTAGAAAATAAAAATATAAATAAAAGTGATATCCAGCCCTATTTTTATTCTAGCAATGAGTAATATTTATTTGTGGATTCATAAACTAGCTGGACAAAAAGTCCTATTAGTTTTGTTAAGAGTAAGTTTCCTCAAAAACTTTACCTTTTGTGTTTAAAAGTCACTCATCAAAATTTTTAATTATTTATTTTATTTTGATTAATTGTGCGTTCATAATCATTGTTGTGGTAACTCAATCCAGAAGAAAAAAAAAATTTTTCCCCAAAAATTACTTGGAAAGGGTATCATGGTAAGGTCAAATTTAGGAAAACAATTTAATTTCAATTTCTATAAATATTCTTCTCACAGAGACATATGGTAGAGTGATCAATAAAAAAAATTCCAAGCAGAAAAAAAATATTACACCAGGATAAAAAATTCTCTGCAGGAAGTGGAGTGGAAATACAAGTCCAGAATAAATGGAGTGATGTAAAATTTCTGTTAAAGGAAACTTCATATGTATCTTGTGAATACATGATGGAGAGAATCAAGCCTCTAAGACGGGAAACATTTGCGAGCGATGGAACAATGACAGTGCACCAGAAATTATCAATCGTTTTGAATAAACTAGTATTGGAAATAAATTATCAGCATAAAAACATTGGGGTGCAGTTACGTAAATTTTCAAAATTCTTTTCATGGATTTGAGAGAAAAAAATGTTTGTAACTGTCACTCTAGTGAATGTTTCTCCCCACTACTCTATTTAGGAAGAGCTGAATTCCTTTGCTTGTCAAACAGGACTCCCTTGGATAGTGTTTGTCGAATGGGTTTAAGCCCAAGAAGAGGGGAATAGATTTCAATTTTGAATTACCACTCTGCATTCTGATGCCCAGGGAAGACCATAAAAGTACACAATGATCCATGATCAGAAATCCCATGCACAGGTTCAGCTGGAGACCAAGAGCATCAAAACTTTCCACTTCAGACAGAGGCTGGAAGCAAGGAGGTAATTTTTAAGTATTGTTTAGATACTGTACTTACTTGGAAATAAATATAGTTCATTCTCAATGAGATTTTAAAAACTGTAACAGGCTGACATAGAGAACGGGATCCCCCAAGTTCAGGCAGTATACATATTTAGAAAAGCATTTTGGTTTGAAGGTAGAGATCATTTTGAAGTCTCCTACTGAATAAGAGACCCTCTGTAAATGATCTGAGAACAAATTTAACTCTTTCAAATGTCATAGAAATTCTGGAATTCTTGGGAATCTTGAATAAATAAATATATACAAAAATAAAAAAATAAATATACTTTTAACATTTAGCAGGAAAAGGATAGGACCCATGGAAGCAAACTATAAAACCTTACCAAAAGACACAAAACAAGAACTGGAAAAAACTAGAAGGTTTACATTGCTCCTGATTAGAGAACTTAAAGTATTAAAGAGAAAGAGACAGGGACAGAGACAGAAATTGAGAAAAGACTTATATATATAAAGTCATCAAAGGATACACTCCGAAGGACTATCTGCAGGTAGGACTGAAGGAGAATCAGGTGAGATTAATACCTTTCTCTTGGTTAACTTTAGATTAGGCAGCAAGCATTAATTATAATAGGATCAGGGCGCCTGGGTGGCTCAGTCGGTTGAGCTTTTGAGCAACCAACTCTTGGTTTCGGCTCAGGTCATGATCTCAGGATCATCAGATCGAGCCCCGTGTAGGGCTCCCCGATCAGCAGGGGTCTGCTTGAGATTCTCTCCCTCTGCCTTTCCCCTGCTCTCCCACTCTCTCTCAATAAAATAAATAAATCTTGAAAAACATTATAATAGGATTGAAAGAGAGTAACCAGGACGGAGAGGGGATGTGTGAGGCTGAGAAGAGCTAGACAAGAAGAGCACACTGTAAGCACTCAGTAGCATTTGGCATAGGCAGGTTTAAAGAAACTCCCAGTTTAACCCGCAGAACAGACAATATTAGAGGAAGACCCAGTTAACCATTTTCAAATATCTGCAGAGCTGTCTTCTGCCCACTTTGAGTGGTGGTTGCAAGAATTAGGTTGCAGGTCACTAAAAGGAAGGGTTTCCACTCCTGCGGCCAGTTCCCACGATGTGCCACCATCTCCATCACTAGCTGGGCTCCACGGTGACTGCCTGTCCCCACTGCTGCATGGGAGGCTGGACCAGCCTGCGTGGTGGGGGGCACCTTCCAAGCCAAGCTTCGCATCAGTGTGCATCAGATCAAAACAAGTTGGTCGATTGGAAAGTGGATGGAAGATTCATCCCGTGCTTATCCATCCTACTTACTTACGGTCAATCAGTATCAAGAAAGGAGAATTAGAGGATCTATTATCCATGGTTTCATACCAAGTGGTTATTTGATTTGCCTCAAGTGGTTATTTTTACTCTGATAGTGAGCTAGTTAACATACACGATGGTATACACTGGACCTCAATATTACATGCATAGGGGTTTTATAAAAGGTCCAGAAGGATTTATTAATTGGGTGGGTTTGCAACTAAAAAGGTAATGAAGGCATGGCCTTATAAGGCGTTTGGGGGGCATTGGCTTCCCACGGTAAAGAGACATCACAATAGGAAAGCTCTAGAGAAACCGTGGTTACAAGTTGTCTGTGTCACATCAGTCTGCCTTATTTTCTCTAGAAATTGGGAAATAATGCAGTGGGGTAGAGTGGAAAGAGCTAGGTTCAAGCCCCAGCTCTGTCGTAGCTTAGTGAGTCATCGTGAGCGACTCCGGGTCAGGGTCCTTATCTGCAAAATAGGAATGATACTCGATTATGAAGAAAAAAATGAGACAACACACACATCAAATATCTAAGCCATAAACAGGCACTTCCTAAACATTAATCTCTTTCTACTCTCTTTTTCTATAGGACATTCCTGCCCTCCACTGTTTTCTCAGGAAATCAAGGTGGAAGGTTGCAACTGTCCTATCTGACCCCAAGAGCACTCCTTAGTGCTTGCTGGGGCCCTTTAGGGGGGCAGCAACACGGGGCAAATGAACACATTGGTGCATTAATGCTCGCACAGTGCGCGAGAGAAAGCCGTAAGGCTATCTAGGGATTCCCATGACTTTAGTCATTGGGATAGGCATACACCATTTATGCTCACATATAGATCCTGCTTTCAGTTTACAAAGGGTTGTTTTTAACATGTTAAAAATTATTACACAAGTCAAGCACATTCCTGATTCAAAAATTTTAAACTACCAAACAAAGCAAATAGGAGGACATAAAACTCACCTATAATTAGACCACTTAGAAAGATCTTCAGGGGTGCCTGGGTGGCTCAGTCATTGCGCATCTGCCTTCAGTTCAGGTCATGATCCCAGGGTCCTGGGATCGAGCCCTGCATCGGGCTCCCTGCTCAGTGGGGAGCCTGCTTCTTCCTCTCCCTCTGCCCCTGCTTGTGTTCCCTCTCTAGCTGTCTCTCTCTGTGTGTCAAATAAATAAATAAAATGTTTAAAAAAAAAAAGACCTTCAATATTTAAGTAGGTATCCTTTGATTTATACGTATGAATAGAAATACAGACATGTATCTAAATAGGTGTCAAATAGCAAGTGCAGTAGAAATACACATGTGCTATTTGATATGTATGCTGACTTACAAATACTGCAAATGGGAAGTACAAACAATTCTGCAGCTGGGAACGTGTAAGCTTAATGATACCCTCACCTATTCTCTCTCCATGAAGTGCCAAATCTGAGGGATGACTTTCAGTAGGAAAACAGGAGAGAAAAGTCACCATCTGGTCTTTTTGCCCCCACACGGAATGTGATTTCTTTATATTGGCCAATGTGTAGCAGAGCTAGAACACTCGAGTTTAGAAATAGTGGTAAGTGGGATTCCAATCAACAGTTTGTGGTCTTTTTCTTGCAGATATTTAAGTGACAACTTCCTCTCTGGCTCTTGTTGAAAAAAGAAGAGAATTTTGCTGCTCAGTAAGAGTTTTTAAGAACACGTGATCGCCCAGTAAAGTCATTGATTGGCTAGAATGCCAGGGGGCCACCTGCCTCCAAATATGAGATGGTTGACAACAAGGAATAACCATTTACAAAATGGAGAGGCCAATGAAACATCATGACGTGGAGAAAGCCCTGGGAGCTAGGGTTGGAGAAGGTCACTGAAAAGACGTGACCACTGGTTGACCCATGAGCTGGACTGGGACACTCAGAAGGCTCCTCAGCCCCTCCCCTGTCTTTGGAGTGTGGGTTCCACTTGCTTTCTCACTCCCAGAGGCTACTCCAAGGACACAGCCTCAAGGCAATGTTGTGGTGTTGAGAACACCGCATGGTCTACTTGACTGAACCAGGTTAAGGCCTCTCTCTATATAAACTTTTAAGATTTGGCGGGCAGGATTTGTGGGGATCCATTTGTCTTGCTGCTGCTGAAGACAAGCCTTGTATGTAAGTTCCCTTTGCTTATTAAAACTGCCACCTACCAACCTGTCCTCCGAATAAAGGGGGCCTGTTTCAGATTATGGCCAAGAAGCTTTTGAGAGGATTGTGAGCCAATAACTAGGTTAAAAAGAAAATGCTGTCGTAGATAAATAAGGCAGCCTGATTCATGGCGTCCTGCATATTCTAACCACAGAGATGGACTTTAGAGACCACAATAATTAAATGTCCATTTTTGTGACTAATGATATGATAGCATATGGGCATATATCCTGTGAGATGAATATTTCATCTACTTAATCTTGTTAAAACAGCTTGGATGAGTAGATTCCTTCAGGCAGTTTTAAAGCATTATTCTGCAACCAGGAAAGCAAATATCTTCTGGCTATTTTGTGAACAGATGGGAAATGCTGCGAAAATCTGGAGATCAGACAATTTGGCAACTTGGTCCCCCATTAAACAGGTTTATACAATGATGGATACTCACAATAAACTAACAAGGTGGTTTCTGATGTTGCCAGAATTTGCTTTTTGCCACTTCAAATGTAAAAGGAGTACAAATAATCTGTGGATTTGTCTTTTGGTGTATCCTTTAAAGGTGAGAGAAAGAATAAGGGACCTCAAGGGCTCTCTTATAATTCTGAGGTCATCTTTGCCCTGATTCCAAGAAACCCTTTCATCAGCTTCATGCTGCCCAACCCTTCTGCTTCTGCTAGCTGATGCTCAAGGAGGTGGTGCTGTACCTAGCATGCAACTTCACAAACCAGTCAATCATTTAATGCCTATTAATTATGAAAAGAACAGAACCATGCTATTCATAAAGCTAGGAACTGTGTTAAGACAAACTCATCCATTTCTAGACCAGACCTCGAGTGGATCTCTTATGTGTAACTACCTAATTAGAGGTCAAAGGTATCAAAAGTTGCTGATGAGGGCTAGTATGATCAATGCTATTCTATTCCATTACAAAGCTAAACCTAGATGGAATTGGATACCCTCGACACGACCATTTTATTGAGTAGAAACTACAGTCAGGACATTGATTGCTTTACTTTTGTGTCAAGTCATTAATTTAGCGGACCCTTCAAAGGGATCATTTGTATTCGAATGACCTGTTAAGAAAGCAAAGCAGATATATCTTGAAAGTCATCATGGATATAGAGATTTTAGAGACCCCTGGGTTGATTCCTAAATGATCACAGTCCTGCTTTATTTTCTATAGGACTTAGCGAATCATGGACCCTCTGTTCTGCCCCATTTCATAGAGTCAAGAAGGAAGTTGTTGCTTAAATTCTGCAGATGGAAGTTAAAAAAGACAACATACTGTTATTAGTATCCACTTTCCACCCTTTCTGAGAGTGAAACCTCTAGCACTTTACAGGTTTGGCCAATGACAAGAATCTGCATTCCATGTGGCCAACACAGAATTCTTGGGCTACTAGAGCTCTTATGTATTAAACAATTCTAAATTAAATAGGGATTGGGCTTTTTGAAAGAATGGAATTCCTAAATAGAATACTTCCTGGTTGGACATTTGAGTATATCATCTGGTTTCTTTAGGTGAAATCGGCCATGTACCATGCTGCGCAGACACCAGCTCAGCCCCTCGGTTCAGCAACCACTGTTAGAACAGGGCTTAGCGTCACTTTTCGGATTTCAGACACTTTTCTATCACTGGGCATTTTTGCACTTTCCAGGGATAGCCAGGAGAAACAAAGCATTGATTTGCCACCGTATAAACTGCCAAATAAGAATCATGGCATTTTACCCAGACTGCTTTGTGAGGATGCTCACCAACCCTATAGAGATTCTGCCAGCTTAGACTGTGGGTCTCCATTCCCCGTCTCTGTAATTGTTCTCTCCCCCATGGCTGGAGCCAGACCATCCTCACCAGCAGGCTCAACAATGTGCTTTGCCCTCAGAATCAATTTTGGTTGGAGGCAGAAAGCATTAGGCCAGTTCCTAAGGTGATATTTTAAAGAGATGATAGATCAATAGATAATAGATTGATAGATAATTGATAGATCAATAGATAATAGATTGATAGATGATAAGTGACAGATGATAGATAATAGATAGATAAGTATGTATGTAACTGTCCTTGCTGCTAGTTTGACCCAGTGACCTAGTCTCCCAGTACAACTAACTAAGCTTCCGTCCTAACATTACTTTTAGGTTCCAGTCTAGGATCCCACTGCACTGCTAGTTCTGGGTCTCCTAGTTGGATCTTGCCTTGTTAGACCCTCTCCTGGGACCAGAGCCTGGAGCCTATTGACAGATGTCCCATGTACTGACTACTAACCAGGAAACTCCTAGGAGGACACACTCCAGAGTACCCTCCTTTCATGAGGTCTTCTTTTTCTTCTTTAAAGATTTTATTTATTTGACGGAGAGAGACACAGCGAGAGAGGGAACACAAGCAGGGGGAGTGGGAGAGGGAGAAACAGACTTCCCGCGGAGGAGGGAGCCTGATGCGGGGCTCGATCCCAGGACCCTGGGATCATGACCTGAGCTGAAGGCAGATGCTTAACGACTGAGCCACCCAGGCGGCCCTCATGAGGTCTTCTTATGAGACACTAGCATCTCTTTTGGAAACCATCTGAACTTTGTGCTTACAGGAAAAACGGATGGCTGTACCTAGCGGACACGGTGTCTTTCCCATCAGACCACCACTGTAGAGCGCTTTCAGCTGGCTCTGTTCATCAGTGTCCAGGTGGGCCTGGTTCCATTTCTCAGCCATTTCCCACTTTCCAGGCTAGCATTTTAGAAAATATTACTACAAAGTCGCCGGGAATGAGAGTTATAGATTTAGCAAATAAAGGTAGAGGACATCCAGCTAAATTTGAATTTTGGGTAAACCTAGTGCATTAATTTTTAGTATAAGTATGCCTGATGCAATCCTTAAAAGTTTGTCATTGTTTATGTGGACTCTGAATTTATCTGGATGTCTTGTGATTTATCCGGCAACCCTAACTGGAATGTCATGCTGAATTCACAAATGCCTTTTGGAGATTGCAGCCACTGGCACCTGCTCTATTCCGGAAAGTTTTGCTTGCTGAAGTTGGCTGCACCTTCCTCCGCATCGCCTCCTACAGAAAGAACATGGTCTGTCCTGTGTAGAAATCCTGGCTCTTCAAAGCTTATCTTGCCTTTGGATTTGTTAGAGTATTTTGGATTTGGGAAGTCTCTTTGAGATCGTTGTCTGAAGGGACCATGGTCCACTGAGGTTTGAAGTTTCTTAGGGATCCCCTCTGCTCAAAGAATTCCAACAGAATCCCAGCTCTTTGGCTGTGTGTCTGGGCTTCAGGGTGTCGAGAGAGGTGATGATCTAGCGTTCTGTCCCATTTGAACAAATGTGAGCGTTCTCCGGCTCCCCCATCTGAAACCTACCACGTCCTGCCCTCTTGTATTGATTTTTTTTTTTTCTGGCCCCTTTCCCACTGGCCTCATCTCTGTTCTTTCTTCACAGACAGTTCCGCAGGCAATTTCATTTGCTGTTCCATGTCTCCCAAGGGCAATGGTCCTCAGCTCTTTCTGCAAATTGCAATTACCTGGAGAGGTTCGAGAAAATAGCTATTCCTGTTCCCCATCCCCAAAGATACCATTTAATTGGTGTAGAGTGGACCCCTGGCATTGATAGCTGTAAAAAGTCTCCAGGTGATTCTAACATGCAGGGGAGTTTGGAAACCCTGCCTTAGGGCATCCCTCCAGAGTGAGGACTTACAGGTGCAGATGCAGACCAGGTGTCGGGGCAGCCTGCTGACCCAGCACATTACAGCCGCCGCGTTCACAGAGAGCATAACCACCCTCTCCCAATGCCATGACAAGTGATTTCCAACAATATTAGCAAACATCCTCAAATCCATCCCTGTAGAACAAAAGCAGAAAATTATAGAATTATAACCCTTCAGCACTTTTTCAGTAAATTCCATCACAATTTGGGTACAGTTGCTCAAATTTTGGGTATGGACTCAGCAATCCCTGTCTGCACTGCCAAATTAAGATTGGGTTTGTATATTCAATACAGAACATGAAATAAAATACCTAATCCTATAGTAAGGATTACATTCTAAAATGTATCCAATTATATATTAATTAAAATAAAATCTTCATAGCTCAATTCACAGCCTTCTATTGTACTATAATATTTTCTATTTTGCTCTCTGTCACTCTCTGCCATTTAAAAATATTTGCCTTCAAAATAATTCACCAAAATTAATTCACAGTTTTCTATGCTTATTGCTCTTTTCCTCCAATCCATGGAGTATTTCTCCCCACAAAGGACTCTTTTATAACTCTCATTAGCCTCAATCCCAGAAAGAAATATTCTTTTGCCTGCCCATAAAGAGAGGCAAAGAAAGTTCCTGGAGATAACCTGCTCTCAACCCAGATGTCCTCTCAAGTCTTCTTGCTAACTGCAATTTGTAGAAGGAAGGAAGGAAGGAAGGAAGGAAGGAAGGAAGGAAGGAAGGA